>NC_069500.1:253566461-253941461 GCF_027579735.1 Bombina bombina
GACATTCATGATTCAGAAAGAGCATACAATTTTAAACAACTTTCCAATTTACTTGTATTTAATTTGCTTCCTTCTGTAATCCTTTGCTGAAATGTTTATCTAGGAAAGCTCAGGAGCAGCAAAGAGCCTAGGTTCTAAGTCTAACATTGCAGAAAAAATAAACCATTATCAAAAGAAAATTATACCTAATCCCTATGAAAATAAAAAAGCCCCCCAAAATAAAAACACCCCCTAATCTAAACTACCAATAGTCCTTAAAAGGGCCTTTTGTAGGGCATTACCCTAAGTTAAACAGTTATTTTACCTCTAAAAAATCCTAAGGCCCCCCACCCACCAAACCCCCCAAAATAAAATTAAAAGGGCATTCAGCTCTTTTTCAAGCCCAAAAAACCCCTAATCTAAAAAAAAAAAAAATACCCCAAAAATTAAAATAAAAAAAACCTAAGCCCGAAATAAATACTCACTGTTCCTGAAGTCCAGCGGAGAAGGTCTTCTTCCAGACGGCTCCATCATCTTCTATATTCATCCGTAGCGAAGGCAGCGTGGAGCAGAGGTGCGGAGTGGTCTTCCTGATGCCTGGATCCTCAGCGGCGGACAACAACGGCGACGGTCCTCTGAGTGGGTCTTCAGTGTTACCTTGCATTCCTATTGGCTGAAATTTTTAAATCAGCCAATAGGATGAGAGCTACTGGAACCTTATTGGCTGTTCAAATCAGTCAATAAGATTTCAGTAGCTTTCATCCTATTGGCTGATTTAAATTTTTTAGCCAATAGGAATGCAAGGTACCCCAATAAATATGGGGTACCTTGCCTTCAATCTTCAGTGTACGGCTGACGATCGCATGAAGAGGAGTGTCCGCTGCCGCTGAGGACCGCCTCCAAGGACCGTCGCCATTGAGGACCGCCACTGAGGATCCAAGCATCGGGAACACAGCTCTGCTCCGCCTTTGCTCCGGATGAAGATAGAAGATAATGGATCATTCTGGAAGAAGACCTTCTCCACCGGACTTCAGGAACAGTGAGTACTTATTTGGGGCTTAGGTTTAGGCTTTTTTATTTTAATTTTTGGGTTGTTGTTTTTTTCTTTTTTTCTTTTTTAGATTGTGGGGGGGTTGTGTGTGTTTTTTTTTTTATAAATATTTTTTTATTGAGGTTGTGCAAAAACATATACAAGTATAAATGATGCAATTCAATTTATACATATGAAGATAAAATTCACATTGTAAGGGAATACTGTACCAGATACTGGAACCTCTTTTTTCGTTTTTACATAAACTGAACACATATGAGCATGTTGCGTTGGATATGAAAGCTAAGATTTAACTTGTAGAAATAATGCTAACCATTCCTGCTAGGCTAGAGGTATATAAAGAGAGAGCAATTTTATATTGTACTGCAGGTTGTTCATATTAGGAAAAGAGTAGGGTGCAGTATTAGTTAGACAGACCGCATATTTAACCTTAATAGGGTAGGAAGAATATTATGTTATGTGGGGGGGAGGTGGTAGCTTAAGCATGCTAGGAATCAAATATTTAGCCTCAGGAGCAGGAAAGGAAAAGAGAAGAACAAACTAGGTACATATTGCACCAGGGCGGTATATGGCGCTTGGAGGTGCCAGGGTCAGTGCTCTCGAAATGAACATGCAGTTTATAGCTTATTCATGATATAACACATGGTAAAGCCTTACTTTGTGGGATGAGAGCAGGACCAGCCTGCATTCAATACATGTCAGAGGTTTTACGATTAAGCTATGAGTCATGGTGTATTCATGGCAATTAGTCTTCCAAATCTGGGGGGCCCCTTGTAAGGGGGGAAGAGGAGCAGGACATTGAAATACGGTAGGTAGGATAGGTTAATGCTCATGGTACTGGGATATCCGGTGCTTAAAAGAAAAGCTATATATACCCTTTATACTGGAGTATTGTAATAACAGAATGCTTGAGCAAGTGAAGGCTGCGGAAGTTAGAGCTGTACCTATAAATTATGAAGCATGTTTGACTATGTAGGGCTACTTCTAAGACAAATAAGGGCCTAATGACCCGAGTTAGGTGGTATCCATGGGACAATTATTTATAAGACTACGACAAAGTATATGCTTCACAGGGGTAGAAGTAATCATATGCAATTTGGTGTAACCACACGAGCCAAAGAAGACTAGCAAATAATATACATAAACACATGTTAAAACTTTCAGTAGATGTTCAACATAGTGGGACAGCCATAAGCTACTAGAATAGGTTGTTGGTAGAAACATTGGTATCAACAGTAATGCTAAAATATTCAACTAAGAGAAAAACTAGGTAGGGAAACTCGGCACTAACTTTAAATACATTTAATATGGGTGCATAACGATTCCAGGTCAGCCAATACCTCTATGGCTGAGCTCACCTAAAATGGCACAGTGAGACTTAACTTCCACTGTAGCTGTCAATATTTCAGTGTCCCAGTGTGTCCCTCTGAACTGCTTTTCTAAGGTCTCAACTCCAATGTAACCAGTTTTTATCATAAAGCAGCTGGGTGATTAATCTGGCTATGTCCCATGATAGTCATATTGGCTTCACTATGAGGGTTCCCAGCTAAAATCTAAACGGCACCATCTCGGCCGCTGACGGCACGGCAAGAACAGTTTTAAGTGAGTAAATAATAGGGAACACGATAGCAAGCGTACCACTTCATTGATATGTAAGCAGACATGTAGTAAATTGGTCTATAAATGCATGACTTAAGCCTTTCATTTCCAAATAAGAGACACCCAACTATGTTAAGAAGTAGCCTCCCATTCATTATAAAAAATAATAAATAAGAAATATATCTGTCTGTGATATGGTATGTCGTTCCTAGGTCATAAGTACTGTAAGGACTTGGTCGCCAGATCCCTACTTAATCTAAATTGTGCTTCAGTATGTATAGTATTACTGAATGGCCTCCCTGGGTAACAATTGTACTTCCCAATTTAACTAAAGGAAAAACATAAATCATACTCCACTCATAAGTAAAATGTATATATAGACATAGGGGAGGAAGCATATGCAGCCTGAGAGATAGACACAATAGTAGATATACATAACAATTGGTTAATAACGTTATAATTCAATAACTGTCAGGTCTAGTAAATTATTTACAATGTCTCTCCGAGGTCGGCAAGCCAGCCTAACATCCAGTATAGATAGGTTAGGTCACCAAGAGGTAATAGGAACAATATACTAATACATGTAGATCTACTGACTCTAGTTATGCCCACACCGAAGACACTGAATATCAATAGACAAATTCCCCAGTTCAGTTGGGACCTCCGTGTGGCATGTGGGTCAGTCCCAAGGCAAATATCATTATTAACCCACGCCAAGTCTGCAAACCTGACGGATACCTTCTGAGGGGTAATAGCTCCAATAAAATGGCTGCCTGTTCCCTCCGTAGGTTTCAATATAGCCATCTGTTGCCAAGAACCCCCATAGACAATCGGACTTCAGTTTATATGCAGCCGTAGCACCTGCACCATCGGGAGCTGGGAGCGTACCACCTACTTCGTCAGCACCGGTCAGATCAACAGCTGACATCTTGTCTAGTGCAGCGCTCGCCCTGCTCTCGTGATGGCGAAACAGGCTCCTCTGCCACGTGGATGTCAAGAGAGGGATCTCTGTTTTGCCAGGTCAAAAAGAGCCTCAACGTTCTCCTCCGGTTCCGGAGCTCTCACTGGGGCAGTAATCAGATCACAGGTTGGTGAGGAGTTTATTGCAGCGCGGTATTCTTGGGCCATCTGATTACAGCAGGGTAGAGTATGTATGCCGGTTAGTCCTGTTACATCCGGAGTGGTGCTGCAGACAGCAATCTCTAATGGCTGGTCACAGGTAGCAGGCTGTGCTCCTGAGATAAGTTGCAGTGCATGGAGGATATTGTACAGATCTTTCAGTATGCTTTGGTGGTATTCGTGCATGAGGTGTTTCAGTTTTTGTTCCCATCTGTTCACGCTCTCCATGTTTGCAGCGTGGGGTAAGCCGATCTACTTCGGTAATCAATCAGTGTCAATCGTATCAGGGTAGTTGGTTTCCTTTGTGTAGATAAGGTGTAGAATTGGCCAGTTATTGTTAGGATCTAGCTCCTTGCTTTCAGTAAGACAATAGCAAGGAAGCCTCCGCAGCATATATGCAGGCCAAAGATACTGGCTACCTTGTGGTAATGTAGGAGAGCGAGATTAGAGCCGTAGTTTTGTCTATTTCTTCAAAACTTTATAGTGACACTCCATAGGTATAGTTCTGCCTGGGTGATGGGTGTTTCTGAAGAAAATTGCAGTCATATCATATATATATAAAAGATCCAAAATTGAGAAATATATGCAGGAACTCTTGCTATGCACGTCCTATCACCCCAACGGTTGGCTCCGCCCCCCGGGGGGTTGTATTTTTTAAAGATAGACTGCCCTCTGGGCAGGCTTATCGCCTGGTCATTAATAAATGTTTTTATTTCCTTTTTAATATTAGGCTTGTGGTCAACATTTTCACCCACAGATGTCATGATCTAGGACCATCCCTAGCTAATACAGGCAACTAAACAGGGCTGAACTGGGAATAAGAAGCAGCCCTGTAAACTTTGGAGCCTTATTTTTCGTTGAGTCAATAGAATGCACACACCATTTTTCTGAAAAGATATTTCTGGGATACTCCTTCCCCCAATATTTTTTCAGAATTATATTAGTTTCTATTAAAAAAAAAAAATCCAGATTGTTGTTATATAGACACCTTCAACCCAATTGCATCCATTAATCACCCCTTTAAATTGTAGCTTTCCAGCCCCAGCTGCTGCAGCCCATCTGGAAATCTCCCGGTATCCTAGTAGGCCAATCTGGCTTTGCCATTAAACTAAAAAGTATTCAGTTGTGCATATGAGAGAGCAGAAACTTAACATACTGACATTGTATTTATTTTGCATAAGAAAAATGTTAAAGGGACACTGAACCCACATGTTTTCCTTTGTGATTCAGATAGAGCATTACATTTTAAGCAACTTTCTATTTACTCCTATTATCAAATTTTCTTCATTCTCTTGGTATCTTAATTCAAAATGCAAGAATGTAAGTTTAGATGCCGGCCCATATTTGGTGAACAACCTGGGTTGTTCTTGCTGATTGGAGGATAAATTCATCCACCAATAAAAAAGTGCTATCCACTTCTTTCTTCATTCTTTTCAAATAAAGATAGCAAGAGAACAAAGAAAATATGATAATAGGAGTGAATTAGAAAGTTGCTTAAAATTGCATGCTCTATCTGAATCACAAAAGAAAAAAATTGGGTTCAGTGTCCCTTTAAAGGTGTTGCATTAAAACATGCAACTCTCTTAGATTTAACAAAGCAACAAAGAAATTACTTTAATCTTTTTTTTTTTTGTTTTTTTTTGTTTTTTTTATTTCATGAAAGAGTTTTGTCTTTATTGTTTAGGCTGGCTTTTTATTTGTATCATCATTATTATTATTATAGCCTAAACACATCTATATTTTGTTTGTTTGCTTCTAATTCTTTTGAAACTCCCTATGTTAAAAACTATCTTTTATGTAAACTACATTTGTAGACTTGGAAGCACAGATGGAAACGCATTCACTTGCCAGCAACAACTGTATATTACGTTGTTAGATAAAAACGGAATGCTTTCGGTATACCAACATGTTGTGTTCTGAAGATAAAGCGGCTTCAGACTGGTAATTTTCATAGCAACAACTGTCAGAAGCATAATTACTTTTTTATTAGAGTAATAAACTTTGAAGGGGATTGATTGTAAATGATTATAAACTTGCCACAAGTAAGTGTAGTAAACTTAAATCATTTGTGCAAGCAATATTGAGAGTCTTTAAATTTAGATTGTGTATTTGGTTTCATAGGAATAAAATATAAATATAGGCCAAAAACTAAATCACTCTTTCATGTTCCATCTCACTTACACTACATTTTATTTTGCCTGAGACATCAGTCACTGCTTGCTGCTAAAATAAATCCGAAAACACTCACTGAAGCTTATATGAAAACCTATTCTGTTGCCCCTGAATTAATGTCACATTAGCTACACCAACAACTCTGAAACTGAGGCTTAAAAAAGGTGGAACTGAGCAGTGCAAAGGGCATTTGTCTTTGTGACGCTTCATTTAGTCTCTGCTTGTGTTTGTGCTCTGCTGGTTACTTGATTGCTAAAAGAATGACATTTTTCCTATTTATTTTTTAGATAACAGATCATTTACTTACTGATTCTTATCCTACATGAGGAGGCCTTTTAAAATATAAAGATTATTTTGTATTGTGTTTACAGGCTATTTAAATTCATGCTCAATTTGTTCAACATTCTTTCTTTCGTAGATAATTTTTTTTAATTTAAATTTTAAGAATCCAAATTTAAACTGAAAAGTGCGAAAAGGGCATACTCTATATTGTGTTATAGAGTATCTTATTGCACTATTACTTGCCTATAACTGTAAAGGGGTTAAACACAGAGTTAAATTCGGCCTCAGCAACCCTGGGACCTAGCTGAAGACATCTGGTGAGCCAGTGACAAGAGTAATGTGTGTGTGTGTGTAGCCATTAATCACCTGCTAGCTTCCAGGATTGCATTGCTTGCTCCTGGGCCTACCTAGCTCTGCTTTTCAACAAAGGATACTAAGAGAAAATAATAATAATAATTTGAAATAGACATAAATTGAAAAGTCTATTAAAATTGCACTCTTTATCTGAATCGGTTTCATTTTGAATTTCATGTCCCTTTAAGAAACTTGGTTAGTGAATACAATTTAAGTAACAACCAGGTTATGCTGTTTCACATACTGGGTTGTGTTTTTTTTTTATTCAATAGTTGTTTTTTTTTTTTTTTTATTGTTTCAAAACAATACATCCGGAAAAAAATTTTTACATTCAACATTTGAAACACTGTATAATTGCAAATTCAATAATTATTAATCAATGGCTTATTTGTGAAAGACTGTTATACAGCATGAAAAGAAAATAGTATAGAAAAACATAAGATTCAAAGAGAATACAATCAATCTTTGGTTATTGATAAGCTGTCCGATAATAATGTCCCTTATTTGAGGGGCAGTGGGGGAAGGAGGGGGGGGAGGAAGGAGAGGAATAGGGAGGGCGGGAAAGGTAGAGTGCCAGAGGGATTTATAAGGAGTTCAGGAGTTTAGGGACATTTCTGGTCTATCCCTATTTTATGCTTTATGCTTCACTGTCCTCGTTTAGGTTATGGAGGCCTTGTTCCCAAATAAAAAACATGTCATTATACTGGGTTGTGTTTTATGTCCTGCCATGATATTGTGTTATGGTAATAATCACTTGAAGTAGAATACTTGACCATTTATCATAAAAATTACCAGATGCCAATTTTGGTGACATTTTGGTAACTGTGAGTAGAATGAGTTCTGATTAGCAGAAATTACAGATTTGTGATCAATTGGGTACTAATATGTCATCTGTGGCAATGGTTTTAGTGTTTAGTATCAGTCTCTATAATACAGAGGAAATGCACGTGTTATCTGAGGTTTTGTGATCTCTGGAGGATCTAGTGGCCTCCAGTTTTAGTCAGAAAATGTCATAGTAATAGAACCTAACTATTTCAGTGAAATCGGCCATCTGCACAAGAAGGAATTAGGAATTAAAATGACATTAGACCACTATAATAACCACAATTAACTATTTGCAGTCTCCAGCACCCCCTTAAAGAAATTTTTGTTTTCTAAATTCTGTGGTAAGGGACATTACTGCCAACTACACGTCATAACATAAAAATTGTATTTTTATAGATGAGTGTGCTACCTCATTTGCCATTTTGTTTTCTATTAAAGGGTTGAAGTTCTAATGTGTTTTGTGCATATCCATATTAATAGCTGCCACCCCTTGACTACAAAACCTTTCAACAGCATCTGAAATTATTTTTTTTTTATTATATACGACTCTTAAAAAATTATATTTCTTCTGTTATGTGTGATCAGTCCACGGGTCATCATTACTTCTGGGATATAACTCCTCCCCAACAGGAAATGCAAGAGGATTCACCCAGCAGAGCTGCATATAGCTCCTCCCCTCTACGTCAGTCCCAGTCATTCTCTTGCACCCAACGACTAGATAGGATGTGTGAGAGGACTATGGTGATTATACTTAGTTTTTATGACTTCAATCAAAAGTTTGTTATTTTACAATAGCACCGGAGCGTGTTATTACTTCTCTGGCAGAGTTTGAGGAAGAATCTGCCAGAGTTTTTTACTATGATTTTAACCGGAGTTGTTAAGATCATATTGCTGTTCTCGGCCATCTGAGGGAGGTAAAGGCTTCAGATCAGGGGACAGCGGGCAGATGAATCTGCATTGAGGTATGTAGCAGTTTTTATTTTCTGAATGGAATTGATGAGAAAATCCTGCCATACCGTTAAAATGACATGTATGTATACACTTCAGTATTCTGGGGATGGTATTTCACCGGAACTACTCTGTTAAAGGTCACTAATCCTTTTAATAACTATTTATCATGTTAAACGTTTTTGCTGGAATGTAGAATCGTTTACATTGCTGAGGTACTGTGTGAATAAATATTTGGGCATTATTTTCCACTTGGCAGCCTTTTTTGCTTTTATTTGTGACAGTTTCGTTTCTCTTCACTGCTGTGTGGGAGAGGGAGGGGCCGTTTTTGGCGCTCTTTGCTACGCATCAAAAAATTCCAGTCAGTTACTTTTGTATTTCCTGCATGATCCGGTTCATCTCTGACAGATCTCAGGGGTCTTCAAACTTCTTTGAAGGGAGGTAAATTCTCTCAGCAGAGCTGTGAGAATTCTTATAGTGACTGTGAATAAAAACGTTGCTTTGTATTTTTTATGTCAAATTTAATTATTGTTATTTTACTAATGGGAACAAACCTTTGCTAAAAGTTGTGTTGTTTTAAAGTTTGATGCTATAACTGTTTTTCAGTTCATTATTTCAACTGTCATTTAATCGTTTAGTACCTCTTTGAGGCACAGTACGTTTTTGCTAAAAAAGATTATAACCAAGTTGTAAGTTTTTTTGCTAGTGTGTTAAACATGTCTGACTCAGAGGAAGATATCTGTGTCATTTGTTCCAATGCCAAGGTGGAGCCCAATAGAAATTTATGTACTAACTGTATTGATGCTACTTTAAATAAAAGTCAATCTGTACAATGTGAACAAATTTCACCAAACAGCGAGGGGAGAGTTATGCCGACTAACTCGCCTCACGCGGCAGTACCTGCATCTCCCGCCCGGGAGGTGCGTGATATTATGGCGCCTAGTACATCTGGGCGGCCATTACAGATAACATTACAAGATATGGCTACTGTTATGACTGAAGTTTTGTCTAAATTACCAGAACTAAGAGGCAAGCGTGATCACTCTGGGGTGAGAACAGAGTGCGCTGACAATACTAGGGCCATGTCTGATACTGCGTCACAGCTCGCAGAGCATGAGGACGGAGAGCTTCATTCTGTGGGTGACGGTTCTGATCCAAACAGATTGGATTCAGATATTTCAAATTTTAAATTTAAATTGGAAAACCTCCGTGTATTACTAGGGGAGGTCTTAGCAGCTCTTAATGATTGTAACACCGTTGCAATACCAGAGAAACTGTGTAGGTTGGATAAATACTTTGCGGTACCGGCGAGTACTGACGTTTTTCCTATACCTAAGAGACTAACTGAAATTGTTACTAAGGAGTGGGATAGACCCGGGGTGCCGTTCTCACCCCCTCCAATATTTAGAAAGATGTTTCCAATAGACGCCACCACTCGGGACTTATGGCAAACGGTCCCTAAGGTGGAGGGAGCAGTTTCTACTTTAGCTAAGCGTACCACTATCCCGGTGGAGGATAGCTGTGCTTTTTCAGACCCAATGGATAAAAAATTGGAGGGTTACCTTAAGAAAATGTTTGTTCAACAAGGTTTTATATTGCAACCCCTTGCATGTATCGCGCCGATTACGGCTGCGGCAGCATTTTGGATTGAGTCTCTGGAAGAGAACCTTAGTTCATCTACGCTAGACGACATTACGGACAGGCTTAGAGTCCTTAAACTAGCTAATTCTTTCATTTCGGAGGCCGTAGTACATTTAACCAAACTTACGGCTAAGAACTCAGGATTCGCCATACAGGCACGTAGGGCGCTGTGGCTAAAATCCTGGTCAGCCGATGTTACTTCTAAGTCCAAATTACTTAATATACCTTTCAAGGGGCAGTCTTTATTTGGGCCCGGTTTGAAAGAAATTATCGCTGACATTACAGGAGGTAAGAGCCACGCCCTACCTCAAGACAAAGCCAAAGCTAAGGCTAGACAGTCTAATTTTCGTCCCTTTCGGAATTTCAAAACAGGAGCAGCATCAACCTCCACTGCACCAAAACAGGAGGGAGCTGTTGCTCGTTACAGGCAAGGCTGGAAGCCTAACCAGTCCTGGAACAAGAGCAAGCAGGTCAGGAAACCTGCTGCTGCCCCAAAGACAGCATGAATCGAGAGCCCCCGATCCGGGACCGGATCTAGTGGGGGGCAGACTTTCTCTCTTCGCCCAGGCCTGGGCAAGAGATGTTCAGGATCCCTGGGCACTAGAGATCATATCTCAGGGATACCTTCTAGACTTCAAATTATCTCCCCCAAGAGGGAGATTTCATCTGTCAAGGTTGTCAACAAACCAGATAAAGAAAGAGGCGTTTCTACGCTGTGTACAAGATCTATTATTAATGGGAGTGATCCATCCGGTTCCGCGGTCGGAACAAGGACAAGGGTTCTACTCAAACCTGTTTGTGGTTCCCAAAAAAGAGGGAACTTTCAGGCCAATCTTAGATTTAAAGATTCTAAACAAATTCCTAAGAGTTCCATCCTTCAAAATGGAAACTATTCGGACAATCTTACCCATGATCCAAAAGGGTCAGTACATGACCACAGTGGATTTAAAAGATGCTTACCTTCACATACCGATCCACAAAGATCATCACCGGTATCTAAGGTTTGCCTTCTTAGACAGGCACTACCAGTTTGTAGCTCTTCCATTCGGATTGGCTACGGCTCCAAGAATCTTCACAAAGGTTCTGGGTGCCCTTCTGGCGGTACTAAGACCGCGAGGGATTTCGGTAGCTCCGTACCTAGACGACATTCTAATACAAGCTTCAAGCTTTCAGACTGCCAAGTCTCATACAGAGTTAGTTCTGGCATTTCTAAGGTCGCATGGATGGAAAGTGAACGAAAAGAAGAGTTCTCTTTTTCCTCTCACAAGAGTTCCATTCTTGGGGACTCTTATAGATTCTGTAGAAATGAAGATTTACCTGACAGAAGACAGGTTAACAAAGCTTCAAAATGCATGCCGTGTCCTTCATTCCGTTCAACACCCGTCAGTAGCTCAATGCATGGAGGTGATCGGCTTAATGGTAGCGGCAATGGACATAGTACCTTTTGCACGCCTACACCTCAGACCGCTGCAATTGTGCATGCTAAGTCAGTGGAATGGGGATTACTCAGATTTGTCCCCCACTCTGAATCTGAATCAAGAGACCAGAAATTCTCTTCTATGGTGGCTTTATCGGCCACACCTGTCCAGGGGGATGCCATTCAGCAGGCCAGACTGGACAATTGTAACAACAGACGCCAGCCTACTAGGTTGGGGCGCTGTCTGGAATTCTCTGAAGGCTCAGGGACTATGGAATCAGGAGGAGAGTCTCCTTCCAATAAACATTCTGGAATTGAGAGCAGTTCTCAATGCCCTTCTGGCTTGGCCCCAATTAACAACTCGGGGGTTCATCAGGTTTCAGTCGGACAACATCACGACTGTAGCTTACATCAACCATCAGGGAGGGACAAGAAGCTCCCTAGCAATGATGGAAGTATCAAAGATAATTCGCTGGGCAGAGTCTCACTCTTGCCACCTGTCAGCAATCCACATCCCGGGAGTGGAGAACTGGGAGGCGGATTTCTTGAGTCGCCAGACTTTTCATCCGGGGGAGTGGGAACTTCATCCGGAGGTCTTTGCCCAAATACTTCGACGTTGGGGCAAACCAGAGATAGATCTCATGGCGTCTCGCCAGAACGCCAAACTTCCTCACTACGGGTCCAGATCCAGGGATCCGGGAGCGGTTCTGATAGATGCTTTGACAGCACCTTGGAACTTCGGGATGGCTTATGTGTTTCCACCCTTCCCGCTGCTTCCTCGTTTGATTGCCAAAATCAAACAGGAGAGAGCATCAGTGATTCTAATAGCGCCTGCATGGCCACGCAGGACTTGGTATGCAGATCTAGTGGACATGTCATCCTGTCCGCCTTGGTCTCTACCTCTAAGACAGGACCTTCTGATACAGGGTCCATTCAGACATCAAAATCTAACTTCTCTGAAGCTGACTGCTTGGAAATTGAACGCTTGATTTTATCAAAACGTGGTTTTTCTGAGTCGGTTATTGATACCCTGATACAGGCTAGGAAGCCTGTTACCAGAAGGATTTACCATAAAATATGGCGTAAATACCTATACTGGTGCGAATCCAAAGGTTACTCCTGGAGTAAGGTTAGGATCGCTAGGATATTGTCTTTTCTACAAGAAGGTTTAGAAAAGGGTTTATCAGCTAGTTCATTAAAGGGACAGATTTCAGCTCTGTCCATCTTGTTACACAGGCGTCTGTCAGAAAATCCAGACGTCCAGGCCTTTTGTCAGGCTTTAGCTAGGATCAAGCCTGTGTTTAAAGCTGTTGCTCCGCCATGGAGTTTAAACTTAGTTCTTAACGTTTTACAAGGTGTTCCGTTTGAACCCCTTCATTCCATTGATATAAAATTGTTATCTTGGAAAGTTCTGTTTTTAATGGCTATTTCCTCGGCTCGAAGAGTCTCTGAGTTATCAGCCTTACATTGTGATTCTCCTTATCTGATTTTTCACTCAGACAAGGTAGTTCTGCGTACTAAACCTGGGTTCTTACCTAAGGTAGTCACTAACAGGAATATCAATCAAGAGATTGTTGTTCCATCCTTGTGTCCAAATCCTTCTTCAAAGAAGGAACGTCTTCTACACAATCTGGATGTAGTTCGTGCCCTCAAGTTCTACTTGCAGGCAACTAAAGATTTTCGCCAAACTTCTTCCCTGTTTGTCGTTTATTCTGGACAGAGGAGAGGTCAAAAAGCTTCTGCTACCTCTCTCTCTTTTTGGCTTCGTAGCATAATACGTTTAGCCTATGAGACTGCTGGACAGCAGCCTCCTGAAAGAATTACAGCTCACTCCACTAGAGCTGTGGCTTCCACTTGGGCCTTTAAGAATGAGGCCTCTGTTGAACAGATTTGCAAGGCTGCAACTTGGTCTTCGCTTCATACTTTTTCCAAATTTTACAAATTTGACACTTTTGCTTCTTCGGAGGCTATTTTTGGGAGAGAGGTTCTTCTGGCAGTGGTTCCTTCTGTATAATGAGCCTGCCTATCCCTCCCGTCATCCGTGTACTTTTGCTTTGGTATTGGTATCCCAGAAGTAATGATGACCCGTGGACTGATCACACATAACAGAAGAAAACATAATTTATGCTTACCTGATAAATTCCTTTCTTCTGTTGTGTGATCAGTCCACGGCCCGCCCTGTTTTAAGGCAGGTAAATATTTTTTAAATTATACTCCAGTCACCACTTCACCCTTGGTTACTCCTTTCTCGTTGATTCTTGGTCGAATGACTGGGACTGACGTAGAGGGGAGGAGCTATATGCAGCTCTGCTGGGTGAATCCTCTTGCATTTCCTGTTGGGGAGGAGTTATATCCCAGAAGTAATGATGACCCGTGGACTGATCACACAACAGAAGAAAGGAATTTATCAGGTAAGCATAAATTATGTTTTTTTTGTTTATTTATGGTGAGCTTCATTAACAGAGCGATGTAAACCGACCTCAGTGAATAGTTTATCTCCCTTGATCTATTTTTAGGAATTAGGAAGAATAATCAACTTTCCTTGCTAAGCATAAAGTTAAATACTGTATATGAAAGTCTGATACTGTCATTTAGTTTGTTGGAACAATTTGTATTCCTGTGTTTGAAAAATGCATTGTAAACACGGTGACCCAAGGTTAGACAATATGAAACTTTCATGTTAAATTAAAGGGATAGAAAACCCCCAAAATTTTGTTTCATGATTTGGATAGAACATACAATTTTAAACAACTTTCCATTTTACTTCTATTATCAAATGTGCTTCATTCTCTTGTTATCCTTTGCTGAAGAAACAGCATTGCACTGCTTACAGGAAGCTAAAAATATCTATTTAGCTAATCACAAGAGACAAATGTGTGCAGGCACCAATCAGTAGATAGCTCCGACTAGTGTAGGATATGTTCATATTCATTTTAAACAAGGGATAATAAGACAACGAAGCACATTTAAAAATAGAAATTAATTTGTGTCTTTAAAATGGCATGCTCTAACTGAATCATGCAATTTTAATTTTGACTTTCCTATACCTTTTAAGTATAAATATTTTGTTCAAATATTTTTAATATTTTTTTTCCAGAAATTAAATCCCAATGCCAGTACACATTTGCTCTGATTTCTCAAGAAAATTTGGATTTGCTCTTAATATTTTTAAAAACATTTATAATTCATAGTGAGCTACTGATATTTTCAGCTTGATATAGCAGTTCAAAATGAATGGGATCTATGTAATGTGTGAGAATAATGAGTCTACAAGTTCTGTCCGTGATGACTATAAAGCTTTTTATAAGAACTGTGTGGTACTGGATACATCTCTTATACATAACTTTGTTTGACTTTTTTTTTTATATTTATTTTTAGATAAGCATAAAGACTGCACAGGGCTAACTGTAACGATAACTCCAGAAAGGTAAGAAAAGTCAAAATACAGATGTAAATATATAAAATATCTATTTAGGCTGTAGAAACCTCTTCTCTCTCTTTTTTTTTTTTTTTTTTTTTTTTTAATACTTATGAGATTTTCATTTACCACATATGAGCTGTCCAAATATTTGGCAAAATATAGAAAAGTTAAAAGAAAAAAAATATCTTCTTGGAATATTTAATGGACTAATACAGGTTGGCCAAATGGTGGCCCTATACAGTATTTTTTGTGACCCCCAAGAAAAATAAGAACTTAGAATGTAGTTTTTGATGTCCTAGAAAAAAGCTGGACTAAAAATGTCTGCTTTGAGTATGTCTGGTAAATGTAGAACTAGGTGGCCACAACTCAAGAGACCTCTGGAAGGGAGAACAACAGACAACAAGTTCCCTTCACTCTTATCTAAAACTGGCCATGCGCCACTGAAATTAGAATTCAACTTGGCAACATCTTTGACTAGAGGAAGGCAGGGAATAACCACATAGTATGCTTATAAAATGAATTTAGTGTTCTAATGTTCACGTAAGGCTTCTAGATTATTATCTGTTTGGAAGTTGTTCATGACTCAATCTATGAAATACTACCAGGTTGCAGTCTTTTTTTTATTTATTTAAATTTGACATTTGTAAAGGAAACCTTTCCTGCTATGTGTAAATTTAACCCTGAGGATATCAGAGGTTACTCGAAATAAGTGTAACGGCTAATGCTATGCTTAGATTTTGGCATATTGTGTGTTGTAAGTAATAATGCGGCTGAATCCTTGAATCTTTCTAGTACAGTTAGCAAGAGTTCTGGATTGTCTTTAGTGAGAGCGTGCACAAATAGACATTATAGTTCTATTGATTTAAATGTAAGGATTCCCATAGCACCAGCATTTATTGAATAATTTCTATAAGTATGTTGTGTAGGTAAGAAGACTGTGTCAGTAGTCAGAGAAATGCATTTTATTACTATACTTGTTTGCTAATATTAATCTATATAAATCAGTTATACACTGCTCTTCATTTCTCTGTGCTCTCATGAGTCTTGCTGCTGCTTTAAAGGTTAGTGCTACTGTTGCTGAATATTAGTTTCACTGATAATGAATCAAACAAAACGTAAACTTACTACAACTTCTGTTAAAGGGGTGTACAGCCATGTGTTTGTGTGTGTATGGCACACACCTGTAAATGTATCGTTTTCCTGATCTAGTTGAGAGGTTTTTCCTAAATGAATGTATTTTCTTTCTTTTCGGACTAGTAACTTTTTTTTATCTAATCTATCTTACGTGTGTGTATATGTATATATGTGTGTGTATATGTATATATGTATGTATATATGTGTATATATGTATATATGTGTATATATATATATATGTGTGTGTATATATATATATATATATATATATATATATATATATATATATGTATATGTATATGTATGTATATGTATGTATGCATATGTATATGTATATGTATATGTATGTATATGTATGTATATGTATGTATATGTATGTATGTATATATATATATATATATATATATACATACATATATATATATATATATATATATATACACACACTATATAAACAAATATATATACAAATATATATATATGTATATATATATATATATCTGTATGTGTGCTCCCCTTCAAACATGTATGTTTAAAAAAAAAAAAAAATCAAGTTAAGTTTTTAAGACATTTATTTTTTATTTTTAAATAAACTTTCTCCAACATAGGTGTGTCCGGTCCACGGCGTCATCCTTACTTGTGGGATATTCTCTTCCCCAACAGGAAATGGCAAAGAGCCCAGCAAAGCTGGTCACATGATCCCTCCTAGGCTCCGCCTACCCCAGTCATTCTCTTTGCCGTTGTACAGGCAACATCTCCACGGAGATGGCTTAGAGTTTTTTAGTGTTTAACTGTAGTTTTTATTATTCAATCAAGAGTTTGTTATTTTAAAATAGTGCTGGTATGTACTATTTACTCAGAAACAGAAAAGAGATGAAGATTTCTGTTTGTATGAGGAAAATGATTTTAGCACCGTAACTAAAATCCATGGCTGTTCCACACAGGACTGTTGAGAGCAATTAACTTCAGTTGGGGGAACAGTGTGCAGTCTCTTACTGCTTGAGGTATGACACATTCTAACAAGACGATGTAATGCTGGAAGCTGTCATTTTCCCTATGGGATCCGGTAAGCCATGTTTATTAAGATAGTAAATAAGGGCTTCACAAGGGCTTATTAAGACTGTAGACTTTTTCTGGGCTAAATCGATTCATTATTAACACATATTTAGCCTTGAGGAATCATTTATTCTGGGTATTTTGATATGATTATATCGGCAGGCACTGTTTTAGACACTTTATTCTTTAGGGGCTTTCCCTAATCATAGTCAGAGCCTCATTTTCGCGCCGGTATGGCGCACTTGTTTTTGAGGACAGCATGGCATGCAGCTGCATGTGTGTGGAGCTCTGATACATAGAAAAGTCTTTCTGAAGGCATCATTTGGTATCGTATTCCCCTTTGGGCTTGGTTGGGTCTCAGCAAAGCAGATTCCAGGGACTGTAAAGGGGTTAAATATAAAAACGGCTCCGGTTCCGTTATTTTAAGGGTTAAAGCTTCCAAATTTGGTGTGCAATACTTTTAAGGCTTTAAGACACTGTGGTGAAATTTTGGTGAATTTTGAACAATTCCTTCATACTTTTTCGCAATTGCAATAATAAATGGGAGTGATTCATCCTGTTCCATTAGGAGAACAAGGGATGGGGTTCTACTCCAATCTGTTCATAGTTCCCAAAAAAGAGGGAACGTTCAGACCAATCTTAGATCTCAAGATCTTGAACAAGTTTCTCAAGGTTCCATCGTTCAAGATGGAAACCATTCGAACACTTCTTCCTTCCATCCAGGAAGGTCAATTCATGACCAAGGTGGATTTCAAGGATGCGTATCTACATATTCCTATCCACAAGGAACATCATCGGTTCCTAAGGTTTGCATTCCTGGACAAGCATTTCCAGTTCGTGGCATTTTCTTTCGGATTAGCCACTGCTCCTAGGATTTTCTCATAGGTACTAGGGTCCCTTCTGGCGGTGCTAAGACCAAGGGGCATTGCTGTAGTACCTTACTTGGACGACATTCTGATTCGAGCGTCGTCCCTTCCTCAAGTAAAGGCTCACACGGACATTGTCCTGGCCTTTCTCAGATCTCACGGATGGAAAGTGAACGTGGAAAAGAGTTCTCTATCTCCGTCAACGAGGGTTCCCTTCTTGGGAACTATAATAGACTCCTTAGAAATGAGGATTTTTCTGACAGAAGCCAGAAAAACAAAACTTCTAGACTCTTGTCGGATACTTCATTCCGTTCCTCTTCCTTCCATAGCGCAGTGCATGGAAGTGATAGGTTTGATGGTAGCGGCAATGGACATAGTTCCTTTTGTGCGCATTCATCTAAGACCATTACAACTGTTCATGCTCAGTCAGTGGAATGGGGACTATTCAGACTTGTCTCCGAAGATACAAGCAAATCAGAGAACCAGAGACTCATTCCGTTGGTGGCTGTCCCTGGACAACCTGTCACAAGGGATGACCTTCCGCAGACCAGAGTGGGTCATTGTCACGACCGACGCCAGTCTGATGGGCTGGGGCGCGGTCTGGGGATCCCTGAAAGCTCAGGGTCTTTGGTCTCGGGTAGAATCTCTTCTACCGATAAATATTCTGGAACTGAGAGCGATATTCAATGCTCTCAAAGCTTGGCCTCAGCTAGCGAGGGCCAAGTTCATACATCAACCATCAGGGGGGAACAAGGAGTTCCCTAGCGATGGAAGAAGTGACCAAAATCATTCTATGGGCGGAGTCTCACTCCTGCCACCTGTCTGCTATCCACATCCCAGGAGTGGAAAATTGGGAAGCGGATTTTCTGAGTCGTCAGACATTGCATCCGGGGGAGTGGGAACTCCATCCGGAAATCTTTGCCCAAGTCACTCAACCGTGGGGCATTCCAGACATGGATCTGATGGCCTCTCGTCAGAACTTCAGAGTTCCTTACTACGGGTACAGATCCAGGGATCCCAAGGCGGCTCTAGTGGATGCACTAGTAGCACCTTGGACCTTCAAACTAGCTTATGTGTTCCCGCCGTTTCCTCTCATCCCCAGGCTGGTAGCCAGGATCAATCAGGAGAGGGCGTCGGTGATTTTGATAGCTCCTGCGTGGCCACGCAGGACTTGGTATGCAGATCTGGTGAATATGTCATCGGCTCCACCATGGAAGCTACCTTTGAGACGAGACCTTCTTGTTCTAGGTCCGTTCGACCCACTCCAGCTGACTGCTTGGAGATTGAACGCTTGATCTTATCAAAGCGAGGGTTCTCAGATTCTGTTATTAATACTCTTGTTCAGGCCTGAAAGCCTGTAACCAGAAAAATTACCACATAATTTGGTATATCTGTTGGTGTGAATCTGCAGGATTCCCTTGGGACAAGGTTAAGATTCCTAAGAGTCTATCCTTCCTTCGAGAAGGATTGGAAAAAGGATTATCTGCAAGTTCCTTGATGGGACAGATTTCTGCCTTGTCTGTGTTACTTCACAAAAAGCTGGCAGCTGTGCCAGATGTTCTAGCCTTTGTTCAGGCTCTGGTTAGAATCAAGCCTGTTTACAAAATTTTGACTCCTCCTTGGAGTCTCAACCTAGTTCTTTCAGTTCTTCAGGGGGTTCCGTTTGAACCCTTACATTCCGTTGATATTAAGTTATTATCTTGGAAAGTTTTGTTTTTGGTTGCAATTTCTTCTGCTAGAAGAGTTTCAGAATTATCTGCTCTGCAGTGTTCTTCTCCTTATCTGGTGTTCCATGCAGATAAGGTGGTTTTGCGTACTAAACCTGGTTTTCTTCCAAAAGTTGTTTCTAACAAAAACATTAACCAGGAGATAGTTGTGCCTTCTTTGTGTCCTAATCCAGTTTCAAAGAAGGAACGTTTGTTGCACAACTTGGATGTAGTTCGTGCTCTCAAATTTTACTTAGCAGCTACTAAGGATTTCAGACAAACTTTGTCTTTGTTTGTTGTTTATTCTGGTAAACGGAGAGGTCAAAAAGCAACTTCTACCTCTCTCTCCTTCTGGATTAAAAGCATTATCCGATTGGCTTATGAGACTGCCGGACGGCAGCCTCCTGAAAGAATCACAGCTCACTCCACTAGGGCTGTGGCTTCCACATGGGCCTTCAAGAACGAGGCTTCTGTTGGTCAGATATGTAAGGCAGCGACTTGGTCTTCACTGCACACTTTTTCTAAATTTTACAAATTTGATACTTTTGCTTCTTCTGAGGCTATTTTTGGGAGAAAGGTTTTGCAAGCCGTGGTGCCTTCCATTTAGGTGACCTGATTTGCTCCCTCCCTTCATCCGTGTCCTAAAGCTTTGGTATTGGTTCCCACAAGTAAGGATGACGCCGTGGACCGGACACACCTATGTTGGAGAAAACAGAATTTATGTTTACCTGATAAATTACTTTCTCCAACGGTGTGTCCGGTCCACGGCCCGCCCTGGTTTTTTTAATCAGGTCTGATAATTTATTTTCTTTAACTACAGTCACCACGGTAACATATGGTTTCTCCTATGCAAATATTCCTCCTTAACGTCGGTCGAATGACTGGGGTAGGCGGAGCCTAGGAGGGATCATGTGACCAGCTTTGCTGGGCTCTTTGCCATTTCCTGTTGGGGAAGAGAATATCCCACAAGTAAGGATGACGCCGTGGACCGGACACACCGTTGGAGAAAGTAATTTATCAGGTAAACATAAATTCTGTTTTTGAGATTTGTTAAGATTGACTGAGATCAAGAGATTTCTATATATGATCTTAATTGATGTGCACAACCTTTTATAACTACTAGTTTTCCTTAAAAGCTCAGTATAAGGAGTTGAGTAAAAAACTTGCATTGATTAACAAACACACGGACTGCTGCTTTTTTTTCTCCTCAAAAATGTTCAATTAAAAGAGCAAAAAGTTTTGTTTTTTTCCCTTCATTTAGACAGCCATTGATTGCAGGCATTTATCTCTTGATGTCTATGGAAACTGTAATTCCACCAGGAGAAAAGAGTAAGTGTTCTCTGAATATGTGCACATGATGTATATTTTATTTCAGATTGGATAAGCTATGAACAGCGTTGGTGCACATTTACTTTATGGGGCCGATTTATCAAAGCATCAATCTCTGTGCATTCGCTGGCGTCAATACGCTCGCTATACATCGCTACCGCAAATTTACATACTACGCCCTAATTTATTAAAAACTCTGTCAAAAACACGCGCTTCAAGTATGAGGCGATGAACATCGGACTGTTGATAAATAAGTCATCGATGTCGCGGATATTCTGTTTTTTCCAACTTTATTTATGCCTTTTCATTACTGTCCATGAACAAGCACATTTCTCTAAAGCTAATCTTTTATTTGTCATCTGTTAATGTCCAATGTCCAAGAAATAGCTAGATTTATACCTCAACAAACCATAATATAAAAAACTGATAAATGTATATTTTTATTTCTAGAAATCATGCCTATCATGTTTTTTAATGGTTATTAATGCTAGAATTTGTATGTATATCTTTGCACATATATATATATATGTGTGTGTGTATGTGTATGTATGTATGTATGTATGTATATATATATATATATATATATATATATATATATATATATATATATATATATATATATATATATATATATATATATATATATATATATATATATATATATATTTCTCTTGTTAAGTGTATTCAGTCCACGGGTCATCCATTACTTATGGGATTATATCTCCTTCCCAACAGGAAGTTGCAAGAGGATCACCCAAGCAGAGCTGCTATATAGCTCCTCCCCTCACACGTCATATCCAGTCATTCTCTTGCAACTCAACTAGATAGGTTGTTGTGAGAGGTCTCTGGTGTTTTTATACTTAGTTTATTTCTTCAATCAAAAGTTTGTTATTTTAAATGGCACCGGAGTGTGCTGTTTGTTCTCAGGCAGTATTTAGAAGAAGAATCTGCCTGCATTTTCTATGATCTTAGCAGAAGTAACTAAGATCCACTGGCTGTTCTCGCACATTCTGAGGAGTGGGGTAACTTTCAGAAAGGGAATAGCATGCGGGGAATCCTGCAAACGAGGTATGTGCAGTAAATTATTTTTCTAAGGAATGGAATTGACTAAGAAAATACTGCTGATACCGATGTAATGTAAGTACAGCCTTAAATGCAGCAGCGACTGGTATCAGGCTGATGAATGTATGTACAATAAGTAATTTTCTAAGGAATGGAATTTGACTAAGAAAATACTGTTAATACCGAAGTATTGTATAAGCCTTAACTGCAGTAGAAGCGACTGGTAGCAGGCTTATTAATAACACTATCTAACTTTTAAAGTGTATGTTTAAAACGTTTACTGGCATGTTATTTGTTTTTTGTGAGGTACTTTGGTGATAAATCTTTTGGGGCATGAAATTTTCCACATGGCTGTTGTTTATTTCTATATAGAAACGATTAACTGAGGTTTCCCTGTAATAGGAGTGGGAGGAGCCTATTTTAGCGCTTTTTTTTGCGCAGTAAAAATTCAGTTTCAGTCTTCCTCCTTCCTCCTTGATCCAGGACGTCTCTATAGAGCTCAGGGGTCTTCAAAAGTCATTTTGAGGGAGGTAATCAGTCACAGCAGACCTGTGACAGTGTGTTTGACTGTGATAAAAAACGTTAATTGTTAAATTGATTATCCGTTTTTGGGTATTAAGGGGTTAATCATCCATTTGCTAGTGGGTGCAATGCTTTTCTAACTTAATACATTTACTGTGAAGATTTGGTTGCTATAACTGATTTGGTTCATTATTATTTCAACTGTGACGTTTTTTTTGTGCTTCTTAAAAGGTGCAGTAGCGTTTTTTATATTGCTTGTAAATTTACTTGAAAGGTTTTTTCCAAGCTTGCTAGTCTCATTGCGAGTCTGTTTAAACATGTCTGACACAGATGAATCTGTTTGTTCACTATGTTTGAAGGCCAATGTGGAGCCCCACAGAAATATGTGTACTAAATGTATTGATGTCACTTTGAATAAAGGTCAATCTATATCTGTAAAGAAATTATCACCAGACAACGAGGGGGAAGTTATGCCGACTAACTCTCCTCACGTGTCAGTACCTTCGCCTCCCGCTCAGGGGGCGCGCGTGATATTGTGGCGCCAAGTGCATCAGAGAGGCCCATACAAATCACTTTACAAGACATGGCTGCTGTTATGACAGAGGTATTATCTAAATTGCCTGAATTAAGAGGCAAGTGCGATAGCTCTGGGCTAAGGACAGAGCGCGCTGATGATGTGAGAGCCATGTCTGATACTGCGTCACAATTTGCAGAACATGAGGACGGAGAGCTTCATTCTGTGGGTGACGGATCTGATCCAGGGAGACCGGATTCAGAGATTTCTAATTTTAAATTTAAGCTTGAGAACCTCCGCGTATTGCTAGGGGAGGTATTAGCGGCTCTGAATAATTGTAACACGGTTGCAATTCCAGAGAAAGTATGTAGGTTGGATAGATACTTTGCGGTACCGGTGTGTACTGACGTTTTTCCTATACCTAAAAGGCTTACAGAAATTATTAGCAAGGAGTGGGATAGACCCGGTGTGCCCTTTTCCCCACCTCCGATGTTTAGAAAAATGTTCCCGATAGACGCCACCACACGAGACTTATGGCAGACGGTCCCTAAGGTGGAGGGAGCAGTTTCTACTTTAGCCAAGTGTACCACTATCCGGTGGAGGATAGTTGTGCTTTTTCGGATCCAATGGATAAAAAATTAGGTTACCTTAAGAAAATGTTTGTTCAACAAGGTTTTATCTTACAGCCCCTTGCATGCATTGCGCCTGTCACTGTGGCTGCGGCATTCTGGTTTGAGTCTCTGGAAGAGGCCATTCGCACAGCTCCATTGGATGAGATTATGGCCAAGCTTAAAGCACTTAAGCCAGCTAATGCAGTTGTTTCTGATGCCGTTGTACATTTAATCAAACTAACGGCTAAGAACTCCGGATTCGCCATCCAGGCGCGCAGAGCGCTATGGCTTAAATCCTGGTCAGCTGACGTGACTTCTAAATCTAAATTGCTTAATATTCCTTTCAAAGGGCAGACCTTATTCGGGCCCGGCTTGAAAGAAATTATTGCTGACATTACTGGGGGTAAGGGTCATACTCTTCCTCAGGACAGGGCCAAGTCAAAGGCCAAACAGTCTAATTTTTGTGCCTTTCGTAATTTCAAGGCAGGAGCAGCATCAACTTCCTCCGCTCCAAAACAGGAAGGACCTGTTGCTCGTTACAGACAGGGCTGGAAAACTAACCAGTCCTGGAACAAGGGCAAGCAGGCCAGAAAGCCTTCTTCTGCCCCTAAGACAGCATGAAGAGAGGGCCCCCTATCCGGAAACGGATCTAGTGGGGGGCAGACTATCTCTCTTCGCCCAGGCTTGGGCAAGAGATGTCCAGGATCCCTGGGCGTTGGAGATCATATCTCATGGATATCTTCTGGACTTCAAAGCTTCTCCTCCACAAGGGAGATTTCATCTTTCAAGGTTATCAGCAAACCAAATAAAGAAAGAGGCATTTCTACGCTGTGTGGACGTCCTGAATAATTGTAACACGGTTGCAATTCCAGAGAAAGTATGTAGGTTGGATAGATACTTTGCGGTACCGGTGTGTACTGACGTTTTTCCTATACCTAAAAGGCTTACAGAAATTATTAGCAAGGAGTGGGATAGACCCGGTGTGCCCTTTTCCCCACCTCCGATGTTTAGAAAAATGTTCCCGATAGACGCCACCACACGAGACTTATGGCAGACGGTCCCTAAGGTGGAGGGAGCAGTTTCTACTTTAGCCAAGTGTACCACTATCCGGTGGAGGATAGTTGTGCTTTTTCGGATCCAATGGATAAAAAATTAGGTTACCTTAAGAAAATGTTTGTTCAACAAGGTTTTATCTTACAGCCCCTTGCATGCATTGCGCCTGTCACTGTGGCTGCGGCATTCTGGTTTGAGTCTCTGGAAGAGGCCATTCGCACAGCTCCATTGGATGAGATTATGGCCAAGCTTAAAGCACTTAAGCCAGCTAATGCAGTTGTTTCTGATGCCGTTGTACATTTAATCAAACTAACGGCTAAGAACTCCGGATTCGCCATCCAGGCGCGCAGAGCGCTATGGCTTAAATCCTGGTCAGCTGACGTGACTTCTAAATCTAAATTGCTTAATATTCCTTTCAAAGGGCAGACCTTATTCGGGCCCGGCTTGAAAGAAATTATTGCTGACATTACTGGGGGTAAGGGTCATACTCTTCCTCAGGACAGGGCCAAGTCAAAGGCCAAACAGTCTAATTTTTGTGCCTTTCGTAATTTCAAGGCAGGAGCAGCATCAACTTCCTCCGCTCCAAAACAGGAAGGACCTGTTGCTCGTTACAGACAGGGCTGGAAAACTAACCAGTCCTGGAACAAGGGCAAGCAGGCCAGAAAGCCTTCTTCTGCCCCTAAGACAGCATGAAGAGAGGGCCCCCTATCCGGAAACGGATCTAGTGGGGGGCAGACTATCTCTCTTCGCCCAGGCTTGGGCAAGAGATGTCCAGGATCCCTGGGCGTTGGAGATCATATCTCATGGATATCTTCTGGACTTCAAAGCTTCTCCTCCACAAGGGAGATTTCATCTTTCAAGGTTATCAGCAAACCAAATAAAGAAAGAGGCATTTCTACGCTGTGTGCAAGACCTCTTAGTATTGGGGGTGATCCACCCAGTTTCGCGGACGGAACAAGGGCAAGGGTTTTACTCGAATCTGTTTGTGGTTCCCAAGAAAGAGGGAACCTTGAGACCAATCTTGGACCTAAAAATCTTAAACAAATTCCTAAGAGTTCCATCATTCAAAATGGAAACTATTCGAACCATCCTACCCATGATCCAAGAGGGTCAATACATGACCACGGTAGACTTAAAGGATGCCTACATTCATATACCGATTCACAAAGATCATTATCGGTACCTAAGATTTGCCTTTCTAGACAGGCATTACCAGTTTGTAGCTCTTCCGTTCGGGTTGGCTACGGCCCCGAGAATCTTTACAAAGGTTCTGGGCTCACTTCTGGCGGTTCTAAGACCGCGAGGCATAGCGGTGGCTCCGTATCTAGACGACATCCTGATACAGGCGTCAAGCTTTCAAATGGCCAAGTCTCATACAGAGATAGTTCTGGCATTTCTGAGGTCGCATGGGTGGAAGGTGAACGTGGAAAAGAGTTCTCTATCACCACTCACAAGAGTCTCCTTCCTAGGGACTCTTATAGATTCTGTAGAGATGAAAATTTACCTGACGGAGTCCAGGTTATCAAAACTTCTAAATGCTTGCAGTGTCCTTCATTCCATTCCACGCCCGTCAGTGGCTCAGTGCATGGAGGTAATCGGCTTAATGGTAGTGCCATTTGCGCGCCTGCATCTCAGACCGCTGCAATTATGCATGCTAAGTCATTGGAATGGGGATTACTCAGATTTGTCCCCTCTACTAAATCTGGATCAAGAGACCAGAGATTCTTCTCTGGTGGCTTTCTCGTGTCAATCTGTCCAAGGGTATGACCTTTCGCAGGCCAGATTGGACGATTGTAACAACAGATGCCAGCCTTCTAGGTTGGGGCGCAGTCTGGAACTCCCTGAAGGCTCAGGGATCGTGGACTCAGGAGGAGAAACTCCTCCCAATAAATATTCTAGAGTTAAGAGCAATATTCAATGCTCTTCTAGCTTGGCCTCTGTTAGCAACACTGAGGTTCATCAGATTTCAGTCGGACAACATCACGACTGTGGCTTACATCAACCATCAAGGGGGAACCAGGAGTTCCCTAGCGATGTTAGAAGTCTCAAGGATAATTCGCTGGGCAGAGTCTCACTCTTGCCACCTGTCAGCGATTCACATCCCAGGCGTAGAGAACTGGGAGGCGGATTTTCTAAGTCGTCAGACTTTTCATCCGGGGGAGTGGGAACTCCATCCGGAGGTGTTTACTCAACTGGTCCATCGTTGGGGCAAACCAGAACTGGATCTCATGGCATCTCGCCAGAACGCCAAGCTTCCTTGTTATGGATCCAGGTCCAGGGACCCGGGAGCGGTACTGATAGATGCTCTGACAGCCCCTTGGGTCTTCAACATTGCTTATGTGTTTCCACCATTCCCGATGCTTCCTCGACTGATTGCCAGGATCAAACAGGAAAGAGCATCAGTGATTCTGATAGCGCCTGCGTGGCCACGCAGGACCTGGTATGCAGACCTAGTGGACATGTCGTCCTGTCCACCATGGTCTCTGCCTCTGAGGCAGGACCTTCTAATTCAGGGTCATTTCAATCATCCAAATCTAATTTATCTGAGACTGACTGCATGGAGATTGACCGCTTGATTCTATCAAAGCGTGGCTTCTCGGAGTCGGTTATTGATACCTTAATACAGGCTCGGAAACCTGTTACCAGAAAAATTTACCATAAGATATGGCGTAAATACTTATACTGGTGCGAATCCAAGAGTTACTCATGGAGTAAGGTTAGGATTCCTAGGATATTGTCTTTTCTACAAGAGGGTTTAGAAAAGGGCTTATCTGCTAGTTCGTTAAAGGGACAGATTTCTGCTCTGTCTATTCTTCTACACAAACGTCTGGCAGAAGTTCCAGACGTTCAGGCTTTTTGTCAGGCTTTGGCTAGGATTAGGCCTGTGTTTAAGA
This sequence comes from Bombina bombina, assembly GCF_027579735.1. Taxonomy (NCBI): domain Eukaryota; kingdom Metazoa; phylum Chordata; class Amphibia; order Anura; family Bombinatoridae; genus Bombina; species Bombina bombina. The sequence continues at coordinate 253,594,017 of NC_069500.1, forward strand.
CTGTTGCTCCGCCGTGGAGTTTAAACTTAGTTCTTAAAGTTCTTCAAGGTGTTCCGTTTGAACCCCTTCATTCCATTGATATTAAGCTGTTATCTTGGAAAGTTCTGTTTTTGATGGCTATTTCCTCGGCTCGAAGAGTCTCTGAGTTATCTGCCTTACATTGTGATTCTCCTTATCTGATTTTCCATTCAGACAAGGTAGTTCTGCGTACTAAACCTGGGTTTTTACCTAAGGTAGTTTCTAACAGGAATATCAATCAAGAGATTGTTGTTCCATCACTGTGTCCTAACCCTTCTTCAAAGAAGGAACGACTCTTGCATAATCTGGACGTAGTCCGTGCCCTGAAGTTCTATTTGCAGGCAACTAAAGATTTTTGTCAAACTTCTTCCCTGTTTGTCGTTTACTCTGGACAGAGGAGAGGTCAAAAAGCTTCGGCTACCTCTCTCTCCTTTTGGCTTCGTAGCATAATACGCTTAGCCTAGGAGACTGCTGAAAAAGTTACAGCTCATTCCACTAGAGCTGTGGCTTCCACCTGGGCCTTTAAGAATGAGGCCTCTGTTGAACAGATTTGCAAGGCTGCAACTTGGTCTTCACTTCACACTTTTTCAAAATTTTACAAATTTGACACTTTTGCTTCTTCGGAGGCTGTTTTTGGGAGAAAGGTTCTACAGGCAGTGGTTCCTTCCGTTTAAGTTCCTGCCTTGTCCCTCCCATCATCCGTGTACTTTAGCTTTGGTATTGGTATCCCATAAGTAATGGATGACCCGTGGACTGGATACACTTAACAAGTGAAAACATAATTTATGCTTACCTGATAAATGTATTTCTCTTGTAGTGTATTCAGTCCACGGCCCGCCCTGTCTTTTAAGGCAGATCTAAATTTTTAATTCAAACTACAGTCACCACTGCACCCTATGGTTTCTTCTTTCTTGTCTTGTTTCGGTCGAATGACTGGATATGACGTGTGAGGGGAGGAGCTATATAGCAGCTCTGCTTTGGTGATCCTCTTGCAACTTCCTGTTGGGAAGGAGATATAATCCCATAAGTAATGGATGACCCGTGGACTGAATACACTACAAGAGAAATAAATTTATCAGGTAAGCATAAATTATGTTTTTTTTTTAAACAAATTACTATCTTGTTTGCTGCAATCTGTTGTTTTTTTTAACCAAACTCCACCCACCACTTGCCTTAGCATTATTTTCGAATAAACTGCATTGTTTGACAGTTGTTATCTGCAGAAGCGAGTTAGGGGGATATGTCGTGAAGGCTTTCTGCAGTTTTTTCAGTTTTGTGAATTAGAAAATTTTCAGAGCTAAGCTACATTAAAAAGGGGCAAAATGAATAATGAATGTGTATTGCAAAGTGGTTTTACTACACATAACTAAACATTTTATGTTAAAATCTCAATGCGTTCACCGTCCCTTTAACAATTAACCCCTTAAAGGGACAGTCTACACCAGAATTTTTATTGTTTTAAAAGATAGATAATCCCTTTATTACTCATTTCCCAGTTTTGCATAACTAACACATTTATAATAATCTACTTTTAACCTCTGTATATATACACATACACACATACACACACACACACGTGTGTGTGTATATATATATATATATATGAAACATAGAAAAAAGCGCACTCCTAGGGATCCTTGCTCAGATACTTTTCTGACATAACACACACATATATATATATATATATATCTATATATATATATATATATATATATATATATCCCTAAATTCTAAACAATGTTGTCTTTCATATCTCTGTGTTTATTTATACTACTATATGTATATAGTGTAAATATATTATTATTCTGAGCAAGAATAATTGCGAATGTTGCATGTAATCAGGTTACCATATGTATTTATTTGCAATCAATGGATATTTTAAGAGCTGGGACAGTTTTCTCTCTGTACCTATGTAACCCCTCTTGATTGCAGTCTAGTTTTAAACAATACTCCTACACAGGTGTTATAAAATGGGCTGGCATATAACATGACATTTCTTAATGAAATTCAAGAGAAGGAAGTACACTGAAAATAGCATGACAGTAAAGAGGTTATTTCTCTTGTTAAGTGTGTTCAGTCCACGGGTCATCCATTACTTATGGGATATATTCTCCTCCCCAACAGGAAGTTGCAAGAGGATCACCCAAGCAGAGCTGCTATATAGCTCCTCCCCTCACATGTCATATCCAGTCATTCTCTTGCAACTCTCAACAAAGGAGGAGTTGGAGTTTTTACTTAATTATTCTTCAATCAAAAGTTTGTTATTTTAAATGGCACCGGAGTGTGCTGTTTTTCTATCTCAGGCAGTATTTGGAAGAAGAAACTGCCTGCGTTTTCTATGATCTTAGCAGGCGTAACTAAGATCCACTGGCTGTTCTCGACATTCTGAGGAGTGGGGTAACTTCAGAACATGGGAATAGCATGCGGGGTCCCCCGCAAATGAGGTATGTGCAGTACAATATTTTCTGGGAATGGAATTGACTAAGAAAATACTGATGTTACCCGTATGATGTAAGTACAGCCTTAAATGCAGTAGTAGTGACTGGTATCAGGCTGATAAATGTATGCACAGTAGAGTTATTTTCTAGGGACTAGAATTTGACTGAGAAAATACTGTTAATTCTGAAATAATGCTTAAGCCTTATCTGCAGTGGTAGCGACTGGTTGCAGGCTTAGTGATAACTTTGCATGACATTTAAAAAAGTTTATTTTCAAAACGTTTACTGGCATGTTATTCGTTTTGTGAGGTACTTTGGTGATAATTACTTTTGGGCATGAATTTTTTCTCTTTTTTCCACATGGCTAACGTATATTTCTGCATAGAAACTGTTATATCAGGTCTCCCACTGTTGTAAATGAGCGGGAGGGGCCTCTTTTTAGCGCCTTGTTGCACAGTTAAAATTCTAGCACAGTCTTCCTGCTTCTTCCTCCTTGATCCAGGACGTCTCTAGAGAGCTCAGGGGTCTTCAAAATTCGTTTTTGAGGGAGGTAATCAGTCACAGCAGACCTGTGACAGTGTGTTAGACTGTGATAAAAACGTTTAATATTAATTTGATATCCGTTTTTTTGGGTACTGAGGGGTTAATCATCCTTTTGCTAATGGGTGCAATCCTCTGCTAATTAATACATTTTAAGAATTGTTGACTATAACTGACTTAGTTCTTTGTTACTCAACTGTGTTTTTTTAAAAAAAAAAGCGCTGCAGCGTTTTTTATATTGCTTGCAAACTTATTGAAAGTATTTTCCAAGCTTGCTGGCTTCATTGCTAGTCTGTTTAAACATGTCTGATACAGAGGAATCTGCTTGTTCATTATGTTTAAAAGCCGTTGTGGAGCCCAATAGAAATGTGTACCAATTGTATTGATGTTACTTTGAAAAATCAATCTGTACTGATTAAAAAATTATCACCAGACAGCGAGGGGGCAGTTATGCCGTCTAACTCTCCTCACGTGTCAGTACCTTCGTCTCCCGCTCGGGAGGTGCGTGAGATTGAGGCGCCAAGTACATCAAGGCCCTTACAAATCACTTTACATGATATGGCTAATGTTATGAAGGAAGTATTATACAATATGCCAGAGTTAAGAGGCAAGCGCGACAGTTCTGGGTTAAGGACAGAGCGCGCCGATGACACGAGAGCCATGTCTGATTCTGCGTCACAATTTGCAGAACATGAGGACGGAGAGCTTCATTCTGTGGGTGACGGTTCTGATTCGGGGAGACCGGATTCAGAAATTTCAAATTTTAAATTTAAGCTTGAGAACCTCCGCGTGTTGCTAGGGGAGGTGTTAGCGGCTCTGAATGATTGTGACACGGTGGCAATCCCAGAGAAATTATGTAAGCTGGATAAATACTACGCGGTGCCGGTGTGTACTGACGTTTTTCCTATACCAAAGAGGCTTACAGAGATTATTAGTAAGGAGTGGGATAGACCCGGTGTGCCTTTTTCCCCTCCTCCGATATTTAGAAAAATGTTCCCTATAGACGCCACCACACGAGTCTTATGGCAGACGGTCCCTAAGGTGGAGGGAGCAGTTTCTACTTTAGCCAAGCGTACCACTATCCCGGTGGAGGATAGCTGTGCCTTCTCAGATCCAATGGATAAAAAATTAGAGGGTTATCTTAAGAAAATGTTTGTTCAGCAAGGTTTTATATTACAGCCTCTTGCATGCATTGCGCCTGTCACTGCTGCAGCGGCATTCTGGTTTGAGTCTCTGGAAGAGGCGATTCGCACAGCACCATTGGATGAGTCTCTGAGTAAGATTAGAACCCTTAAGCTGGCTAATGCGTTTGTTTCGGATGCCGTAGTGCATTTAACCAAACTTACGGCTAAAAATTCCGGATTCGCCATACAGGCGCGCAGAGCACTTTGGCTTAAATCCTGGTCAGCAGATGTAACTTCTAAGTCTAAATTACTAAACATTCCTTTCAAAGGGCAGACCTTATTCGGGCCCGGCTTGAAGGAAATTATTGCTGACATTACTGGAGGTAAGGGCCACACCCTTCCTCAGGACAGGGCCAAATCGAAGGCCAAACAGTCTAATTTTCGTGCCTTTCGTAGTTTCAAGGCAGGAGCAGCATCAACTTCCTCCGCTCCAAAACAGGAAGGAACTACTGCTCGTTACAGACAGGGTTGGAAAGACAACCAGCCATTGAACAAGGGCAAGCAGGCCAGAAAGCCTACTTCCGCCCCTAAGACAGCATGAAGTCAGGGCCCCCTTTCCGGAGACGGATCTAGTGGGGGGCAGACTCTCTCTCTCTTCGCCCAGGCTTGGGCAAGAGATGTACTGGATCCCTGGACGTTGGAGATTATATCTCAGGGATACCTTCTGGATTTCAAAACTTATCCTCCACAAGGGAGGTTTCATCTGTCAAGGTTATCAACAAACCTAGTAAAGAAAGAGGCATTTCTACAATGTTTACAAGACCTCTTAGTGATGGGAGTGATCCACCCAGTTCCGCGGACGGAACAGGGGCAAGGGTTTTATTCAAATCTGTTTGTGGTTCCCAAGAAAGAGGGAACCTTCAGACCAATCTTAGATTTAAAAATCTTAAACAAATTCCTAAGGGTTCCATCGTTCAAGATGGAAGCCATTCGGACCACCCTACCCATGATCCAAGAGGGTCAATATATGACCACAGTGGATTTAAAGGATGCCTACCTTCACATACCGATTCACAAAGATCATTATCGGTACCTAAGGTTTGCCTTTCTAGACAGGCATTACCAGTTTGTAGCGCTTCCCTTCGGGTTAGCTACGGCCCCGAGAATTTTTACAAAGGTTCTGGGCTCTCTTCTGGCGGTACTAAGACCACGAGGCATAGCGGTGGCTCCGTACATAGACGACATTCTGATACAAGCGTCAAGTTTTCAAAATGCAAAGTCTCATACAGAGATAGTTCTAGCATTTCTGAGGTCGCATGGGTGGAAAGTGAACGTGGAAAAGAGTTCTCTGTTACCACTCACAAGGGTCCCTTTTCTAGGGACTCTTATAGATTCTGTAGAGATGAAGATTTACCTGACGGAGTCCAGGTTATCAAAGCTTCTCAATGCTTGTCGTGTCCTTCACTCCATTCCAAGCCCATCAGTAGCTCAGTGCATGGAAGTAATCGGCTTAATGGTCGCGGCAATGGACATAGTGCCTTTTGCGCGCCTACATCTCAGACCGCTGCAACTATGCATGCTAAGTCAATGGAACGGGGATTACTCAGATCTGTCCCCTTTGCTAAATCTGGACCAGGAGACCAGAGATTCTCTTCTCTGGTGGTTGTCACGGGTTCATCTGTCCAAAGGAATGACTTTTCGCAGACCAGATTGGACGATTGTAACAACAGATGCCAGCCTACTAGGCTGGGGAGCAGTCTGGAACTCCCTGAAGGCTCAGGGATCGTGGACTCAGGAGGAGAAACTCCTCCCAATAAACATTCTAGAATTGAGAGCAATATTCAATGCTCTTCTAGCTTGGCCTCAGTTGGCAACACTGAGGTTCATCAGATTTCAGTCTGACAACATCACGACTGTGGCTTACATCAATCATCAAGGGGGAACCAGGAGTTCCCTAGCGATGTTGAAAGTCTCGAAGATCATTCGCTGGGCAGAGTCTCACTCTTGCCACCTGTCAGCGATCTACATCCCAGGCGTGGAGAACTGGGAGGCGGATTTCTTAAGTCGCCAGACTTTTCATCCAGGGGAGTGGGAACTTCACTCGGAGGTATTTGCCCAACTGATTCATCGTTGGGGCAAACCGGATCTGGATCTCATGGCATCTCGCCAGAACGCCAAGCTTCCTTGTTACGGATCCAGGTCCAGGGACCCGGGAGCGGTGCTGGTAGATGCGCTAGCAGCCCCTTGGGTTTTCAACATAGCTTATGTGTTTCCACCTTTTCCGTTGCTACCTCGACTGATTGCCAGGATCAAACAGGAGAGAGCATCGGTGATTCTGATAGCGCCTGCGTGGCCACGCAGGACCTGGTATGCAGACCTAGTGGACATGTCGTCCTGTCCACCATGGTCTCTACCCCTGAGGCAGGACCTTCTAATTCAGGGTCCTTTCAACCATCCAAACCTAATTTCTCTGAGGCTGACTGCTTGGAAATTGAACGCTTGATTCTATCAAAGCGTGGGTTTTCGGATTCGGTTATTGATACATTAATACAGGCTCGGAAACCTGTTACCAGAAAAATTTACCACAAGATATGGCGTAAATATTTATATTGGTGTGAATCCAAGAGTTACTCATGGAGTAAGGTTAGGATTCCTAGGATATTGTCTTTTCTACAAGAAGGTTTAGAAAAGGGCTTATCCGCTAGTTCACTGAAGGGACAGATTTCTGCTCTGTCTATTCTTTTACACAAACGTCTGGCAGAGAATCCAGACGTCCAGGCTTTTTGTCAGGCCTTGGCTAGGATTAAGCCTGTGTTTAAAGCTGTTGCTCCTCCGTGGAGCTTAAACTTGGTTCTTAAAGTTCTTCAGGGTGTTCCGTTTGAACCCCTTCATTCCATTGATATTAAGCTTCTATCTTGGAAAGTTCTGTTTTTGATGGCTATTTCCTCGGCTCGCAGAGTCTGAGTTATCTGCCTTACATTGTGATTCTCCTTACCTGATCTTTCATTCAGACAAGGTAGTCCTGCGTACTAAACCTGGGTTTTTACCTACGGTTGTTTCTAACAAGAATATCAATCAAGAGATTGTGGTTCCATCCTTATGTCCTAATCCTTCCTCAAAGAAGGAACGTCTTTTGCATAATCTAGACGTGGTCCGTGCTCTGAAGTTCTACTTACAGGCAACTAAAGATTTTCAACAAACTTCTTTTCTGTTTGTCGTTTACTCTGGACAGAAGAGAGGTCAAAAGGCTTCGGCTACCCCTCTCTCTTTTTGGCTTCGTAGCATAATACGCTTAGCCTATGAGACTGCTGGACAGCAGCCTCCTGAAAGAATTACAGCTCATTCCACTAGAGCTGTGGCTTCCACCTGGGCCTTTAAGAATGAGGCCTCTGTTGAACAGATCTGCAAGGCTGCAACTTGGTCTTCACTTCATACTTTTTCCAAATTTTACAAATTTGACACTTTTGCTTCTGTTTTTGGGAGACAGGTTCTACAGGCAGTGGTTCCTTCTGTTTAATGTTCCTGCCTTGTCCCTCCCATCATCCGTGTACTTTAGCTTTGGTATTGGTATCCCATAAGTAATGGATGACCCATGGACTGAACACACTTAACAAGAGAAAACATAATTTATGCTTACCTGATAAATTTATTTCTCTTGTAGTGTGTTCAGTCCACGGCCCGCCCTGTCTATTTGAGACAGGTTCTAAATTTTAAATTATAACTCCAGTCACCACTGCACCCTATAGTTTCTCCTTTCTCGTCTTGTTTCGGTCGAATGACTGGATATGACATGTGAGGGGAGGAGCTATATAGCAGCTCTGCTTGGGTGATCCTCTTGCAACTTCCTGTTGGGGAGGAGAATATATCCCATAAGTAATGGATGACCCGTGGACTGAACACACTACAAGAGAAATAAATTTATCAGGTAAGCATAAATTATGTTTTTAATTTCTGCTGTATCAGATTCATGACAGTTTAATGTTAGGTAGACTATACCTTTGAGCTATCAGTTTAAGATTACATTGAATCAAACATCATTCGATATTTAAAATCATTGTCTAAAATATTGGTGTCCTAATGTCATCAATGTTTAACTTTAATACTAATTTCACATATACAGTACATAATACACAATATAACAAATGGCACTTACAACTTCTGATGAGTGATCAATGACACAAGTATTGAGCAATTTTATTCGTTAGTGATATTATAAAATGTATATTTCAATCAGATTGGCTGATGCCGTCATAAATCATGTGATTATGCATATCCCAATCAAAAGTGGTGGAAAACTTCACTGGTTTGTGGGTTGTTTGAGTTTGCGTCAAATTTGGTGCAAAGTGGGACTTGTATTACATGCATAGTGAAAATAGATTTATCCAAAAAAGGAAGTTAGCTATATTATGTAATGTATTTATTTCATTGTTATTCCTATATCTACTAGTGCGCCAAATTTGAAGCAATAATATTGTCCCCTTGCTTTGTAATGAGAGACAAAGATGTAACATAATCCATAAGTACTTTTATTATGTAATATGTTTAATTCTCTTGCAGTATCGAACATAACCTTTCAGTGTTTTCAGACTCCCATTGATTTCTATGGCATTTGCGGCCTCAATGGTGGCTGTTTGAATGTGAGGTACGCTGCAGTGGAATAGACGCGAGCGTACCTGTTGAATGTTTGATTAATTGGGAAGAGGGTCAAATAGAGTCGAATGTGAATTTGAAACATCTGGAATGATGCAAGCAAGTTGATATCGCGGGAGCTTATATTACGTCACACATTTCAACATTTGACGATCTTGACGCTTTGTTAATTGAGGCGGATCAACTTTGCGTCTAATTTGACGCGAGATTCCAGCATATTATCAGTTGAAGCTTTGATAAATCGGCCCCTATGTGTAATTTTGCACCATGTATATTTTCTTCCAGTTAATAGTAAGACACTCAAATCGCCCCCCCCATGTTGTATGGTTGTGAGATGTTCATGTTTATCAGAGGTGTTGTTACATTTTCATGTCTGGGATATGGTTTTATTAGATAAGACAGGGTATGGTTACATTTTAGTTGAATTTGCTGTGACTGGGATTTGAGCATTTTGTCCATACAATATAAAAATAAAAAAGATGAAAGTGACTAAGACTATCTTATATGGAAAAATGCTAACCATTTTGCAGAGTGTTTCACTTAGCTGACACAAGCGGCTAAGTGGATTGAAACAGATCATTACTTTATCTTATATTTCATGTTGGAAACCTAAGATAGAGAGTGATGTTAGCTATAAAATAGGTTTGAACAAAAATGATCTACAGGAAGAATTATATGCATAAAAATATGTTTAGATATTTTTTTATTGTATAAGTAGCTTATACTTTTGACATTCTTTGTTAATTTCAGTGGAATCTAACATCTTTGTCTTTAACATATAACTAATTTGTTATTGTCTTACAGCTGTTAATTCTGATGTTGCCTGTGTGTACAGAAATCCTACAATGCATCCATTCGCTTACAGAGTTCACACTCATAGTTTAGGTAAGGATTTTAACCAATTTACAGACGTTCACATTTAAGTGATAGTAAATTCTAGCATTTCTGACACTCTAGGATTTACCATTAGAACAAATAAAGTCCCCTTTATTTGTTGCACTGGTAAATCATAGCGTTTCAGAAATGCTAGGATTAACTATCACTTTAACTGTAATTGTTCTAAAATTGCTTGTATTGAGAATCTTTTTTGAGGGGGGGTTTCGGTCACCTTACTGTCCACTTTTTATGTTTTAGGTCAAGTCGTAAGTGGATTCAGAGTCAGAAATGGCAAGTGGAGTTTAATTGGTAGACAAAGCCCTCAATTACCACAGGTTAGTTCATTTTTGTCAAAAATATTTTATGATTCAGATAGAGCATGCAATTGTATCATAAAACAAAATAGTCTCGTCCAAAAATAAACTTTTATGATTCAGATCGAGCATGCAATTTTAAGCAACTTTCTAATTTCTATTAATTTTTTTTCGTTCTCTTGCTATCTTTATTTGAAAAAGAAGGCGTCTAAGCTAAGGAGCCAGGCGATTTTTGGTTTAGTACCCTGAACAGCACTTGTTTATTGGTGGGTGAATGTATCCACCAATCAGTAAGAACAACCCAGGTTGTTCACCAAAAATGGTCCGGCTTCTATACTTACATTCTTGCTTTTCAAATAAAGATACTAAGAGAATGAAGAAAATTTGATAATAGGAGTAAATTAGAAAGTTGCTTCAAATTGCATGCTCAATCTGAATCGCGAAAGAAAAAATTGGGGTTCAGTGTCTCTTTAAAGGGATGTGAAACTCAAAATTTTCCTTTCATGATTTAGATAGAGCATGTTCATGATTCAGGTAGAGGATGTGATTTCTAATTTACTTCTATTATCATTTTTTCTTTATTCTCTTGGTATCTTTTGTTGAAAACCAGGGATGTAAGCACTATTCCCTGACATGTAGTGCTCCAGATGCTTACCTAGATATCTCTTTACACATAGAATATCATGGGAACAAAGCAAAGTTTTTTTAAAAATGGTATGATCTGTCTGAATGACAAAATATTTTTTGGAGTTTTGTATCCCTTTAAATCATGTCTTTCCTTAAACATGTCTTAAAAAATGTTAGTTTGAGTCTTAAAGGGACATTAAACACTAAATAAATTCTAGATAGTATGATGCTTTCAAAGAAAAGATTAGTCTGAGAATAACATGTAGATGTATTTTTTAAAGTTTCATTAGCTGTTTAAATGTTGACATAATAAGTGTAAAGTTTTAGTGTCTATAAAACAATAGAAGCTGCCATGTTGTAACTTAGGTTACCTTCTCTGTTGTGGCCAATTAGGAACAATGATAAATAAGTCACTAGTGTGCAGCCAATGGCTGTGTGGAATATAACGGTGTTCTGCATTTCCACTTCTAACAGGAACTGAAAAGCTTACAATTTTAGAATAGAATTACAAGAAAAAGGGACAAAATAAGTAATGAAAGTATATTGCAGAATTTTTTAATATATACGATTTATCGTTTTATTTTACCATCTCAAAGTGTTTAATGTCCTTTTAAAAATAGTCTTAAATAATGACTACATTACCACTCTAATTTATTCAGTTGTGTAGGTTAACAATGTTTATCATTTGACTCATGACTTAAGCAAAATTATGGGTCATGTTTTTAAATAGAGCCACAACAATATGATCAGACTCATAATGATCAAGAGAACTTTAATCTATCCATGTATAGACTGTTGAATGTAAATTAGGTCAATGTACCTATTTATCAAATCTTATGTTCTATTAAACATATTTGTCGTAATTATTTTATTTGTTTTGTTCGCACTCACTTGTGATGTGTGTTTTAAATGATTTTTTTATTATTTCCATCGTAATGGGAGGAGAGTCCACTGCTTCATTTATTACGTGTGGGAATTTAGAACCTGGCCACCAGGAGGAGGCAAAGACAACCCAGCCAAAGGCTTAAATACATCCCCCAGTCATTCTTTGCCTTTCGTCACAGGGGCGGGCTTTTTTGGCGTCATTCTTTCGAGTGCAGGGGCGGTCCTGCAAGGAACTGCATGTGACCGGGTGTGGCCTCTGCAACTTCCTCTTTCTCGACCTGCGTTCGAAGGAGACGAAAGCTGTTTCTTGTTGTCTGGGTCATAGGAGGTGGTGAGTGCCCCGGCCATTGGGATATAAAGGTGCCATTTATTTTTGATCAAGTCCGTAATAAAGGCGCAAGCTATGGAGGACTCTGATATGTTAGAGAATACTCCCTCTTTATCGAAACCTATTAACTGTGTATATTGTGAGGAGGTTCCAGTCGAACCACCTACGCAACTCTGTTCCACATGCTTTGACAATATTGATATTTCCAAAAAGAATAAGGCATTTTAGTATGACTGAGCCGTCCACCTCTGAGGGCTCCCGGCCCGTGAGGTGCATTCCCTGCAATCATCTCCAATTACACAAGCAGTTCCCCAGAGCCTTACAAATCCTCCTGCGGGAGGGGTCCTATGGCCTCCAGACTTCGCCAATCAATTACAGACAGCTGTTTCTGCGGCCATTAATGCGATGCCTTGCCATACTAAGCAGAAGGTACGGCACTGCTATCCGTCTCAGGGGTCTTCAACTCCGCTGGATGTCTCGGACAGATTATCCGCTGAGGAGGATGACTTCGACCTATCAGAGGATGTTGCTTCTGGGTCGGAATCTGCTACGTCTAGGCCTCCGTCCGCGGAGGAGCCAGATTTCAAATTTAAGATGGAGCATTTGAGGTTTCTGCTGAAAGATGTGCTTGCTACGTTGGAGGTTCCGGAACCAAAACTACCGGAGGAACCTTTGATCCCTAAACTAGATAGGGTTTATGAGGACAGGGTAGTGCCCCAGTCCTTCCCGGGTTCCAGTCAAGATGGCTAACATTATTAAGAATGAGTGGGAGAAACTTGGTTCGCCCTTTTCCCCCTTTTCTTCTTTTAAAAAGCTTTTCCCCGTTCTGGACGCACAGCTTGAACTGTGGGGAACTGTCCCTAAGGTGGATGGGGCTAACTTCACGCTTGCTAAGAGAACGACTATCTTGCTAGCGGATAGCTCCTCTTTCAAGGAACCCATGGATAAAAAGATGGAGTCCATGCTGCGGAAAATGTTCCAGCTTACGGGGTTCGTTTTTCAACCGGCGGCGGTCGCTGCAGTGGCTGGTGCGGCTACCTACTGGTGTGACGCTCTATCAGCTATGGTCGAGATGGAAACACCTCTCGATGACATTCTAGAATGAATCAAGGCCTTAATAGTGGCACATTCATTAATTTGTGATGCTAACATGCAGATTATTCGCCTAAATGCTAAGACGTCAGGTTTTTCTGTTTTAGCCCCCAGGGCTCTGTGGCTAAAGTCATGGTCTAAAACATGACTTCTAAGTCTTGCTTGCTTTCCCTCCCATTCAAGGGGAAGGTTTTGTTTGGCCCGGTCCTGGATTATATCATATCTACGGTCACGGGTGGAAAGGTTGCCTTCTTGCCTCAGGATAAGAAGGCTAAACCTAAGGGAGCCTGCCGCAAAGTCGCAGCACTCCAAGGGATCTTGGAAGCCAGCTAACTCTTGGAACAAGTCCAAACAGAATAAGAAGCCCGCCGAATCAAAGTCGACATGAAGGGGCGACCCCCGGTCCGTCTTCAGATCATGTAGGGGGGCAGACTATCTCTTTTTGCGGAGGCCTGGAGAAGACGTTATAGACGTATCTTCAAGACCAGAAAAGAGAGACGCCTTCCTGGAGTGTGTGAGGGATCTCTTGGAGTAATCGTCCCAGTTCCTCCGGCAGAAAGAGGCCTGGGGTATTATTCAAACATTTTTGTCAGTTCCGTCGTTCAAGATGACGATCAGGTCAGTTTTGCACCTGGTTCAAGAGGGGCAATTCATGACTACTATAAACCTGAAGGACGCTTACCTTTACGTTCCAATCCACAAGGATCACTTCAGGTTTCTAAGATTTGCCTTCCTGGACCAGCACTTCCAGTTTGTGGCCCTTCCGTTTGGTATGGCGACTGCCCCAAGAGTCTTCACAAAGGTTCTGGGCCAGAGGAAAGCCAGAGGAATTGCAGTTGCACCTTATTTGGACGATATCCTGGTCCAGCCTCTGTCCTACAGTCTTGCGGAGGATCACTCGAGAGCTCTTCTCCTTCGGTCCCACAGGTGGAAGATAAACGAAGGAAAGAGTTAATTGGTCCCCAGCAACAGGGTGGAATTCCTGGGTACGATAATAGATTCTTCAGCCATGAAGATATTTCACATGGGGGTGGGGGAGTTCCCTAGCCATGAGGGAAGTATCTTGGGTTCTGGAGTGGGCGGAGACTCACAATTGTTTGCTCTCAGCGATCCACATTCCGGGTGTGGACAACTGGGAAGCGGATTTTCTGAGCAGACAGATGTTTCATCCAGGGTAATGATCCCTCCATTCCGAGATGTTCGCAGAAATTTGCAGCAGATGGGGGACGCCGGAGATAGATCTCATGGCATCCAGACTCAATTGCAAACTACCCAGATAACGGGGCGTGATCCAGGGATCCCCAGGCGGAACTGATAGATGCCTTGGCAGTACCCTGGGACTTCAACCTAATTTACATATTTCCACCGTTACCTATTCTACCTCGGGTAGTGGCCCGGATCAAGCAGGTGCAAGCCTGGGCTATTCTGATTGCTCCGTCGTAGCCGCAGAGGATGTGGTTTGCAGATCTGGTGGCGATATTGTCATCTCCGCCGTGGAAGATACCTTGTCACAGGGATCTGCTGGTTCAAGGTCCTTTCTAGATTCTAATCTAATATAATCTAGATTCTCTGTGGCAGATTGCGTGGAGATTGAAAGACTAGTCTTAGCCAAAAGAGGATTTTCGGAAAAAGTGAATAAAGTCAACAAGGGGAAAAGAAAAGCAACGGTGGGTAACCTAATGAAGCCACAGAGCCAAATCAATAAGTAAGCAAAAAGTGCCAACAACTGTTTACAAACGACTGTAGTCCCTTGATAAGTGGCTCACAAAGCAATGCAGGTATAGATGAGACCTGTAGAGATTTCCCCTCTCCCCACAGGATAACAGATGTAAGGAGGATACTGTATGTCAACATGTGCCTTTATGACATCAAGTTCAAAAATGTATGCACAGTTTACGCTGAGACACCCACCTCCTACTTCATGAAGGAGACGCTCTGTCCTCGGGTACTATGGGTTTCCGCCTCCTGCTGAAAGTGGTGCCTGGGAGACCGCCTCCTATGGCGGCGTATTCCGTATCTCCTGATACCTCGTTGCTTGTGGCGTTGTGGCAGTATGAAGGCCCTTGCAGTAAGGCTGACACCCCTAAAGTGCTCACTCTGTGGCCACAGCAACCCAGACGAAAAGAAAGGAGGAGCACAGAGGGGGTTGCAATGCAGTGTAGTTTATTTATTTGAATCTTGTCAAAAAAACAGTTGCTTGGAGCATAAAGATTAAAGACAAATAACATCAGAGTGAATGGGGGTAAATAACCCCGGGGTAAAATACAGAGTGTACCGGGAGCTGTGTAACTGGTCGGCTTATGCAGTTTGGCAATTCGCTTTATTCCTAGCCATAGTAAAACTTTAAAATTGTGCGCTTTAAAAAGAACAGCCCTGTCTCCCATTGGAAAAAGTGATTAACACACTTGTTCAGGCCAGGAAACCGGTCACTCGACGTATCTACCCCAAGGTGTTGAGGACCTACTTGTCCTGGTGTGAGGAACGAGGATATCCCTGGCATAAGGTCAGGGTATTCAGGATTTTGGCCTTTCTCCAGGACGGTCTGAATAAGGCTCTTGCCGCCAGTTCCCTAAGGGGACAGATCTCGGCTTTATCTGTACTGTTGCATAAGAAGCATGCAGAGCTTCCTGACATTCAGTCCTTTGTTCAGGCTCTGATTAGAATCAGGCCTGTTTTCAGGAATCCGGCTCCTCCTTGGAGCTTAAACTTGGTTCTTAACGTCATGCAGAGTGCTCCGTTTGAGCCTATGCATGCACTTGACATTAAGGTTCTTTCATGGAAAGTCCTGTTATTACTTGCTATTGCATCAGCGCGCACAGTCTCTGAGTTGGCGGCCTTGCAATGTGAGCCTCCCTACTTGGTTTTTCATGCCGACAAGGCTGTTCTTCGCACTGGATTGGGATTCCTTCCCAAGGTTGTGTTGAGACGTAACATCAATCAGAAAATAGTTGTTCCTTCGTGTCCTAACCCTTTTTCTTAGAAGAAGAGGTTACTTCATAATCTGGACGTGGTTCGGGCGTTGAAGTTTTACCTTCAGGCCACAAAGGAGTTCAGACATACTTCGTCCTTATTTGTTGTGTATTCAGGGAAGAGCAGGGGACAAAGAGCCTCTGCCACTTCTCTATCTTTTTGGTTGAGTATGATCTGTCTGGCATATGAGACAGCGGGAAACAAGCCTCCTCAGAGATGCTCGACTAGAGCTGTGGCCTCTTCTTGGACCTTTAAGAATGAAGCTTCTATGGAGCAGATTTGTAAGGCGGCCACTTGGTCTTCCTTACATACTTTTGCAAAATTTATAAATTTGACGTTTTTGCTTCGGCGGAAGCAGCTTTTGGTAGAAAGGTTCTGCAGGCTGTGGTGCCCTCAGTTTTGGTTTCGCCTCCTTTTACCCTGCCTGTTTTTTTTTCATTCAGTTTCTTCTAGAGCTTGGGTATTTGTTCCCACAAGTAATGAATGAAGCAGTGGACTCTCCTCCCATTAAGATGGAAAACATAAATTATTCTTACCTGATAATTTCATTTCCATCTGTTGGAGGAGAGTCCAATGCACCCGCCCGTTTCTCCATTGGGTGGACCTAAATTTATTAATATTCTGGTACCATTTATACCCTTATATTTCTCCTACTGTTCCTTGTTCCCTTGGCAGAATGACTGGGGGATGAGGGGAGTGGGGGGAGGTATTTAAGCCTTTGGCTGGGGTGTCTTTGCCTCCTCCTGGTGGCCAGGTTCTAAATTCTCACTAGTAATGAATGAAGCAGTGGACTCTCCTCCCACAGATGGAAATGAAATTAACAGGTAAGCATAATTTATGTTTTTTGTTTTAGAAATTATGCAAATGATCTGCATACCATATACATGTTTTTGATTAAGTATGTAAGCCTGCAAGCCCAGCTGTCCTGTAGATAATAGTTTCTCAACTGTGGTCCTGAAGTACCGTCAACAGGCTAGGTTTCATTATAGCTGAACCAGTGCCCCGGTGAAATAATCAACTGATGGGTGAGAGCAGGTTAGTAACCATGGTGTTACTGATCAGCTAATTACTTCACCTGTTCACTGGTTCAGCTATAATGAAAACCTGGCCTGTTGGGGGTACTTGAGGACAACGTTTGGAAAACACTGCTTTAGATCACCTTCATGTAAGGCAATTTGCAACAGTGCAACTCTTGGCAGGGCTTTCTATCCATATTCTTCTTATAAAAGCTACCTTTACATACTATACCTATGGTTATTTTGCTGCAGAATCTGTTGAAGCTCTACACAAATGATGATGATAATATTTTAAAACTGTAGTTTTATCAGAGATTTTTTTCTTTGTTTTGCAGTCTAGGCACAGACCCTTTTAAAAGCCTCCTGAATATTATTTATATTTTTCTTTGCTGCAAATTATTACAGGTTGCACATATCAACCAATCGCATGCAGCATGTAGGGGTGTCAGGATTCTTCATTTCACAGAATACACTCCTGCCTTCTCTCTGGGCTGTGTGTTTGGAGTTTTCAGAGTTACATTACAGTAATCATAGGAAAAATAAATGATGAAAACTACATTGACATTTGCATGATTAGAAAATGTTTTTTTCTTCTTAAATGGGGAGAGTCCACAGCTGCATTTATTACTTTTGGGAAATACAGAACCTGGCCACTAGGAGGAGGCAAAGACACCCCAGCCAAAGGTTTAAATACGTCCCCCACTTCCCTCATCCCCCCCAGTCATTCTTTGCCTTTCTTCACAGGAGTTTGGCAGAGAAGTGTGGGAAGATTTTGTTTAGTGTCTTATGGGGAGTAGTACTTTTCGGAATGGGACTGGAGTTTTTAAGAAGTCCTGTCAGCATCTCAGTGAGAGCATGGATGAAAGTTACAGTCCGGAGATTCCGGGAGAGTATTTCTGCGAAACGATCTCGACTCATATTAACAGCTCCATAGGCAATCGGCGTTGACGAGTTTCACTGCCTGCTTTCTTCACTCAAGTCCATGTCAGAAGCAATGCTAATATCTGTCACACTTGAAGGGCCATGTTCCTGTTCCATGGCGTAGATTCCGGTAAGATTGTTTCATTTTACTTTCAATATGAGAATGTAATACACATGAATAAGTCAAGGTCTCAGTGGGACTCCTTTTATGGAATTAAGGGGGGACTTTAATCATGTTTGTGATTCTTTCTGCTAATGTGTAGTGATGCTTGGGCTCGTGGCTATTTCGGAACATACTGGCCTTTTTTACCAGGCTGCGCAGTCCTTGTGCACTGGGGCGCTTTTCTTTGGCCTGCACGATGCACCTTTGTGACCGGGCGTGGTCACGTTTTCTGTTCTCCATTTCCATATCCTTTACCGTGTGGTGATGGAGACAGTCTTTCTCTAATTGTCTGGGTCATAGGAGGTGGTGAGTGCCCCAGCCATGGGGGGTGTAAGATGTTGTTTATTTTTTATCCATAATTTTAATCACAAGTTATGGAGGATTCTGATTTTGTGGAGACTGATGTCTCAATTTTAAGATTTTACTTCTTGTGTATAATTTGAAATAGGGCCGGGTAATCCATGCCCATCAGTTATGTTCCGAATGCCGCTTTAGAGTGCTCTTTTCTCCCGAATCAGGGAACATAGAGTCCGCCTAGTCATCCGCTCCTGAGAATTCCATATCCCGCAAGGCGCACGTAGAACTTTCTTTTTGGAAAGCTTTTCTTCTGGAATTTGATCCTAGTGATTTTGTGGTCGCTTCAGCTTTTCTGCGGAAGTTAAATAATAAGTGTTAGGACATTGTTATATCTATCGTTTATTTTGTCCATCCCTACTAGGGCTTCGACTTTTCTGTGGCATTGGGCAGTTCTTGGGTGCCCTATGCATCAGGCTGGTCCTGGTCGGGCACTAGCTTTTCTGTTCCTTGAGGTCTATATCAACCATGTGTTGCCCGTTATAACCGGCTGGCCCGATTGGGGTGCCAAGTTTGCTCACTCTGGTGAGGAGTTTGTTTTTCTTGATTTTACATGTTATAGGAGGCTTTTCGTTCCTAGATGTCAGGCTGGTCCTCGTTTATCCTTTGGGTGGGGCATCAGAGGGGATTGTTGTCAGTCCTCAATGCCCTGTTCCTGATGTTGGCAGGGTTACCGAGATCGGATCCTGCTAGGGCTTACTTTGGGGGTTCTGGAGGTCTTTGGGCCTCAGAGCTAGAGTTTCTCCTTCCCGATGCGGTTGGCAGTTCAGATGACTCTTGGAACTCAGGGGTACCAGGTTAGGTGGTGATTCTCGTCTCCTCTATTGGTATTCTTTTTCTTGGATTGTCCTTTATGAATCCTTGGCGGCGATACCTCTTCCTTAAGGGGTCGAGGTTGCTGTGCTGCTTTTTCCCCTTCATTGGGGTTGGTTTCTAGTCATCTGTTTTCTGGAAGATCGGGTTTTTGGCCCTTTTATTTTCCCCTACGGTATCTTGGTTGCTTAGAATTTCTTGGAGCTCTGGAGATTGTGTCGTCTTTTTCCTGTGGTTGCCCCTGCTAGGTGTTGCAGTGACTATGGCCACACCACCCTAAATGTGCCTGAGCTCGTCTGATCTCGGAAGCTAAGCTGGGTCGGGCATGGTTAGTACTGGATGAGTGCTCTGTCGCTTGTCAGGAGTTGGGATGCTCGTTCATTCGTAAATTCCTTGAGCTGTAGGGGCTTCCGGAGGTTGATCCTGAGAGGATCTTTGGAGACTAATAATCTTCTCAATCTAGATTCTAGGTTTTGAGCGCTGTTCTCTTGTAAGTTTTTACCTTAGTCTTTAGACTTATTGTCCCTTGAGCCTTTAGGGGTTAAGCTCCCTGTATCTGGGATACTTATGTTGAACGTTCAGTGTCCAAGGTCCCTTGGATGTGGCTATGATTGCATCACCTATGGTGCAAGGTCTTCTCCGGATGGGGTAACCTGAGGGTTCCTCAGGGGTTATTAGTTTAAAGCCGGCTCCGGGTGTCCGGTTTTATGGCCCTAATCCTTGTCTTTGACTGGACGTTTTGGTTTTTTTCTGTGTCCTGATCTCTTAGATGGATCTGGACGGCCCAGTTTTCTGGTTCCGAAATGACCTCTTGCCTCTTCAGCAGGGTTTCTTTCTCTTAACAGAGTATTGGAATTTTTCTGGGCCGGCTGTAGTAGCCGGATGATTCCTATCAATCGGTATTGTCCTTTTGACGTCCATCTACAGCTTTACACTCCATGCCTGTGGGCGGGTGAGTGGTTATGTTTGCGTTTCCCCTCCTTTTGGGGGAGGACTGGGCATACCACAGTATCCGCCTGGTGCCCCGGAGGTCTTTTTCTTCCTCTGTTCAGTGGGGTCCTCCCTGCCTTGTATGCAGGATGTCATGTGAAGGGTTGGATTCTGGTGTCACGTCGTTTCTGTAGTTTCGGTATGGGGTTTCCTCCTTTTTTGGAAATGTCCCTTCTATTAGGAAGGGAGCTGTGTCTGGATTCTGGAACCTGAGCTCGTCCTGGGGGGGTATGGATCCCCTCCTTTTAATTCCTGAGGGTCTTGGCGGGGAACTTTTAATTCCCTTGTCCTTTCGGACATTGCCAGCCGTTACCTCGAAAGTGGGGGTCAGGGATCTGACTGCCCTGTTGAGCTTTGACCGCGTATCATCGATAGATCGTGTGGGCCTTCTTTAGGTAAGAGGTTTTTTGTGGTGTTTCTCTGCTGGTTTTGGGTGCTATTCTGTCCTCCCTGTCTTTCTGGGAGGGAGTTGTTCTGCACTTCTTTTTTTCTGAGTTTTTCCTCTGGGAGAGTCCTGGTGCAACGTCTGCTTAGACCTCTTTTGCAGAGGGAAGCCTGTGTCTTCATTTGGAGCATAATTAGATATTATGGTGCTTTTTTTTTGCGGCTCTCGGTTCTTCTTTTTCTCTTGTTTTAAGTGTGTTCAGTCCACGGGTCATCCATTACTTATGGGATATATTCTCTTTCCCAACAGGAAGTTGCAAGAGGATCACCCAAGCAGAGCTGCTATATAGCTCCTCCCCTCACATGTCATACCCAGTCATTCTCTTGCAACCCTCAACAAAGAAGGAGGTCGCGAGAGGAGTTGGGGTTTTTACTTAATTATTCTTCAATCAAAAGTTTGTTATTTTAAATGGCACCGGAGTGTGCTGTTTTTTCTATCTCAGGCAGTATTTGGAAGAAGAATCTGCCTGCGTTTTCTGTGATCTTAGCAGGCGTAACTAAGATCCACTGGCTGTTCTCGACATTCTGAGGAGTGGGGTAACTTCAGAAAATGGGAATAGCATGCGGGGTCCCCCGCATATGAGGTATGTGCAGTACAATATTTTCTGGGAATGGAATTGACTAAGAAAACACTGCTGTTACCCATATGATGTAAGTACAGCCTTAAATGCAGTAATAGCGACTGGTATCAGGCTGATAAATGTATGCGCAGTCAAGTTATTTTCTATGGACTAGAATTTGACTGAGAAAATACTGTTAATACTGAAATAATGCTTAAGCCTTATCTGGAAGCGACTGGTAGCAGGCTTAGTGATAACTTTGCATGACATTAAAAAAGTTTGTTTTTAAAACGTTTACTGGCATTTTGTTCGTTTTGTGAGGTACTTTGGTGATAAATCCTTTTGGGCATGATTTTTTTTCCACATGGCTAACGTATTTTTCTGCATAGAAACCGTTATATCAGGTCTCCCACTGTTGTAATATGAGTGGGAGGGGCCTTTTTTAGCGCCTTGTTGCGCAGTTAAAATTCTAGCACAGTCTTTCTGCTTCTTCCTCCTTGATCCAGGACGTCTCTAGAGAGCTCAGGGGTCTTCAAAATTCGTTTTTGAGGGAGGTAATCGGTCACAGCAGACCTGTGACAGTGTGTTTGACTGTGATAAAAGCGTTAAATCTTAATTTGATATCCGTTTTGGGGTATTGAGGGGTTAATCATCCTTTTGCTAATGGGTGCAATCCTCTGCTAATTAGTACATTTACCGTTAAGATTTGTTAACTATAACTGAATTAGTTCTTTGTTATTCAACTGTGTTTTTAAAAGCGCTGCAGCGTTTTTTATATTGCTTGTAAACTTATTGAAAGTAATTTCCAAGCTTGCTAGCTTCATTGCTAGTCTGTTTAAACATGTCTGATACAGAGGAATCTGCTTGTTCATTATGTTCAAAAGCCGATGTGGAGCCCAATAGAAATATGTGTACCAATTGTATTGATATTACTTTAAATAAAAGTCAATCTGTACCGATAAAGAAATTATCACCAGACAACGAGGGGGAAGTTATGCCGTCTAACTCTCCTCACGTGTCAGTACCTTCGTCTCCCGCTCGGGAGGTGCGTGAGATTGAGGCGCCAAGTACATCAAGGCCCTTACAAATCACTTTACATGATATGGCTAATGTTATGAAAGAAGTATTATACAATATGCCCGAGTTAAGAGGCAAGCGCGACAGCTCTGGGTTAAGGACAGAGCGCGCCGATGACACGAGAGCCATGTCTGATACTGCGTCACAATTTGCAGAACATGAGGACGGAGAGCTTCATTCTGTGGGTGACGGTTCCGATTCGGGGAGACCGGATTCAGAAATTTTAAATTTAAGCTTGAGAACCTCCGCGTGTTGCTAGGGGAGGTGTTAGCGGCTCTGAATGATTGTGACACGGTGGCCATCCCAGAGAAATTATGTAGGCTGGATAAATACTATGCAGTACCGGTGTGTACTGACGTTTTTCCTATACCAAAAAGGCTTACAGAGATTATTAGCAAGGAGTGGGATAGACCCGGTGTGCCTTTTTCCCCTCCTCCGATATTTAGAAAAATGTTCCCTATAGACGCCACCACACGAGACTTATGGCAGACGGTCCCTAAGGTGGAAGGAGCAGTTTCTACTTTAGCCAAGCGTACCACTATCCCGGTGGAGGATAGCTGTGCTTTCTCAGATCCAATGGATAAAAAATTAGAGGGTTACCTTAAGAAAATGTTTGTTCAACAAGGTTTTATATTACAGCCTCTTGCATGCATTGCGCCTGTCACTGCTGCAGCGGCATTCTGGTTTGAGTCTCTGGAAGAGGCGATTCGCACAGCACCATTGGATGAGTCTTTGAGCAAGCTTAGAACCCTTAAGCTGGCTAATGCGTTTGTTTCGGATGCCTTAGTGCATTTAACCAAACTTACGGCTAAGAATTCCGGATTCGCCATACAGGCGCGCAGAGCGCTATGGCTTAAATCCTGGTCAGCAGATGTAACTTCTAAGTCTAAACTTCTGAACATTCCTTTCAAAGGGCAGACCTTATTCGGGCCCGGCTTGAAGGAAATTATTGCTGACATTACTGGAGGTAAGGGCCACACCCTTCCTCAGTACAGGGCCAAATCAAAGGCCAAACAGTCTAATTTTCGTGCCTTTCGTAATTTCAAGGCAGGAGCAGCATCAACTTCATCCGTTCCAAAACAGGAAGGAACTACTGCTCGTTACAGACAGGGTTGGAAAGGCAACCAGTCATGGAACAAGGGCAAGCGAGCCAGAAAGCCTACTTCTGCCCCTAAGACAGCATGAAGACAGGGCCCCCTTTCCGGAGACAGATCTAGTGGGGGGCAGACTTTCTCTCTTCGCCCAGGCTTGGGCAAGAGATGTACAGGATCCCTGGACGTTGGAGATTATATCTCAGGGATACCTTCTGTATTTCAAAACTTCTCCTCCACAAGGGAGGTTTCATCTGTCAAGGTTATCAACAAACCTAGTAAAGAAAGAGGCATTTCTACAATGTGTACAAGACCTCTTAGTGATGGGAGTGATCCACCCAGTTCCGCGAACGGAACAAGGGCAAGGGTTTTATTGAAATCTGTTTGTGGTTCCCAAAAAAGAGGGAACCTTCAGACCAATCTTAGACTTAAAAATCTTAAACAAATTCCTAAGGGTTCCATATTTCAAGATGGAAACCATTCGGACCATCCTACCCACGATCCAAGAGGGTCAATATATGACCACAGTGGACTTAAAGGATGCCTACCTTCACATACCGATTCACAAAGATCATTATCGGTACCTAAGGTTTGTCTTTCTAGACAGGCATTACCAGTTTGTAGCTCTTCCCTTCGGGTTAGCTACGGCCCCGAGAATTTTTACAACGGTTCTGGGCTCACTTCTGGCGGTACTAAGACCACGAGGCATAGCGGTGGCTCCGTACCTAGACGATATTCTGATACAAGCGTCAAGTTTTCAAAATGCCTCATACAGAGAGAGTTCTAGCATTTCTGAGGTCGCATGGGTGGAAAGTGAACGTGGAAAAGAGTTCTGTTACCACTCACAAGGGTTCCTTTTCTAGGGACTCTTATAGATTCTGTAGAGATGAAGATTTACCTCATGGAGTCCAGGTTATCAAAGATTCTCAATGCTTGCCGTGTCCTTCACTCCATTCCAAGCCCATCAGTAGCTCAGTGCATGGAAGTAATCGGCTTAATGGTCGCGGCAATGGACATAGTGCCATTTGCGCGACTACATCTCAGACCGCTGCAACTATGCATGCTAAGTCAATGGAACGGGGATTACTCAGATCTGTCCCCTTTGCTAAATCTGGACCAGGAGACCAGAGATTCTCTTCTCTGGTGGTTGTCACGGGTTCATCTGTCCAAAGGAATGACCTTTCGCAGACCAGATTGGACGATTGTAACAACAGATGCCAGCCTACTAGGCTGGGGAGCAGTCTGGAACTCCCTGAAGGCTCAGGGATCGTGGACTCAGGAGGAGAAACTCCTCCTGATAAACATTCTAGAATTAAGAGCAATATTCAATGCTCTTCTAGCTTGGCCTCAGTTAGCAACACTGAGGTTCATCAGATTTCAGTCGGACAATATCACGACTGTGGCTTACATCAATCATCAAGGGGGAACCAGGAGTTCCCTAGCGATGTTGGAAGTCTCGAAGATAATTCGCTGGGCAGAGTCTCACTCTTGCCACCTGTCAGCGATCTACATCCCAGGCGTGGAGAACTGGGAGGCGGATTTTCTAAGTCGCCAGACTTTTCATCCGGGGGAGTGGGAACTTCACCCGGAGGTATTTGCTCAACTGATTCGTTGTTGGGGCAAACCGGATCTGGATCTCATGGCATCTCGCCAGAACGCCAAGCTTCCTTGTTACGGATCCAGGGACCCGGGAGCGGTGCTGGTAGATGCACTAGCAGCCCCTTGGGTTTTCAACATAGCTTATGTGTTTCCACCTTTTCTGTTGCTACCTCGACTGATTGCCAGGATCAAACAGGAGAGAGCATCGGTGATTCTGATAGCGCCTGCGTGGCCACACAGGACCTGGTATGCAGACCTAGTGGACATGTCATCCTGTCCACCATGGTCTCTACCCCTGAGGCAGGACCTTCTAATTCAGGGTCCTTTCAACCATCCAAACCTAATTTCTCTGAGGCTGACTGCTTGGAAATTGAACGCTTGATTCTATCAAAGCGTGAGTTTTCGGATTCGGTTATTGATACATTAATACAGGCTCGGAAACCTGTTACCAGAAAAATTTACCATAAGATATGGCGTAAATATTTATACTGGTGTGAATCCAAGAGTTACTCATGGAGTAAGGTTAGGATTCCGCTACTAGCTTATCCGCTAGTTCACTAAAGGGACAGATTTCTGCTCTGTCTATTCTTTTACACAAGCGTCTGGCAGAGAATCCAGACGTCCAGGCCTTTTGTCAGGCTTTGACTAGAATTAAGCCTGTGTTTAAAACTGTTGCTCCTCCTTGGAGCTTAAACTTGGTTCTTAAAGTTCTTCAGGGTGTTCCGTTTGAACCCCTTCATTCCATTGATATTAAACTTTTATCTTGGAAAGTTCTGTTTTTGATGGCTATTTCCTCGGCTCGAAGAGTCTCTGAGTTATCTGCCTTACATTGTGATTCCCCTTATCTGATCTTTCATTCAGACAAGGTAGTCCTGCGTACTAAACCAGGAATATCAATCAAGAGATTGTTGTTCCATCATTATGTCCTAATCCTTCTTCAAAGAAGGAACGTCTTTTGCATAATCTAGACGTGGTCCGTGCCCTGAAGTTCTACTTACAGGCAACTAAAGATTTTCGGCAAACTTCTTCTCTGTTTGTCGTTTACTCTGGACAGAGGAGAGGTCAAAAGGCTCGGCTACCTCTCTCTCTTTTTGGCTTCGTAGCATAATACGTTTAGCCTATGAGACTGCTGGACAGCAGCCTCCTGAAAGAATTACAGCTCATTCCACTAGAGCTGTGGCTTCCACCTGGGCCTTTAAGAATGAGGCCTCTGTTGAACAGATTTGCAAGGCTGCAACTTGGTCTTCACTTCATACTTTTTCCAAATTTTCCAAATTTGACACTTTTGCTTCTTCGGAGGCTGTTTTTGGGAGAAAGGTTCTACAGGCAGTGGTTCCTTCTGTTTAATGTTCCTGCCTTGTCCCTCCCATCATCCGTGTACTTTAGCTTTGGTATTGGTATCCCATAAGTAATGGATGACCCGTGGACTGAACACACTTAACAAGAGAAAACATAATTTATGCTTACCTGATAAATTTATTTCTCTTGTAGTTTGTTCAGTCCTCGGCCCGCCCTGTCTTTTTTGAGGCAGGTTCTATATTTTAAATTATAACTCCAGTCACCACTGCACCCTATAGTTTCTCCTTTCTCGTCTTGTTTCGGTCGAATGACTGGATATGACATGTGAGGGGAGGAGCTATATAGCAGCTCTGCTTGGGTGATCCTCTTGCAACTTCCTGTTGGGAAGGAGAATATATCCCATAAGTAATGGATGACCCGTGGACTGAACACACTACAAGAGAAATACATTTATCAGGTAAGCATAAATTATGTTTTTTTTATTCCGCGGTTGCTCTATCCTGAGTGCGGGTTTGCACTCTGTGTATGGGAGGGGGTCTATCTTGTCCCTATAGGTTTCCAGGATTGGGGCGTTACTTGAGGTCTGGGATTTTTCCTCCCTTCTCTCTGCTCGGTCAGTAGCGTTTGTTCTCTACGCGGGTTTTGTCCTGTTGCAACCTTAGTTACGCTCGGGAGTTCTTTATTGCCCTAGTTGTTTGTCTCCTTTTGGACTCTCGTATCTGAGTTCTTCTTCTTCTTCCCTTCTGGGAGAATGGGGATGTCCCTCCTTACTTCGGGTCGGGGGTGCGTTTCTGTGTGGGCTTGGAGCCTGCGGGACTTTGTCTCCTCGGAGGCCTTTGTGCTCGATTGAGTCTAGTGATTCTGGGCAGTCTCTAGCAAGGGCCTTGCTGGTTTTAACTAATGGGCAGTTACTTGGTCCTTTCCATTTTTTGTTTGATCCTTCTGCTTCTGGTGAAGCAGTTTTTTTTTGTCGGGGTTTGGGTGATTTCAGGCTGTGGTGCCATCATCAGGGGCCGCCTCTTGTACCTGCCCGTTTTGCATTCAGTGTCCTCTAGCTTGGGTATTGTTTTCCCAAAAGTAATGAATGCAGCTGTGGACTCTTCCCATTTAAGAAGAAAAACTTAAATTCCTGATCATTTTCTTTTCTTCTGACGGGAGAGTCCACAGCTCCCCGTCCGCGTTAATCTATGCGGCAGCTGTATTTTTGTTTTTTTATTCCTCTGGCACCTTTTTTACTGTTCCTTGTTCCCTCAGCAGAATGACTGTGGGATGAGGGAAGTGGGGGAGGTATTTAAGCC
This sequence comes from Bombina bombina, assembly GCF_027579735.1. Taxonomy (NCBI): domain Eukaryota; kingdom Metazoa; phylum Chordata; class Amphibia; order Anura; family Bombinatoridae; genus Bombina; species Bombina bombina. The sequence goes on from NC_069500.1 coordinate 253,621,504, forward strand.
TTTGGCTGGGGTGTGTCTGCCTTCTCCTGGTGGTCAGGTTCTGTATTTCCTAAAAGTAATGAATGCAGCTGTGGACTCTCCCCCTCAGAAGAAAAGAAAATGATCAGGTAAGCATCATTTAGTTTTTTTTCTGATGAATTTGAATTATTTTAGATTAAACTAGGGTTATATCACTGTGTAACCTGTACAAAAAAGAGTAGACTGGAATATACTCCATATTTATGTAAATATTTCACCTCCCCGGTCAGTAGAAACAACAAATGTATACTCTATTTTATTTGCTTTGTTTTTTTAAATGTAAACATATTGTTATTAGTACAATATGATATTAAATTAATGACATATTCTACTTTAATACAAATATTATGATTAATACAATATGATGGTAAATGAATGCTAACATTGTATTAGTAACAAAAAGCCTGCACTTGCGATACCGCAGGTTGAAGGATATGGGAATGTTAACTTTCTCTAAAGCGATTTCATTTTTTTATTAGGGAATAAAATAATCAAAGCCTATACATTATGTTTCTGTCCTCAGTCATTTTATCCTGTAGAACACTCACTTGAGGTCAGCCCTGGTGATATTTTGGCGTCCAGATGCGTATTCACTGGAGAAGGAAGAACAACAAAAACATATATAGGGTATGTTTACAATCAATCAGTATGATCTGGATAAATGTGTGACATATTGTATATAATACCATGTTTGAATGTTACATAAATAATTGTGTGCAGGGTTAAAGAGATAGTCTAGTCAAAATTAAACTTTCATGATTCACATAGAGCATGCAATTTTAAGCAACTTTCTAATTTACTTCCATTATCAATTTTTCTTTTTTCTCTTGGTATCTTTTTTTTTTTTTTTTTAAAAAAGCTGGAAAGTAAGTTTAGGAGCCGGCCCAATTTTGGTTCACCACCTGGGTAGCGCTTGCTTATTGGATGACTACATTTAGACACAAATCACCAAGCGTTATCCATGGTGCTGAACCAAAAATGGCCCGGCTTCTAAGCTTAGATTTTAGCTTTTCAAAAAATAAAGATAGCAAGAGAACAAAGAAAATTTGATGATGGGAGTAAATTAGAAAGTTGCTTAAAATTTCAGGTTCTATCGGAATCATTAAATTTAATTTTGACTAACCTATTTGCCGTAAGTTATGACCCTCATCTCAGCTGTACATATACAAATAGATTCTATGAAATTTAATCATCATGAGGATGTTTTGAAGTGATATTTAACTACAAAATATACATTGCTCTTAATGGATAAATTTATTATACTGTATTTTAATAGGTCTGTGTATAACATTTAATACGTACTTTAGGCAATAAAAGTAGGTAAAATGTTACCTTCCTCTGCATATTTACATTTTCATGTCAACTGCATACTGTCGTATATGGCTGTAAGCCCTGGATAGACTGAAGTACACATACCTAGTAGGGAATGGAGGTACGGTTTACAACTTCATTTTATTGCTTATAGAGACATTAGATACCACAATATATTATTATAAACTTTAATTACATGGAGGGAAACAACTTTGCAATATACAATTATTTTTTTTTTTTTTTTTTTTTTTTTTTTTTTTCAAACCAGCTTTATTAAGAAACAATAAGAAGTATACAAAAAGAAAAATAATAAGGAATCACATGACATGTCTTGTCGCTCAATAAATAAAGGTCACAGTATAATAAAATAAAGTGTAGAACCATAAACATAATAAAGATTGTCCTTGGGTACTTATAGATGATATTCATAACTTGAGCAAAACTGTAAAGTTATACTTCTAAACATCAATAAAGCCGAGAGAGAGAAATTCCAAAACAAAAGTTCACGTTTAGTACAGTATCCCCTCGGTGTAATAAAGCTTGGTGATTATAAGTATGTAAAGATTCACACTAGAAGAAAAGAAAGGAAGACAGAAACATAGTTCGGAGAAGGATAAGGAAAGGGAAACAGAAAGGGGGACGTTTCATCCAAGGGCTGGGAGGGGGGAGAGAAAAAAAAAAAAAAAAAAAAAAAAAAGAATGGGTGGGGGGTCTACATGGTCAGCAACCACCGAAACCAAAGTCTACATTTGGAAGTGTCATATAAAGGGCAGTCAGGGGTTGAGGAAGGTCTCACAGCGGAGCATCCCTCCATGTCGCAAGCATCATCTCATGAATCGTCAGTTGATTGATTTTGGAGAAATGAAGCCTTTCTAATTTCAGTAGATCATCCACTGAGGCAGACCATTCGTCCAGAGAAGGGATCTGGTTAGATTTCCACTTTCGTGGAATAAGTCGCTTAGCGCCTGTGATCATAATCAGGAGAAGAGCCCTGTCTTGGTCATTTTTGATCTTAGGAAGCCGCAGTAAAAGTAGTGTTTCAGGGGTATCAGGGATCGTGATTTTCAATTTACGGGACATGGTTTCGATCACCGCCAGCCAAAAAGTCCTCAGTAGGGGACAGGACCACCATATGTGGATAAGAGAGCCCTGTTCGCCACAACCCCTCCAGCAATAGGGGCTTGCTGATGGGAAGTATATGTGTAGTCTTACCGGAGTGTAGTACCATCTGGTAAGCAATTTTAGGTGTATTTCCTGGACAGTTGCGGAGACCGAGGAACGCTTCGCAAGAATAAATGATCTAAGCCAATCATCCTCCTCAATAGTGTCATTGAGATCCTTATGCCATGCTAGCGTGTATGAGGGGAGCTGAGTGTCCGGGGGTATAAGTAATAGTTTATATAGTTTTGATATCAATTTCCTAGGGGGTGTATCGTTTGTACAAAGCTGCTCAAATGGAGTTAGGTCCCTAATAAATCTTTCCCTATGTCTGTGGTGTACAAGGAAATGTGACAGCTGGTGATACCGGAGCCACGAAGAGAAAAGAGCCCCATATCGCTCTGACATATCCAGCTGTGCACGAAGTTTGCCCCCATGCATAGCAAAGTGTAAGATCCCGTCACGTAAGCTGTAATATGTGCCCAGGCGGGTCCCAAGGACATGATATGGGATATCAGGATTTTCAATTATTGGAATCATAGGGGAGGGAACAGAGGAGATATGGGAAGTGGTGGCTAGCAATCTGTCCCATTCCTGCAGAGTTGTTAGTGTCAGATGGTATCTATTTAAGTAGGGCGCTTGGACGGGAGGATCCAGGCCAGGGTGCCAATATTGTGCAGCTTAAAAATATCTCCATCCAATCTGACCCATTGCTTTTGTGTGTCATTGCGCGACCATTCAACAAGCCTCTGCAGTAGGATAGCCCGCCTGTACATTACCAAATCTGGGAACCCCAGCCCACCCCTTTCCCGCGGGAGGTATAGCGTCCTTCTAGGGACCCTCGGCTTTACGCCCGTCCAGATGAACTGTTCAATAGTGCGCTGTAAGTGCGGGAGGAAATCTTTGGGCAGAGCAATAGGCACAGTTTGCAGGATGTACAAGATGCGAGGTAAGATATTCATTTTAATTAGGCCTATTTTCCCTAGCCAGGACAGTAATTTATTTTTCCAGGAGGACAAATCAATAATGATTTCCCTCTGTAGAGTAAGATAGTTATTCTTGTAAAGGTCATAAGAGTTTGCAGACAGATAGACCCCTAAATATTTTATTTTAGAGGAGGCTATGGGTATTTGGTGTTTTCGGGATAGGGCCTGGATGTGCTCCTGAGGAGAGTTGATGTTCAGTAGTTCTGACTTAGATAAGTTTAAGTGAAAGTTGGAGAGTGCTCCATATTGTTTTAACTCGGCAAGCAACTCTGGGACCGAGGTTTCAATATTGGTAAGGGTATAAAGGATATCGTCCGCGTAGAGTGCTTGTTTAAATTCCGTGTCACCCACCCGCAACCCGCTGATACCCGGATTCTCTCTCACTTTTTGTGCTAACGCCTCGATAGAGAGGGCGAAAAGAAGGGGGGACAGGGGACAACCCTGCCTGGTACCATTCGTGATATAAAAGGTATCGGAGAGTGTATTATTTATCCGAATTCTAGCGTTCGGTGCAGAGTATAAGGCAAAAGCCATATTGATGAAAGGATCTCCGAAATTCATTGCCTTCATGACCCGCCGGAGAAAAAGCCAATCTACCCGGTCAAAAGCTTTTTCTGCATCGGTCGAGAAAAGAGCCAAAGGCCTCCCCTCGACCTGGGCATGGGATATCAACTGAATTACCTTGTTGGTATTATCCCGTGCTTCCCTGCCGGGAATGAAACCTGCCTGGTCAGAAGAAATTAAGGAAGGGAGAAACTTATTGAGTCTCTTTGCAAGCACCTTGGCATAGGCTTTAATGTCTGAATTTAACAATGAGATTGGGCGGAAATTGGCTGGGGAAGTGGGGGGTTTACCCTGTTTTGGAATGACTGAGATGTGGGCCTCTAGGGTCGCACTGGGCAGTATAGGTTTAGTGATTAAACTATTAAATAGATGAAGCATTGGAGGGCCTAGCATTTCAAGGAAAGTGCGATAGTACTTGGGAGTCAGCCCATCAGGACCAGGGCATTTTCCCCCCGGGAGGTCTGTTAGTGCCTGAGCTAGTTCTTCCAAGGTGATAGGGGCATCAAGTGAATCTCTACTGACAGCGTCGAGTCGCGGGATGTTCAGGGAGGACAGGTATCTATCTATTATGTCATGCCTCTCTAGATCACTAGTTCCCTGTGGCTCTCTCTCACGGTGCTGTGAGATGTTATAGAGGTTCGTGTAATAAGAGTGGAATGAATCTGCGATTTGTTTAGTTCCCCGTAGTGTGGTACCGTCTTCCCTTTGCAGGGAGTGGATATGTGATTTGAGCTGTTGTCTACGTATATTTCTGGCTAGAAGTTTACCAGGCTTATTTCCCCCCTCGTAGTATTGTTGTTTGATAGAAAACGTCTTATAGTGTAGTACCTCAAGTTGGTGTTGGTTAAGAAGGGATTTAGCCTCAATCAGGAGCGCCCTAGTAGTCTTGTCTGATGGGGTTTTTTTGTGAGAACTTTCTAATTCTGATACTCTCTCCAAAAGTTGTGTGTGTTTTAATCTCTGCTGCTTTATTAAACGGGCCTTATGCTTAAGAAACTCTCCTCGGACCACACATTTATGTGCCTCCCAGAAGTTCGTGATCGACGTATGTGTAGGGTCATTGTGAGTCAAGTAGTCAGTCAGTGTTTTTTGGATTTCGGTTTTTACATCCTGTCTCTCTAGCAAATGATCATCTAGTCTCCAAATGTAAGACGTGGGGGGTAGGTCAGGCCATTGGATATTACAAACTATTGGAGCGTGATCAGACCAGGTAATTGTGTCTATTGTGCAACTATTGACCATGTCCAGTCCAGTCGAGTCGAAAAAGAAGTAGTCTATGCGTGAGTATTTATTATACGGTGGTGAGTAGTAGGTATAGTCTCTACCTGAGGGGTGAAGTGTTCTCCACACGTCATGCAGCTGAAGGCCAGTGATAGTTGCTTTTACTGATTTAACTATTTTGCCAGAAACACTAGCCGAGCCATTGGATGTATCTATATTTGCATCTAGCGGTATATTAAGGTCTCCGGATAAAAACACCGGTCCTTTCGCATGATCCAAAAGTAGCTTAGAGACTTTGGTCATGAAACGATGCTGGTCGACATTCGGGCTGTAAAATGTGGCCAATGTAATCGGATGGTCATATAATGAGCCTGTAACAAGTAGGTATCTGCCCTCCGAGTCTCTTTCTACATGCTTAATTTGCAGTGGGACAGAATGATGAATCAAAATGCCAACCCCGCTTTTCTTAGAGGGGCCAGAGGCAAACAGGGCTATGGGGTATTGTTTATCATGCCACTTCGGTTCCCTTCCTTTACGGAAATGGGTCTCCTGAAAAAAGAGGACATTACTATGGAATTTGCGTAGATCTCTGAACGCTATTGACCGTTTGCCTGGGTCGTTCAGGCCTTTGGCATTTATAGTGGTAAAGGTGAGGCCATGAGAGCCGAATTTGCCTGCTGGGCGGGCCATGAGGGGGAAGGGAGAGGAAAAAAAAAAAAAAAAAAAAGGGGGAAAGTAAAGAGTTAAAGAGGTCTAAAGTGTGTAAGGGGAGCACCAAGTACACACTGGAGAAAGAAAAGTGTAAGGATCCAAGAAAGAAAAATCGGAGGAATCAAAGGGAAGTGAAAAGTGGGGTAAGTTTATAACTCGGTGAGAAAAAGAAAGGCAGAAACAAGAAGAGCAAGTAAATTAGGGGAAATAATCCCTGGATCAGTACTTTTTAGAAAACATCATAAAATTTCTAGAGGGCAGTTTACGCAATCTGCGCCTCGGGATATAGGGGGTTTATGGCATGGGAGTGGGGAGGGTGAGAGGAGGGAGGGGGAAGGGAAAAGATGGGGGAGGGGGGGAGAGAGGAAGGGAAGAGAAAGGGAGAAGGGAAAGGGGGGGGGGAGGGGGGAAGGAGAAGGGAAGGGAGGAGGAGGAGGGAGGGAGGAGGGGGGGAGGAGGAGGAAGAGGGGAAAGGGGGAGGGGAAAGGGAAAAGGGGGGTTAAGGGGCAAGGGGGAAGGAGGGGGGAGAGAAAGGGGAGGGAGGGGAAAGATGGAGGAGAGAGGAGGGGGAAGGGAAAGAGGGGGGGATTATAGGGGGGGGAAGGAGGGGGAGGGGAAAAGGGGAGAGGAGGGGGAAGGAGGAAAAGAAAGGAGAGCTGATTGAGTAAGATTATATATACAACATCTTGTAGCAATGTTCCCCAGTATTGACATTAAATTAAACAATATTTTAATGTTCTAGAGAGAAGGTGCTAGAGAAATATAGTTCAACGTGTTGTTTCTGAGGAAGTTCAAACTACAACATCTGTGCAGTAGTAGAAAGTAGGGAGAGAGATAAAAACCACACGGCGAAAAAAGGGTACGTGGGGAACATGCTCCATGGGGGGAGAAAGGGGAACGAGAAGGGGACAAGGAGAAGGGAAGGGGGGGGAAGGGTAGAAGGGAGAAGGAGAGGGAAAGAGGGGAGGGGACACTAGGGGAAAAGAGCATGAACGCAAGAAAACATACAATGGGCCACAGATAGTGACGTATTATCAACTGTTTAAACAACAATTCAATAAAGAACTCGTCAGTAGCAAAGAGCATTCTAATAGGAAAATAGGCACTGTTGTAAGTGACATAACCTAAACTAAGTAAGTACATTAAAGTAACATATTATTCAAACAAATGAAATGTAATGCAGTATAACTTTAACCAACAAAGAGGTAGCACATTACCTTATCTTGGTACAGAGTGTGCTGTGGATGGGCATCAATTGAAGGAAGGGGGGGGAAAGGGAAAAAAGGGAAGAGGGAGAGGGGGGGGCAATAGGGGAGGAGAGCATGTGCACATTGAGACATTCAGTGGGCTGTGAGTGATGGCGTACTAATATCAGCTTTTTTAAACAGCAATTTTAAAAAGAAAAATAAACAAACAAAAAAACTCACCAATCACAAAGGGCACACCAACAGGAAACTAGGCAGTATTGCAAGTAGCACAACATTAGTGAGATAAATGCATTGGGGTAACATATTATTCAACCATGGTACATGTGGTGTAGTACAAGCTTAGTCAGCAAGAAGGCAACACCTTACCTTGTCGTGGTGAAGGGCGAGCAGTGTGATAACATCATTTGGGGAAAGAGGGAAAAGGGAAGAAGTGGAAGGGGGAAGAAGTGGAAGGGGGGAGAAGGGAGGGAGAAAGATGTGGGAGTCTTGGTAGGGGGGTATCATGCACACCTGGTCCCAAGGGACGTTTCCAGAAGTAACAGTTGTGCCAAAGGCAATACAGTGTTCATGTATTGTGAAAGGCCGGGCAACGACCCAAAAGGAGCACTCTGTCTAGGAGAGTCTGGGGACAGTTCTGTTCTTTGTAGTTGTTAGGGATATGTAGTAGAGGCAGAGTTGCTTCAGGAGAGTGGAGGATTGACGCTGGGGTTAACAGGTTGTTGTGGGGCATCTCCCCCAATACAAAGATCTTCGAAGAAGGCCTGAGCATCCGATCCCGGTCTGAAAGACACAGTCTTGTTGTGCCAAGTGACTATTAGGGACACGGGGAACCCCCATCGGTATGGGATCTTATGAGCTCTCAGTTTCTCCGTGATGTGTGACAGTTCTCTTCTCTTGATCAAGGTAGTTGGAGAGAGGTCCGAGAAGATCTGTAGCTCCTCACCGGCGTGACATATTGGCTGCTTGGTGCGTGCACATCTGAGGATCTCCTCCTTATCTTTAAAATTGAGGAAACGTATAATAATGTCTCTAGGAGGTGACTTAGGGGGCGGTTTTGCCCTAAGCGCTCTATGCGCTCGTTCCAGCGGTATTTCAGGTGAAGAGGGGGTGTCTTTAAGTGTGCGAAATAGGCTCTGCAGGTAGCCTTCAATCGCCGGTGGATGGATGGTTTCAGAAACACCTCTGATTCTCAGATTGTTGCGGCGGCCTCTATTATCGAGGTCTTCTATTTTGTCTGACATTAGCTGAATGGTATCTGACTGTCGCCGTATTTCCAAATTCATTTGCGAGATAGATGCGGATGTTTCATTGTGCTTTGCTTCTGACTGAGTGACCCTGGTATCCAAGGAGTTGATGTCTTTCTTCAGCTCATGAAATAGATTTCTCATTTCCTTGACGGCATTTCTGATATCCTCTTTAGAAGATAATAGCTGCAGATCTTCCCTAGTGATAGGCTGTGAGGCCGGCAGGTCAGTGTGCTGCGAGATAGGTGAAGAGGCATTCTGACTGTTCTCCATACTGCTGGATGACTCCAAACTTGTGTGGTCAATCTGTTTAAGATAACCACTAAGTGTGCGCACAGGGGTGTCTTTGTCAGGCTTGGACTGCCTTTTACAGGGCATAATTTCACTGCCAGTAAGGCTGACGGTATTAGCAAAGCTTGTCAAATATGCAGTAACTTGCCAGCACCTCCCACGTGGGGACTAGGCCTGAATCCAAAATGCAGATGTTCTAAAGTCTATTTCTCACTGCAATTGCAGGTTATAGGTATAGGGGTGGCTTAGTTCTGAGGCCGAAAGTGCTACTTGAAGGGTGCTAGTATTAGAGGATAGCTTGTTGTAAACACACCGGTGATGTGCGACAAGGGCCCGCTATACCTGATGCAGCTTTCTAGACTGACCCAGCACGTCTGTAATGTGCCTCTGTAAAATAGCACAATAGGGGCAAAGTAGCGCTATCTGCAATTATCAGACTCCTAACTGTGGCAGCGAAGTCTATCCTGTTTAGCTGTAGAGGTGCTGCGAATGGGTAGCCGCCCCTAATCTGACTCTGTCTGCAGCGTGTCCCGCTAGAGTTCTACTCCTTGTTTGGTCGGGTGGTGTATGAAGCGCAGTTCACACACTAGAGCGGTGCGTAAGGATCAGTCAGAGGGGCAGTCAATCATACCCTGTTGCGGTCAGCAGAAGTCCGTCGGTTGGGAGAGCAAGGTATGTAGCGGTTCAGATCCTGTCACTCGGCCGTCCTCTCATAACGCACTAAGCGCTAGGCCTCCAGGGGTATAACAGCTGTAAGCTTGTGTTCTCCCTCGCCGTCTCCAGGTCTCACAGAAAGTTCTGATTTTCGCTCTGTGGGTTAACAAGCAGTTACCTTATGCGTTCCCATTAGGAAGAAGGGGATTTAGGGAAGGATAATGCCATATATGTGCAATGTACTGTCCAGGGACTTAGGAGCTTACTCAAAAGTCAGCCATTCGCCTGCGTGGCTTAGCTCCGCCCCCCGCAATATACAATTATTATGCATTTTGATCTCCTTTCCTGTAATTTAATCCTAAATATTGTGGCCTTTTCAGTTCTTGTTAAACATTGAAGTGCAGACACAGCTGTATCCCACGCAGTCATTGGTTGCGCACTCTAGTAAGCCATTTATAACCATTTCTAATTGGCCTCAGCAGAATTGGGTAACCTAATTCACAATATGGCAGCCCCCACTGCTTTATTGACATTAACTTTACCCTTATTTTCTATTTAAACAACTAATATAATTTTCTCATGCTAATCTTTGCTCTGAATACACTATTGAAGCAATGTTTATTTAGTGTTTAAATTCCCTTTATATAGTAGTAGGTAATAAAAGGTTTATGCAGATGGATTAGCAGTTTGTAGTGGTTTTAGTTTTGACTTTTATTTTTTTGTTTAAAAAAAAAAAAAAAGTCTTGCAATTCTGAAATAAAAATATAGGTTTCTTCTGTTTGTTAATATAATTATTATAGTATTGTTCTAAAAAGATAGTTGTCTTTACTAAATAGATTAAAATTAACCATAAATCATAAAACTTTTTACATTTTAAAACTCTTGGTAAAAGTTAAAACAAAATACAATAATTTTAGTTTATGAAGCCAATCTGTCCCTATGGTACATTAACTATTTTATGAATTCAATCCAAAATCAATAAACAGACAGCTATTTGTGTTTGGGAGAGAAAAAACTAAGTTTTTTTTTGCCATCTATTATTTGCCTAAAAACATTGTGTTGTTCTTATAATATTAAGCAGAAAATCAATGACATTGAAACGTTTTTTTCAGATCTTTATGCCGGAAGCTTGTCTCTGGTGAATATGGGCAGCTTTCTGAGCAGTGTATGTTTGCCTAGTTCTATGTTGAAAGTAAGCAATTAAACTGACAGGTGTTTAGACGCACACAGTATGAATCAGAATGATTTTCACAGCATCAATACAGAGAGAATAGGCTGGCAACCGATTTGTATGGTCTCTCGGGGGCTCTCTATTTTCAATGCATAGAGAAACCAATTCCATTTATGGAGCAGTCCCTTTTTTCCCCAGTATCATAACCGTTGCTATGGCAAATAAGTGAATCCAGCAAAAGACATCATGGGAAGTGTCTGCATTGACATTTTTTACCTGACCAATAAACTGCCTTCACACATGTGCTGCCTTCTTCATTCAAAGGCCATGAATAAACAGCTGCGTTCAAAGTGCTTAATTGCTGATTATATTAATATTTAAAAATGACATGAATATAATATGTTAACCCGATTAACCGTATGCTTAAAGGCTCACTATACCCAAACATTTTCTTTCATGATTAAGGTAGAGAATATAAATTTAAACAACATTCCAATTTAATTCTATTACCTAATTTGCTTTATTCTTTAGATATACTTTAATGAAGAAATAGCAATGCACACAGTGAACCAATCACAGGAGGCATCTATGTGCAGCTACCAATCAGCAGCTACTAAGCATATCTAGATATGCTTTTCAGTAAAGAATATCAAGAGAATGAAGCAAAATAGATAATAGAAGTAAATTAGAAAGTTGTTTATAATTTTATGCTCTTTCTAAACCATGAAAGAAAAAATTTGGGTTTCATGTCCCTTTAAATATTATATTCTTTTCCTTCTATTGGCAGCGAGAGTCCACGAGAACATTCATAACCTAAGGGAATTACTCTACCTGGCCACCAGGAGGAGGCAAAGACACCCCAAACAGAGCAATAAATATCCCTCCCTCTTCCCCTCCCAGTAGTTATTTGCCTCATCTCTCATGTCATTGAGGTAGGCAGAGAGAAATTAAGTTTTTAAATGGATTTGGCTTTCGTTGAGAGACGGGGGTGATATAACCATATGAATCTCAATAGAGTATTGGCATATTCGTAGTGGTCGACGCTGGGACTCACGCACCTCTTTCCTTTTTCTTAACCTAAATCCCCTGTCTGTTAACGTGATGTGACACACACGAAATTACAGACTTAACATGGGTAAGTTGTCCCCTCTCTCATGGAACCTTGCCTGATAGAGAGGAGGTGTAAGGTCGTGCCTCTGTATTTATATTAAGTGCAACGTGCACATTTATATCCCCTTTGCAACATGCAGTGGCCTGTCATAAGCAGACTGGTGTAGACAAGAGCCAGCCAGACTTCAGTGTTTGTATGCGGCTGAGAGGGGAGCGCTTCACATGCGCTATTATATAGGACACAGACAAGTATTATAGTCCTAGGTATGGACGCCATAACACCCAGACATTGTGACATGCACTGGTGTTTGTGTTACAGCCGCACTAGAATTTGATACCGGTGCTCCAGTCACTCAATACATTACACATGCAGGCTCATCCCAAGGGCGATGCCATTTTGTGGGTTATCACTACTACAGCCCGCAGACCTTCTGTCGATATAGGCCGCAGTGATGGGTGGAGACGTAGATTCCCACCGTAGACATCGCTTTTGCGCCATTTCTGCTTCAGCTTCACTGTGCTCGGCCAGATCAAAGAGTGCTCTAGGATAAAGTGCTAGAGTGATCTAGTATAGATAAAGTGCTAGAGTGATCTGGTATAGATAAAGTGCTAGAGTGCGCTAGGGGGGATACAGTGCTAGAGTGCGGTAGGAGGGATACAGTGCTAGAGTGCGCTAGGAGGTATACGGTGCTAGAGTGCGGTAGGAGGGATACGGTGCTAGAGTGCGCTAGGAGGGATACGGTGCTAGAGTGCGCTAGGAGGGATACGGTGCTAGAGTGCGCTAGGAGGGATACGGTGCTAGAGTGCGCTAGGAGGGATACGGTGCTAGAGTGCGCTAGGAGGGATACGGTGCTAGAGTGCGCTAGGAGGGATACGGTGCTAGAGTGCGCTAGGAGGGATACGGTGCTAGAGTGCGCTAGGAGGGATACGGTGCTAGAGTGCGCTAGGAGGGATACGGTGCTAGAGTGCGCTAGGAGATACATAGGGAAAACTGTAAATTACATTTTCACTCTACCCCAAATAAATGATCCAAATTGGTTTTATGAGGTATAAGAATTATTACCAAAACAGGAGTATAATATAAGAGAAATATGTTTTCAAAAGCAGGTATAATACAAAAATGTGCATAATTGATTTTGAAATAAACTGCAGTGCATTTCAAATTTTCTTTTGTCCTTAAAGGGATAATCTAGTGTATGTGGCTTTATAGTTTGCTCATCAAGTTTGCAAATACTGTTAAAAGCTGGTTACCACTTTTTATATTTAAAAAAACCTCCCAGATCGGCACCATGTCCTCGGTGTAAATTTGTAAGTATCGTGCATGTGCTCTATACATGCTCTTGATTAACACACTGCATCCAGGGTGTGCTCACCAATCTGAAGCTTTGCAGTGCTCCAAGATTTCTCCCTCTTACATTAGTATATTGCAGTGTGCTCTAGGAGAGATACAGTGCCCCAAACAGTGTGCAACACACAGCTGCTATAGAGTGCTAAAGACGCATGCAACCTGCTGAGCTCCTATGAACCTCCCTGGGTTTACTGTTCAACAAAGAATACCAAAAGAACAAAGCAAATTTGATGTAAACTGCAAAGTTGTTTAAAATTACATATTCTAACTAGACCATGAAAGTTTAATTTTGACTTTACTGTCTATTTAAACCACATGAATATTTGAAATGAAAGCAACATTATACTACCGAAGGCAATACTTAAACATATTTATATATGTTTAAACACTATATAACACTGTACTATTTTATTTATATCAGTGTGGCAAAATAGTTGCATACTTTATTTATTATCGGATAAGTAATGATTAAAATTAGAATGTTTTCTAATGTTGTTTCTGAAGCATTTCCATATACTGTACTTTAGTGCTGGCAAACGAAGTATATGACAATTGGTACTTGCATTATATGATATGAGCACTAATTTGAATGCTGGCAACATAATGGTTACACAAACCGCCTTTGCTGCAGGAAGGGAAAACATTTGCTTATCGGACAGTCGTGCAATAAAAATTTGTGGTCGGACACAAAAAAGTACCAATTTTATCTTACAGATCTCCATCATAAAACATGAGAATCTTGATTTAAAAACGACTGATTTCTAGTAACAATAATCATGAAATATATATTTGTTTCTGTATATAGAGATCAAAATGTTAGTAAAATAAATGTAATGGGAGAGTTTTCAAGAGCTGGTTAAAGGAATAATCTAGTCAAAATTAAACTTTCATGATTCAGATAGAACATGCAATTTTAAGCAACTTTCTAATTTACTCCAATAGTCAATTTTTCTTCATTCTCTTGGTATCTTTATTTGAAAAAGCAAGCATGTAAGCTTAGGAGCAAGCCTATTTTTGGTTGAGCACATGGGTAGAGCTTGCTGATTGGTGTCTAAATGTAGCTACCCAGGTCTGATCCGAAAATGGGCCCACTCCTAAGCTTTTATTCCTGCTTTTTAAATAGTTACCAAGAGAACAAGTAAAAATTGATTATAGGAGTAAATTAGAAAATTACTTAAAGGGACATGAAGCCCAATTTTTTTCTTTCTTGATTCAGAAAGAGAATACAATTTTAAACAACGTTCCAATTAGAGCTGCAACAACTAATCGTCATAATCGATAATAATCGATTATGAAAATAGTTGTCAACGAATCTCATAATCGATTAGTTTGTTTGCAATTAGTTGGTCTGTGCACAACACCAGCTGCTTCACTCCAATGAGCTCCTGCACATGGTATTGTGTTTTATGGTTATGTCCTTAGCCTAAAGGATGTCTACGGAGGTTTACTTTTCACTTTTTCAGGACAGTATAAGTTTACAACCACTCCTGGCTTATATGCAACCCAGATACAATAGTCATCATTTGGATTGTTTATATTAAATCAGGTAATTTGCAACTATGCTTTGCATGATATAGTGCCAAGCTTTACACCTAGCCCCTAGATTGATGGAAATTATTTAAATTGGTGTGCACCATTATCTCTTTGCACAAATATTAGCTGATGCTTGCTATTGCTGATTATATGTACAAATGTATGTATAAATAAATGTGTAAGGCTTTGTCCTGTTATTGAGATTTTTTTTTTTTAAATAATATTTTAATTGTGATAATATGTACCAGATTCAACCTTTATAACTATATATCTGTTATTTTTTAGAGTGGACTAGATATTTTCCCCTAACCTTTTAGCTGGTTATTTACCATTGCATAAAGATATTCAAGATATTTTTTTATGTTAGAATGAAGTCAAGGGTTACTATATTGAGAGGCCTCTTGCCAAGGTGGAAAACACTTTGCATTGGTGAAGAGCTAACAAAGATAAATATCCCACTTTGGTGAAATTGGCAAAACCTTACTTATGCATCTCAAGCACCTCAACGCCATCTGAGTGACTCGTCTCTGCTGAAGGAAATATAGCTGCAAACAGAGAACTAACTTTAAGCAAGAAGCATGTGGACATGTTGAGATTTTTGCATTTCAATGCAAAGTTTCTGAAAGAGTGAATAACAGAATGTTATTAACAGTGATAGTGTAACTCTTTCTAATTCTACCACTTTTCAAACAGTTTGTGGTTTTGTTTTGTTTAATTATAAAACTGTTCTCTGCTGCTTAAAAATTGGACAAACAGTTATGTTAATGTAAAGTTTTAGTCTGAAGTTTATATTTGTGACACTCGGTATGTGGATTTTATTTAAAATATAGGAAACGATTATTGATTCTTTTTTATCCGATTAGTCGATTAATTGAAAAAATAATCGGCCGATTAATAGATTATGAAAATAATCGTTAGTTGCAGCCCTAGTTCCAATTTACTTCTATTTGATTTGCTTCATTCTCTTGATATACTTTGTTGAACAGCATATATAGATAGCCTTAGTAGCTGCTGATTGGTGGCTGCACATAGATGCCTCGTGATTGACTCACCCATTGCTTTTTCGTCGACAAACGATATATAAAGAAGGAAGCAAATTAGATATTAGAAGTAAATTGGAATGTTGTTTAAAATTTTATTCTCTATCTGAATTGTAAAAGAAAAAAAATAGCTTTTCATATTATTTTAAAGAAGGATAAGAAAATGAAGTCTAGTGTTTGAAATTCCGCTCTTATGGATTATAAATGATCAAACTTAAAAAAAAAAAGACTATAATTAAAAATAGATTCAAGCAAGAGTAAAAGCACTGGCTCTATCTCTTATCACTGATTTATTAAAACCAGAGAGAGAAAAGATTGGAGCTAATTGCTATTCTACTTTGGTAGGAATGAGGCTCATAAATAATAATCCAAGTGTGCTATAACATAATGGGTTTCACTCAGCCAAGTTATCAGTTCCTTCCTACACCATGAAGATGATACATAGCTAAATACCATTATATGCATATAAGTACCGACTGAGGTATAGATGCAGTAATGTCATCTGGGTTTACAAGAATGCAGCTGACAAGACTCACTGCTTGCGTTTTGCTTTGTACGATTTATATAGAAAAGGAATAATCCTCAGAGTGATAGTGAATTGCTTGCTTATTCCCATAAAATCTAACGCCCCTTCTATTCATCCTCCTTTAAGGATTGCTCACTATTGGTTGCAAGCTTTATTATGGTGGCACGTAGATTTACTTTAAAAATGAAATAAACATATTCAGTGGTTAATAGAAATGGATGGCATTGTCTTATATTTCATTAAGTTAGGACATTTTTTTTAAGATTAAAAAGCTATTTATAATTCACTCGGACCAACCATGCAGCTTTTTGATCGCGTCCCTGCAAGACAAGTTTTTATTCAAGTGAAGAATTTGAGTTTTTGTCTTTGTTTTTTATCATACTGTCTTGCAAGAAAACATAAAGGGCTATATATATATATATATATATATATATATATATATATATATATATATACACACTCACAGCTTTTTTGTGGGGGTACTCCCACCTCTGCCAACTCATAACAGGTAATATTTGTTATCATTTAAATACTTTCATATAGTTTTCATAAGAGGGGACTGCAGAATACATCATACATTGTAAATAATGCTGTCCCTTTGCTTTTCTCAGTGTTACTGAGCATAATTTATTCATCAATAAACAATGTTATATATAGATTTAAACTTTGCTGCCCAACGCTTACCCCAGTGCATTTTATTTGCTTTTAACAGCTAGGCAGTGCACTAATTGGTTGAAATGCAAGTTTGTAAAAAGCACTGAGAAAGGGGTCCAGCCTGCAGAGGCTTAGATACAAGGTAATCATAGAGGTAAAAAGTGTATTAATATAACCGTGTTGGTTATGCAAAAATGGGGAATGGGTAATAAAGGGATTATCTATTTTTTTTTTTTTAAACAATACAAATGTTCAAGTAGACTGTCCCTTTTAAGGCCCCGGTTTGCTGTTATAAAGTGCTCTCATGTGAATGGTATCTGGAATCTGGATCCACCCCCCCCTCTTCAGCTGGCTGTTTGCTGGATATGAACAGTTCGCTGACATGGGGTTCTACGTCTTCATCAAAGTAAATTTTCTGATACTGTTATGGCATTGGCTGCATAGAAGCATTGAACTGTAAGGACCAACATAGAAAAATCAAGCAAGCTACAGAATTTTCGTTGAAATTTTAACTTTTATGACTTTATGGGACTATGTGGACATGATGGATCTCAGTGGCCACTTGTTTTTAAAACAAACTTTATTGGATCTAGCATAAAGACGCCACATTCAGAAACACACTCTTTGGGGATAGATCTGTCCCTCTATGGTTGAAGAACTACTCAGTAACGTGCTTTTAGTATGTGTAGTTGAGGCTGCAGCATTTCATATAAGCATTTTGTGCATTGCTTCATATATGAATGACAATAATTGTGAATCTGTAAATCGAGCCCTATACTGTACTTATTTCCATTAACAAATTTTTTTTCCTATTCACCAGGAGCACAACTAATGATGAAATGTGTAATATGTACATTATGTATTATATGGATGCTGCACATTCAAATTCATACATGATCTGTGAACGAACTGGAACCCCAGAACTTTTTGAGACTATCCCCCCGATAGCAAATATACCAATACCTTATAGTCCTGAGATGATGATGATGTCACACGGACATCATAATGAAGGTGAGAAATTGTTATTTTGCTATTTGTAAATTATTATTGTTGCTACTTCCCAAAATCTAAATGGATTTGAACTGATTGTGTTTAGATTTAGCTGGCTCAATGTATATTGTTTGCATTAAATAAAATAAAACTTAAATGATTGTTTAAAATAAATGCATAGAAATATGCATTCTGTACTAGAGTCTTTCAGTTCTATGCTTTCTAAAGGAATGGTCTATTCAAAATTAAACTTTCACCATTTAGATAGAGCATGCAATTTTAAGCAACTTTCTAATTTACTCCTATTATCAATTTTTCTTTGTACTTTGTATCTTTATTTGAAAAGCAGTAATGTACACATAGGAGCCGGCCCATTTTTGGTTCAGCACCTGGGGTAGTGCTTTCTGATTGGTGTCTAAAAGTAACCTCCAATCGGCAAGCGCTACCTAGGTGCTGAACCATAAATGGGACGGTTCCTAAGCTTTATATTCAAATAAAGATACCAAGAGAATGAAGACAAATTGATAATAGGAGTAAATTAGAAAGTTGCTTAAAATTGCATGCTCGATCTGAATCATAAAAGTTTAATTTTGACTAGACTATTCCTTTAATTATGTGGGCAATAGTGTTGAGATTACCACAGGTTTACGAACATCACACAGATGGTTACACCAGTTCAGTATTTGTGACATTAGAAATCAATTTGGTAAATTACGTGTGGGACTTTAAGTTCCGGATGGCCTTGCAATATTGTATTAACATTTCATAGTTAAAGTGATAGTAAAGGCAGTGCCTAGAAAATAGTGCAGATAAATCTATGCTCTGTGGACACACCATCGTCCTAGGTTTTTTACCAATCTAATTTTTTTTTAATGTTAAAATCTTACCCTAATAGAAGACGCTGCCCACCTCAGTATGAAGCCAGTTTTTCCCTCTATGACAATGTTTGGGGTACAACCGACATGCAACTGTACCGCCTTTTCCATAAATTTGAATAATGGCGTACTCAAGCTTGCAAGTTCACCTGGCTTCTTTCTGAAGAGGCACGGGAGTACATTACTTTTGAAAGGTATGGAACAAGCAGGTTACTGGTTGTACCAAACATATTATCATAGAAAAAAATAACAGGCTTTGAGCAGGGATAGCTGGCTGCTTGCATTAAGGTAAGATTTTAACATTAAACATAAACTCAAGGCAAATATTGGTACAAGACATAGGAGGATCATATGTCTACAGTGCATAGATTTAACTGCATTGTTGCATAGACTGTGTTTATCACTTTAATGGCTAATATATACTAAGCAGAGGCTGACTTTAATGAATAGAGGAACCCCCACAATAGTTTCTCAAAGATAAGCAAGTGGGTCTCACAAGATGCAATTTTACATGAGTGTTTAAACCTTATGAATAAAGATATCTCTAAAAATAACTCGGACATCAACTCTCCAATTAAAAAATATACACAACTGTAACTTTTGCTTTTTGTTAGAAAGATATATATATATATATATATATATATATATATATATATATATATATATATATATATATATATATATATATATATATATATATATATATATAATATGAGATAGATATAGATGCTCCATAGAACAATGTATAGTACATGATGTAGAATATTCTAGCATCAATCCAGGATTCATTATTTTGTTGTTAAAAGTTAGCAACAACTAGGCACGTCATATATGCATCTAAATAATAGAGATGATAGACAGACTCTGTCTTCGACCGATTCCAAACAATCAGCCTAGGCCCTAGTTAGTCTCTGCAGCCGAGTGACAAGTGGGTAAACCAGCACTCTATAGGTTATGGTATCTGTCTAGTTTAGCTTTGTCAAAGTAAAGGGGGTAGTGTGTTAGATGGATTTTGTAAGCTTGTTTCCCATAAATACATCATGTCATAGTAAAAGTCCAGTCGGTTGATTGAAAATTAAAAGTATTGTTCCATTCTGGGGATCAGTTGTTTCGCACTATTAATACCTAGGTGCAACAAGGTTGAGTAAGTTTTAGATTGTAGTTTAGGGATATCATGGAATAGAAAGATCAGTGGGTCAAGTGGGAGGTTACAGTTTAGGACCAGATTGATTTGAGTTTTAATGGAGTCCCGGAATTGTTGGATTTGAGGGCATGACCACCATATGTAGTATAGTGAACCTATTTGTTTGCATTGCCTCCAACGGCGATCTGATGTTTGTGGAAACATGTATTTTAGCCTTTGTGATGTGAGGTACCATTGTGTAAGGAAATTGTAATTTGGTTTCTAGAAGTGTACTTGAATGAGATGCTTTAACGATTTGAAAATATCACATTCCATTCTCTGGATGAGATTTGTACTGGCAGTTCAGATTTACATTTTTGAATATATGGGGGTAAAGAATCTTAAGAGGGGTTAATCAAAATTGTATAGAGTAGGGGAATTGTATGTGTAGGGGGGTTGTTTGCGCTTCAGAGGATTTTGAAGGCCGTCCAAGGTCACAGTATTTGTGATTTACACTTATGGGTATTCAGGAAGTGTGTAAATTTGATGATATTTCAGTCATGAGGTAAAGATGCCCTCACCTAATGTTTGTAATTAAGTTTGAGGTAGAATTTTAGAGTCTGTCAGTAAATAAATTGTGAGTAGTCTGTTTATGTCAAGATTGGTCGCTTTTTGGATGAATCTGTCTCATTGATGAAATCAGGGTTTTGAAGTGAGGGTGTTAGGGGAGAGGGGATTGAGGAGAGGGTTGGGAACTTATTCAAAAGCCACTCCCAAGTATGGTTAACTTCTTTTTCTTTCAGATGTCCAGAAATCAGGGGGGAAAACAGTACTTCAGCAGCCAAAACGAGAGGAGGAAGAAGTGCTAGATCAGGGTATGTAACATTCACTTTTGTTTAACCATAAAAAATAAGCACTGAATTATCTTTAGTTTATATTTCAATAGATATTTGTAAGCTTTTTAAAAACTAAAGTTAATCTGGGATCAGTGGTACTTTTACTTTACCAAGTACACATTTGTTTTGCCACAAAAAAATGCATAGCTTAAAAAAAAAGTTACCCATAAAGACATAATAATGTTTCAAACTAATATAGAATGTTTCTTGCTTTATTTATTTATTTTTTTTATTTTTTAATTTTTCTTTAAATGTGTAAGAGCTGTTAAAATCATAAGGTAATTACATTAAAAATGTTGTAGTCATACCGCAGTAGCATAGAACAGGCTTTTCTCCTTGTGGCGAATCTACATTGTGGTTCGGTATTTGACCCGTTATTTATTCTATCAACACTGCTGTCAGTATTTGTAGTATCTAGTGGTTTGTTCAACATTACCATATTTTAAATCTCAATTTTAAAAGCCATGATAGATTCTAAAAAATTAATCTGATCCAAAAGCATGAGCTTGATATTTCTAGATTATACTTAATCACCTTTCATGTCTTCTATTTGTAGGCTGTGGTGAATCATAAAAACCTATTATGCCTCTTCCTCAAAAAGTGGTTTAAATAAGCAGCAAACATTTTACCAACTTTCTTTATATAAAGTGTTAAAGCAAAATAATAAAAAATGTATTATTATAGTCTTTAAATGAGCTCCCAATGCCAGAATACAAGTGAAAGAATTAAACGCTGCCTAGTAATATAAATGGCAGTGGAATGGTGAGAGAGAAAATAGCTTAAATCAAATGGTTTAAAGAAAAGGTGCCTTTGTCGTATTAATTCTGTATAGCACACAAACCCCACCTCTGCTCTGGACTCCCTGAGAAAGTACTATAGGCATCAGGAATTGAAACAACAATATAGCACAACGCAGTCTGTAGCTAGCAGTTGTAGATTTTCCTTACTTCCTTATGTGCTAGTACTGCTGAGCCACAAACTCTCAAGTACCACCCTTGGCAATTTGCCAGTAGAACGCCTTTGTGAAATAATTCAGTGTGCGACATTAAGTTCTTTATTGGTGAGTTAGAGAAGCTTGGTCTCCTATGGAGCAAATACACTCTTTTCAGGGTGGATATAATGCTCTCAAGTCTAATTTAGGATTCTCAGCACATAAACCGCACTCTCTGGTGTTGTGTAAATCAGGTAATGCAAACTGTAGGAAATAAATGGACTTGGTGTAGCAGCAGGATTTACAGCATGCAGGGAAGCTCTTGAAAAAGAAGTTAGATTACTTAAAGGGAGGGATGTGTGTATATGTATGTATATATATATATATATATATATATATATATATATGTATTCACAATGCCTTGCAAAAGTATTCACCCCCTTGACATTTTACCTATTGTTGTTATATTACAGCCTTTAGTTCAATGTTTTATTAATCTGAATTTTATGTGATGGATCAGAACACAATAGTCTAAGTTGGTGAAGTGAAATGAGAAAAATATATACATAAACTATTTTTTAGAAATAGAAAACAGAAAATTGGCATGTGCGTATGTATTCACCCCCTTTGTTATGAAGCCAATAAAAAGCTCTTGTGCAACCAATTACCTTCAGAAGTCACATAATTAGTAAAAAGATGTCCACCTGTGTGCAATCTAAGTGTCACATGATCTTTCATTACATAGACACACCTTTTTTGAAAGGCACCAGAGGCTGCAACACCTAAGTAAGAGGCACCACTAACCAAACACTGCCATGAAGACCAAGGAACTCTCCAAACGAGTAAGGGTCAATGTTGTTGAGAAGTAAAAGTCAGGGTTAGGTTATAAAAACATATCCAAATCTTTGATGATCCCCAGGAGTACCATCAAATCTATCATAACCAAATGGAAAGAACATGGCACAACAGCAAACCTGCCAAGAGACGGCTGCCCACCAAAACTCACGGACCGGGCAAGGAGGGCATTAATCAGAGAGGCAGCACAGAGACCTAGGGTAACCCTGGAGGAGCTGCAGAGTTCCACAGCAAAGACTGGAGTATCTGTACACAGGACAACAATAAGCTGTATGCTCCACAGGGTTGGGCTTTATGGCAGAGTGGCCAGAAGAAAGCCATTACTTTCAGCAAAAAACAAAATGGCACGTTTTGAGTTTGCGAAAAGGCATGTGGGAGACTCCCAAATGTATGGAGGAAGGTGCTCTGTTCTGATGAGACTAAAATTGAACTTTTCGGCCATCAAAGAAAACGCTATGTCTGGCGCAAACCCAACACATCAAATCACCGAAAGAACACCATCCTCACAGTGAAACATGGTGGCGGCAGCATCATGCTGTGGGGATGTTTTTCAGCAGCCGGGACTGGGAAACTGGTCAGAGTTGAGGGAAAGATGGATGGTGCTAAATACAAGGATATTCTTAAGCAAAACCTGTACTACTCTGCGTGATTTGAGGCTAGGACGGAGGTTCACCTTCCAGCAGGACAATGACCCCAAGCACACTGCTAAAGCAACACTTGAGTGGTTTAAGGGGAAACATGTAAATGTGTTGGAATGGCCTAGTCAAAGCCCAGACCTCAATCCAATAGAAAATCTGTGGTCAGACTTAAAGATTGCTTTTCACAAGCGCAGACCATCCAACTTGAAGGAGCTGGAGCAGTTTTGCAAGGAGGAATGGGCAAAAATCCCAGTGGTAAGATGTGGCAAACTCATAGAGACTTAGCCAAAGCGACTTGGAGGTGTGATTGCCGCAAAAGGTGGCTCTACAAAGTATTGACTTTAGGGAGGTGAATAGTTATGCACATTGACTTTTTCTGTTAATTTGCCCTATTTGTTGTTTGCTTCACAATAATAAAAAAAAACATCTTCAAAGTTGTTGACATGTTCTGTAAATTAAATGATGCAAATCCTCAAACAATCCATGTTAATTCCAGGTTGTGAGGCAAAAAAGCACGAAAAATGCCAAGGGGGGCTGAATACTTTTGCAAGGCATTGTATGTATGTGTATGTAATATATAGTGTGTGTATGTAATATATAGTATGTGTATGTAATATATAGTGTGTGTGTGTGTGTGTATATATATATATATATATATATATATATATATATATATATATATATATATATATATATATATATATATATATATATATATATATATATATATAATCATGTGTTTTGATACCTTCTTCTTGCAAGTTTAAAAGTCCTAGACCTGTTTTATTTATTTTGTGTACACAAAAATGTTAGACATCGCTAAGTCATTAATAAATGGCATATCCTATTTCAGTTATTCCCACTATATACTCCACAGACTGGCAGGTGACAAAAACATGTGTTCTTGTTTACTGCGTCTGTCTTGTGACAGAATGATTACATGAAGCCTTCGGCTTAATGGAAATGCTGTGAAATTTATATATATAAATCTGTTTTAAAACATATTTCAGTATTTAGTTATCTAAGTCTAATTTCCATCTACTGTAAATATGTAGAATACTGATTATATATTTAATAGTGTTATTTATATTTAAAATTGCTTGTGTTTTCATATAAAACATAATTGTATATTTAGAGCCCTTTTGGGGGTAACTGGGTTGTACCAGTATTCTCTTTAATGCTACACTACTTAATGCAGACTGCAAAGTATGGTTCCCTTATTAACTGTTTCACTGGGCTGCACACAAAATGTAATCTTAAAGGGAACACTGGTAGGTAACCATTGCTGTTTATTCTTTTATGCTTTGTAGCTGTTGTGCTCAGTATTATTGGCTATACTGATGAAATGGAGAAAAAACTGATGCTAATATTTGGAGATTTAAAATGAGATACTTAGATTTTATCTGTTCTGCTTTTGTTACTGAACTGCTTCATGGAGAAAGGTTGTTTAATTTATTGATCCTACTAGGCTCATAAGCCAAAAGATTTAATTGTCAATTTAACTTCAAAATTCTGTTTCTTTAGAGTGTTCCACAGTACTGGAACATATCCTTTTCATCACTTTAAAAACAGAAATGAAATAGATTTTTTTTTTTTCAACTTAAGCAACCCTTTGAGAGATAAATGATTTCTTAGAACAAAGTGAAATGCGTTCTATTCAGCAGCAAGGCCAAAGGCTATTGCATACACTTTACAGGCATGTTGTTTCTATGGTAATAGGAACCCTCTATTTTAACTTTTTTTTTTTTAAGACCAAGAAAAAACTGAACCTTGGGGAGTTTGTTGTCAGGGAGATGTCATTATGCTGCAAAATATAAGACTTTCTTGTACTGACATTTTTCAGATGATCTTGTTTTGTTTATGTTCCTGCCTTAAAGGGACATTAAACACTAAATACATGCTAGATAGTATGATACATTTAAATACATTATTAGTCTGAGAATAAAATGTAGATGTCTTTAAAAGTTTTATTAGTTGTTTAAACATTGACAAAGTGTAAAGTTTTAGTGTCTATAAAACAATGAGAGGTGCCATGTTGTAACTTAGGTTACATTCTTTGCTGTGGCCAATTAGGGACCGTTATATTCCACACAGCCATTGGCTGCACACTCTAGTGACCTATTTTATAACAGTGTTCTGAACTTCCATTTCTAAAAGGAACTGAAAAGCTCTCAATTTCTAGAGCACTATATGGCAGCAGCTTTGCAAGAATGTTGTAGTGGCAGCACTATTCTTTATTACATTTGGTAATAAAAGTAAATGGGAATCATATTTTTAAAATTGTATGCTCTCTCTGAATCACGAATGAAAATGTTTGGGTTTCATATCTCTAAGTATGGAAAAGTCTACACCTTCCAAGGAGGCATCAGAATTCATGTCCAAAAATTGTATGGACTATCTTATATTTTTAGTGGTATGTTTAGGCTTTTCATGGTACATGATTTTGAAGTTTGTTAGCTCTTTGTGTAAACAGTATTGTGTGTTATAAGATAGATTTGGGTCTGTACTTCAGAGGTTTTTCCTTTCAAAGGTTTTTTTTCTATATCCTATGGTGGAAGAGCCTTTTACAAGTAACCTTGTATTGTCCTGGACTGTTGCGTAATATATTTAGTTCCTTTTTCAAAACTGGGGTAGGAAATGTATTCTAAAATCTTTATTTCAAGAAGATAAGGCCAGTTTTGCCAGTGTCAAAGATAATTTTCCTTATCACTTACATTGAAGTGTTATGAAGCTTAGAGGGCCAATATAGTCGAAAAATGCCATGCTGTAATCCATAAGAGCATGTTATCTTAGAACTGTCAACCCTTATCTACTGTGTACTTAACCCCCACATCTGAGTTGTACGACTAGCGCTGCTGATTGGATCTGTGGTGGGTTTTTCTTGGGACCAGCAGTACACTGTGTGTTTAATCCCTTTACATGACTATAATGGCCCTTTAATCTGAACAACTGGGCATGATGGCTATCTACTCTTCCTTATATGTTAATTATATGTTAACAATGTAATTTATTTGTTTCTTCACAAGCAGCATTAGAATATTATGTCAGCACTTTATCAAACCGAGTCAAGGATTGTTTCTCTCTATCCTATGCCTTAAAAAGTGTTGCTTCGCTACTAACCCACTAGTGAGAATCCTATATGAAGACTTACATCTGCCAATAAATCAACGCATTCATATTTTATGTAATAGGATTAGGAAGCCTCTCCAGAAGCACTGTTTTTCATCCCAAAAGTAATTTTTGGGTTGTCTGGTTTTTTTTTCTTTTTCCTGCAAATCGATCTTGTCTTGTTTATACATGAATTGAAAATGGGTGGAAGGGGAAGGTTATATATGGGGAAAGGGTAGGTATATAAGATACCTCTGGGAAGCTTCTATTAGCTCCAGGTGTGCAACATGCTAAATACCCACACGTGAGGGTTATAAGATATGAGTATGTCTTTTTTTTTTTTTTTTGCTTAAAAATGCAGAATTTACTGGCACAAAAATGCAACTAAATTGGTGTCTCTCTGTCCCTACAGGAGAATGAAGGAGAGCTTTCTGCCAGTGATTTTTCATTGCGAACTCAGTTTATTGAACTGTTTGGAAATGTTATAACACACAAATGTCCTTGTTTTGCATATGAAAAGCTTTAAATGTACAGAATTAAGTTTTTCTGATTTTCTCTTTACATAATTTCT
The DNA here is from genome assembly GCF_027579735.1 of Bombina bombina. Classification (NCBI taxonomy): domain Eukaryota; kingdom Metazoa; phylum Chordata; class Amphibia; order Anura; family Bombinatoridae; genus Bombina; species Bombina bombina. Next base: position 253,648,239 of record NC_069500.1, read on the forward strand.
AAATATTCTAGATTTATATTTCAATGTGTGTATTTTAAGATATTTGATTTCTTTAAAGATTCTTAAAAATATAATAAATTGTAAGATTACAGTAATCAAGTACCAATGATTTTGGTTAATGGGTTTGATTTTAGTTTTAATGGTCATGCAATGGGACTAAAAAATTATATGCATTGTTATACTGGTGAAAATAATGAAATTGTTTAAATATATAATTTATGTAATTGATTTTTGTTGGAGATACATTCTATAATGGAGATGTAAATGCCAAGTACTAATTTGTACTGTAATTTGTTAACAATTCTTATATCTCTAACTAATCTGGCATCATATTCTTTTGTGGATTTGTTGGACTTGTCCTCATCATTGGTTTGCACCCCAATGGCATTATGGGTTTTGTTGTTTTGGAGAGCTGTACATTTACCGTTGGAACCCAGAAAAGGATCACAACAGGGCTTTGAAGTGCCACATATTTTAGGATATTCTGTTGACTCCCCACATCCTTATTAAGGCAATGGGCTGAGTCACTTTTAACTGAAGTGTTCAAGATGTGTTTTCTGGGAGTTAGACCAGTAATTCCAAATGATTCGTTATGAGATGGGATAGACACTTTTTAATCAATAGTTCCAAACATTTCCATCCTACCTGGATCTGGAGTTGGAATGGGAAGGCCTCACACTGCACTGCAAAACTGGAATGGAGATCACCATATCAGAGTCTTTTAGAACATGGTACATACAAGGATGAGTGTGCTTGCAGGCTTCCTTTTGTGACGACTGGCTAACAACTTGATTTTCACTTTGCTTTCTGCTGGGATCTCCATCTCTCTCCTACCTGTCCTAATCTATTATCTCATAAAGTGGGTTTAAATAATAATACATGTATACTGATTTTAAAAATAGACATAACATTGTAACACCCATATCATTTTATAATGGTTTGTATGCTTGTCTATTCTTCTGTAACAAATTGTCCAAGGTAATCAAATTGCTTTGTACTTATTCTCAATTAATTCTGTTCATAAAAACATTGTGTTCATGTCTGCAAAATAAACAAATTATCAAATGCTTGCACCTACTGGTATTTTTCTGCTTAAATATATCAATTACATTTCTATTAATTCTTAATAATTCTCAGCTATTTTTGGCTGAGAAAATAGTATTTTAAAATATTAGTTTGTCATTCATTCATGTTATGATGAATGTAATTTACTTCATGATTGACAATTTCAAAAACATTCTGTGCATGTTTACAGTTTTACACCTAATAAAAGTTATTTCCCTTCGTAAAGAGAAAACCTATTGTAGCTGTTCAAAAAAATTTAAGCTAAATATTTTATGATATTAAATATTAAAAGTAGTATATTAACTTTATTTTTAATTACATGAATAGTACAATATTACAATTAATTTGTATATATTTGGGACTTTATTTTCTCTCTATCCCCTATGTATATACATCACTTTTAACAAAACTAGGTGCTGAATATTTTATGATATTAAAAGTAGTATATTAACTTGTTTTTTAATCACATGAACAGTACAATATCAAAATTAATTTGTATATATTTGGGACATTATTTTCTCTCCATCCTCCATGTATTTACATCACTTTTAACAAAACTAGGTGCTGAATCTATCTTTAGTTACAACAAATAAGTATTTCCGAAGAAACAAGCTACTAACTATATGTAATCAAGGGAAGAAAGCTGAAAAAAGAAGAGTAATTATTTTCTTCTTTTGCATAACAAGATAAACAGCTATCAATCTAAAATGTATGTTTCTAAAATTCTTTGAGGGACCTTCCAGTACTGACCAGATTGATAATGTCGCCAGACCAGGTAGCTTTAGAGAATTGGGTCTTAAAGGACCAGTCAACACAGTAGATTTGCATAATCAACAAATGCAAGATAACAAGACAATGCAATAGCACTTAGTCTGAACTTCAAATGAGTAGTAGGATTTTTTCCCTGACAATTTTAAGTTATGTCTATTTCCACTCCCCCTGTACCATGTGACAGCCATCAGCCAATCACAAATGCATACACGTACCATGTGACAGCCATCAGCCAATCACAAATGCATACACACTTATTCTTGCACATGCTCAGTATATAAAAAGACTGTGCACATTTAGTTAATGGAAGTAAATTGGAAAGATGTTTAAAATGGCATGCTCTATCTGAATAATTGAAGTTTAATTTTTATTGAGTGTCCCTTTAAGTGAAAAAGGAATAAACTTTCACAAGAGGTAGTAATGACATACACTCTGGGGGACTTTACGAATGCCTGGGATAAGCATAAGGCTATCCTACTAACTAGATAAGTTTTATACTTTAGGAAATATTGAGCAGACTGTTCTGTCTTCAAAATCTATGTAATAGGGTAAGGGGATTGTGTGAGTAAAATGAATTGCCTGCAGACACTAGTAACTAACTCCTATGTATAGTCATTCATTCTCTCACACAGCGCAACCTGCATGCTGCTGCACATACTTCAATTAGAAATGATGCCCTGAATCAGATGGAGGTACAAAAAAACTGTCATAGGTGTGGGAGAAGATAAAATCAGTTGTTTGATCATCTGCCCAACTGGTTTGCACCAAGACATGTTTTCTGACCTCTGAGTTGGTCTAAACTGGTAATGCTAGACCAGAGTCATCAATGCTGTGTTGAATGTAACATTCAAAGTCATAGATATTGCAGACAAATGTCATTTTGTCACTGTTATCCCAGAAATAATATAGTACTTAAAGGAACAGTCTACACCAAAATTGTTATTGATTAAAAATATAGATAACTCCTTTACTAACCATTCCCCAGCTTTGCACAACCATTATTGTTATAATAAGATTCTTTAGAACATTTAAACCTCTAAATATCTGCCTGTTTCGAAGCCACTACAGACGGCCTCTTATCACATGCTTTTTTATTAGCTTTTCACAACAGGAGACTGCTAGTTAATGTGGGCCATATACATAACATTGTGCTCAGTCCCGGAGTTGTGCACGACACAGAACTAATTGGCTAAAATGCAAATCAATAGATAATAAATAAATAGGGGGGCTTTCAGGTGAGGCTTAGAAGATAATCGCAGAGGTAAAAAGTATGGTGGTTATGCAAAACTGAGGAATGGGTAATAAAGGGAGTATCTATCTTTCTTTCATGTAATTAGCAAGAGTCCATGAGCTAGTGACGTATGGGATATACATTCCTACCAGGAGGGGCAAAGTTTCCCAAACCTCAAAATGCCTATAAATACACCCCTCACCACACCCACAAATCAGTTTTACAAACTTTGCCTCCTATGGAGGTGGTGAAGTAAGTTTGTGCTAGATTCTACGTTGATATGCGCTCCGCAGCAGGTTGGAGCCCGGTTTTCCTCTCAGCGTGCAGTGAATGTCAGAGGGATGTGAGGAGAGTATTGCCTATTTGAATGCAGTGATCTATTATATTTCATAGGTTCTCTGTTATCGGTCGTAGAGATTCATCTCTTACCTCCCTTTTCAGATCGACGATATACTCTTATATATACCATTTCCTCTACTGATTCTCGTTTCAGTACTGGTTTGGCTTTCTACTACATGTAGATGAGTGTCCTGGGGTAAGTAAGTCTTATTTTCTGTGACACTCTAAGCTATGGTTGGGCACTTTTATATAAAGTTCTAAATATATGTATTCAAACATATATTTGCCTTGACTCAGGATGTTCAACGTTCCTTATTTCAGACAGTCAGTTTCATATTTGGGATAATGCATATGTATAAATCATTTTTTCTTACCTTAAAAATTTGACTTTTTCCCTATGGGCTGTTAGGCTCGTGGGGGCTGAAAATGCTTCATTTTATTGCGTTATTCTTGGCGCGGACTTTTTTGGCGCAAAAATTTTTTCTGTTTCCTGCGTCATACGTGTCGCCGGAAGTTGCGTCATTTTTTACTTTTTTTTGCGCCAAAGGTGTCGGCGTTCCGGATGTGGCGTCATTTTGGCGCCAAATAATGTGGGCGTCTTTTTTGGCGCTAAAAAAATATGGGCGTCACTATTGTCTCCACATTATTTAAGTCTCATTATTTTGTGCTTCTGGTTGCTAGAAGCTTGTTCTATGGCATTTTTTTCCCATTCCTGAAACGGTCATTTAAGGAATTTGATCAATTTTGCTTTATATGTTGTTTTTTCTATTACATATTGCAAGATGTCCCACGTTGAAGCCGAGTCAGAAGATACTTCTGGAAAATCCCTGCCTGGTGCTGGAGCTACCAAAGCTAAGTGTATCTGCTGTAAACTTTTGGTATCTGTTCCTCCAGCTGTTGTTTGTACTGTTTGTCATGACAAACTTGCTAATGCAGATAATATTTCCTTTAGTACTGTTACATTACCTGTTGCTGTTCCGTCAACATCTAATACTCAGAGTGTTCCTGATAACATAAGAGATTTTGTTTCTAAATCCATTAAGAAGGCTATGTCTGTTATTCCTCCTTCTAGTAAACGTAAAAAGTCTTTTAAAACTTCTCATTTTTCAGATGAATTTTTAAATGAACATCATCATTCTGATACTGATATTGGTTCTTCTGATTCAGAGGATTCTGTCTCAGAGGTTGATGCTGATAAATCTTCATATTTATTTAAAATGGAATTTATTCGTTCTTTACTTAAAGAAGTCCTAATTTCATTAGAAATTGAGGATTCTAGTCCTCTTGATACTAAATCTAAACATTTAGATAAGGTTTTTAAATCTCCTGTAGTTATTCCAGAAGTTTTTCCTGTCCCTGGTGCTATTTCTGAAGTAATTTCCAGGGAATGGAATAATTTGGGTAATTCTTTTACTCCTTCTAAACGTTTTAAGCAATTGTATCCTGTGCCATCTGACAGATTAGAATTTTGGGACAAAATCCCTAAGGTTGATGGAGCTGTCTCTACTCTTGCTAAGCGTACTACTATTCCTACGGCAGATGGTACTTCCTTTAAGGATCCTTTAGATAGGAAAATTGAATCCTTTCTAAGAAAAGCTTACTTGTGTTCAGGTAATCTTCTTAGATCTGCTATATCTTTAGCGGATGTTGCTGCAGCTTCAACCTTTTGGTTAGAAGCTTTAGCGCAACAAGTAACAGATCATAATTCTCATAGCATTATTATTCTTCTACAACATGCTAATAATTTTATTTGTGATGCCATCTTTGATATCATTAGAGTTGATGTCAGGTATATGTCTCTAGCTATTTTAGCTAGAAGAGCTTTATGGCTTAAAACTTGGAATGCTGATATGTCTTCTAAGTCTACTCTGCTTTCCCTTTCTTTCCAGGGTAATAAATTATTTGGTTCTCAGTTGGATTCTATTATCTCAACTGTTACTGGAGGGAAAGGAACTTTTTTACCACAGGATAAAAAATCTAAAGGTAAATTTAGGTCTAATAATCGTTTTCGTTCCTTTCGTCACAACAAGGAACAAAAGCCTGATCCTTCATCCTCAGGAGCGGTATCAGTTTGGAAACCATCTCCAGTCTGGAATAAATCCAAGCCTTTCAGAAAACCAAAGCCAGCTCCCAAGTCCACATGAAGGTGCGGCCCTCATTCCAGCTCAGCTGGTAGGGGCAGATTACGTTTTTTCAAAGAAATTTGGTTCAATTCCGTTCACAATCTCTGGATTCAGAACATTGTTTCAAAAGGGTACAGAATTGGCTTCAAGATAAGGCCTCCTGCAAAGAGATTTTTTCTTTCCCGTGTCCCAGTAAACCTAGCGAAGGCTCAAGCATTTCTGAAATGTGTTTAAGATCTAGAGTTGGCTGGAGTAATTATACCAGTTCCAGTTCTGGAACAGGGGCTGGGGTTTTATTCAAATCTCTTCATTGTACCAAAGAAGGAAAATTCCTTCAGACCAGTTCTGGATCTAAAAATATTGAATCGTTATGTAAGGATACCAACATTCAAAATGGTAACTATAAGGACTATCCTGCCTTTTGTTCAGCAAGGGCATTATATGTCCACAATAGATTTACAGGATGCATATCTGCATATTCCGATTCATCCAGATCACTATCAGTTTCTGAGATTCTCTTTCCTAGACGAGCATTACCAGTTTGTGGCTCTACCGTTTGGCCTAGCTACAGCCCCAAGAATTTTTACAAAGGTTCTCGGTGCCCTTCTGTCTGTAATCAGAGAACAGGGTATTGTGGTATTTCCTTATTTGGACGATATCTTGGTACTTGCTCAGTCTTCACATTTAGCAGAATCTCATACGAATCGACTTGTGTTGTTTCTTCAAGATCATGGTTGGAGGATCAATTTACCAAAAAGTTAATTGATTCCTCAGACAAGGGTAACCTTTTTAGGTTTTCAGATAGATTCGGTGTCCATGACTCTGTCTTTGACAGACAAGAGACGTATAAACTTGATATCAGCTTGTCGAAACCTTCAGTCACAATCATTCCCTTTGCTCGTTTTCACATGCAACCTCTTCAGCTCTGTATGCTGAACCAGTGGTGCAGGGATTACACAAAGATATCTCAATTAATATCTTTAACACCGATTGTACGACACTCTCTGATGTGGTGGACAGATCACCATCGTTTAGTTCAGGGGGCTTCTTTTGTTCTTCCGACCTGGACTGTAATTTCAACAGATGCAAGTCTGACAGGTTGGGGAGCTGTTTGGGGGTCTCTGACAGCACAAGGGGTTTGGGAATCTCAGGAGGTGAGATTACCGATCAATATTTTGGAACTCCGTGCAATTTTCAGAGCTCTTCAGTCATGGCCTCTTCTAAAGAGAGAATCGTTCATTTGTTTTCAGACAGACAATGTCACAACTGTGGCATACATCAATCATCAAGGAGGGACTCACAGTCCTCTGGCTATGAAGGAAGTATCTTGAATTCTGGTATGGGCGGAATCCAGCTCCTGTCTAGTTTCTGCGGCTCATATCCCAGGTATAGACAATTGGGAAGCGGATTATCTCAGCCGCCAAACGTTACATCCGGGCGAATGGTCTCTTCACCCAGAGGTATTTCTTCAGATTGTTCAAATGTGGGGACTTCCAGAAATAGATCTGATGGCCTCTCATCTAAACAAGAAACTTCCCAGGTATCTGTCCAGATCCAGGGATCCTCAAGCGGAAGCAGTGGATGCATTGTCACTTCCTTGGAAGTATCATCCTGCCTATATCTTTACGCCTCTAGTTCTTCTTCCAAGAGTAATCTCCAAGATTCTGAAGGAATGCTAGTTTGTTTTCTGGTAGCTCCAGCATGGCCTCACAGGTTTTGGTATGCGGATCTTGTCCGGATGGCCTCTTGCCAACCGTGGACTCTTCCGTTAAGACCAGACCTTTTGTCGCAAGGTCCTTTTTTCCATCAGGATCTCAAATCCTTAAATTTAAAGGTATGGAGATTGAACGCTTGATTCTTAGTCAAAGAGGTTTCTCTGACTCTGTGATTAATACTATGTTACAGGCTCGTAAATCTGTATCTAGGGAGATATATTATAGAGTCTGGAAGACTTATATTTCTAGGTGTCTTTCTCATCATTTTTCCTGGCATTCTTTTAGAATTCCGAGAATTTTACAATTTCTTCAGGATGGTTTGGATAAAGGTTTGTCTGCAAGTTCCTTGAAAGGACAAATCTCTGCTCTTTCTGTTCTTTTTCACAGAAAGATTGCTAATCTTCCTGATATTCATTGTTTTGTACAAGCTTTGGTTCGTATCAAACCTGTCAATTTCTCCTCCTTGGAGTTTGAATTTGGTTCTGGGGGCTCTTCAAGCTCCTCCGTTTGAACCTATGCATTCGTTGGACATCAAATTACTTTCTTGGAAAGTTTTGTTCCTTTTGGCTATCTCTTCTGCCAGACGAGTTTCTGAATTATCTGCTCTTTCTTGTGAGTCTCCTTTTCTGATTTTTCATCAGGATAAGGCGGTGTTGCGAACTTCTTTTAAATTTTTACCTAAGGTTGTGAATTCTAACAACATTAGTAGAGAAATTGTGGTTCCTTCATTGTGTCCTAATCCTAAGAATTCTAAGGAGAGATCATTGCATTCTTTGGATGTTGTTAGAGCTTTGAAATATTATGTTGAAGCTACTAAGAATTTCCGAAAGACTTCTAGTCTATTTGTTATCTTTTCCGGTTCTAGGAAAGGTCAGAAGGCCTCTGCCATTTCTTTGGCATCTTGGTTGAAATCTTTAATTCATCATGCTTATGTCGAGTCGGGTAAAACTCCGCCTCAAAGGATTACAGCTCATTCTACTAGGTCAGTTTCTACTTCCTGGGCGTTTAGGAATGAAGCTTCGGTTGATCAGATTTGCAAAGCAGCAACTTGGTCTTCTTTGCATACTTTTACTAAATTCTACCATTTTGATGTGTTTTCTTCTTCTGAAGCTGTTTTTGGTAGAAAAGTACTTCAGGCAGCTGTTTCAGTTTGAATCTTCTGCTTATAATTTAAACTTTATTTTGGGTGTGGATTATTTTTCAGCGGAATTGGCTGTCTTTATTTTATCCCTCCCTCTCTAGTGACTCTTGCGTGGAAAGATCCACATCTTGGGTAGTCATTATCCCATACGTCACTAGCTCATGGACTCTTGCTATTTACATGAAAGAAAACATAATTTATGTAAGAACTTACCTGATAAATTCATTTCTTTCATATTAGCAAGAGTCCATGAGGCCCACCCTTTTTTGTGGTGGTTATGATTTTTTTGTATAAAGCACAATTATTCCAATTCCTTATTTTTTATGCTTTCACGCTTTTTTTTTCTTATCACCCCACTTCTTGGCTATTCGTTAAACTGATTTGTGGGTGTGGTGAGGGGTGTATTTATAGGCATTTTGAGGTTTGGGAAACTTTGCCCCTCCTGGTAGGAATGTATATCCCATACGTCACTAGCTCATGGACTCTTGCTAATATGAAAGAAATGAATTTATCAGGTAAGTTCTTACATAAATTATGTTTTTTAAACACAATTTTTGGAGTTGACTGTCCCTTTAAGATAAGTCTATAAAATACAATATCCTCCAATTTTATGATTGAAAGCTTTCATCTATGCACAGGTTCACCTAAAATAAAACTACTTGTTTGTTTGTTTTTTTACAAAAATCATCAACATGTTCTGAATAATTATATATATATATATATATATATCATCTTATTTTATTTTTTTATTTTTACATTTTCTGCCATACAAACACATGAGCTTCATGACGACTAGTATTTTAAGGACAACCTTTTTTATGAAGCATTAGTGTCCAAATAGACCTTAGTTATACAAAACACATGTTCTCTACCAAGGCCATAAACAGAATGTAGCGTACTTTTGCTAAACATGTGTACTCTTTTCTTTAACATGGGGCCATATTCTCATTCTTGGCTTTAAGGAAGCATCCAGTGGTGAAGTAGACACAGTAGACCATATGCTACCTTTTGGACATTATTGACTTAGGAAGAGTTGGTACAGCTTGATCATAAGGAAAAAGAGACAAAAAATTTGCTTTCAAAGGAAATAAAGGGATCACCCATGTGGTAACTTGATACAAAGGTGACAAAATAAAAGAAAAACTGGATTATTGAAAATACATATAAAACATTATCCAATTGGCTGTCAAAAGCTTATAGTCTTAGCTGGCAATCATTTCCACAAGTTAAAGGGACAGTCTACACCAGAAATTTTATTGTTTTAAAAGATAGATCCCTTTATTACCCATTCCCCAGTTTTGCATAACCAACACAATTATATTAATATACTTTTAACCTCTGTGATTATCTTGTATCTAAGCCTCTGTAAACTGCCCCTTTATTTCAGTTCTTTTGACAGACTTGCAGTTTAGCCAATCAGTGCCTGCTCCCAGATAACTTCACGTGCACAACCACAGTGTTATCTATATGAAATGCATGAACTAACACCCTCTAGTGGTGAAAAACTGTTAAAATGCATTCTGAAAAGAGGTGGCCTTCAAGGTCTAAGAAGCTGTTTTTGAAGCTCTAAACCTCTTCAGATGTGGTGGAGTTAAATCATCTTGGACTGATTCCAGTTTCATGATGGAAGGGGATGAGCGGCACATTGACTTGTTTTTCTGAATTTGAATGCAGATGTTGGCTGCTGCCTCACTAGCCCCAAATGTGGTTGATCAGGTTTCCTAGCAGGGAACTTCTTCACCAACTATTTGTTAAATGGGGAACATAGAAGAAACACAACATTTAGGCCCACGCAGCTCACGTAAGTACTGCAAGGCCCTTCAAACAATTTTATAAAGAAAATGTTAGCTTGAGAGCTATATATCCAGATATGCAGAGCTCTCGATGTGAAGGAAGGAATCTTCATTGACAATATAATGCTCAAAAAAGGCCCAAAACGATTTTGCGCCATTTCCATGTCGGTGAGTTTTTGATCATTAAGCCCTTAGACAGAACATCATGCAAAACATTTGTCTGTTTTGCTTCAAGGGATACTAAACCCAAATGTTGTATTTTATGATTCGGATAGAAAAAGCAATTTTAAGCAACTTTCTAATTTACTCCTATTATAAATATCTCTTAGTTCTCTTTGTATCTTTATTTGAAAAAGCAAGAATGAAAGTTTGAGCCAGCCCATTTTTGGTTCAGTACCCTGGATAGTGCTTGCTGATTGGTGGCTGCATTTAGCCACCAATCAGCAGGCGCTACCCAGGTGCTGAACCAAAAATGGGGCAGCTTCTATGCTTACATTCCTTTTTCAAATAAAGATAGCAAAAGAACGAAGAAAAATATATAATAGGAGCAAATTAGAAAGTTGCTTAAAATTGCATGCTCTATCTGAATCATGAGAGAAAAAATGTGGGTTTAGTATCTTTTCAAATATAAAACGGTTCTTAACAAGTTGTAATGAATTCAGAGAGTTAGATAATTTGTCAAATTAATTGTTATAAATAATCTATTTCACCACAAATATGTTTATGTAACTGATCTCTTTATAAAGTACCATATGATTTTGAAGAAAAGGGAAATGCATTACATGGTGTGAAGTATAACAAAATAACCTATGAATAATAAAACATTCACTGTTTTGAAGAAGATTGTACAATGTTTGTTCACTTCAAGTAATGACCCTGAAAAAGAGAAAAATATTAGCTTACTTATATTTCAAGTCATAATCTTTATAACCCCCTCTATGCTTAGTAAAAATAAAAAGTAAGGGTGGGGACAAGTTTTTGCTATTAATGAGCACTTTTCTCAAGCTGAGCCAACACATTCATTGCTAAAGGAGTAGAATTATTAAGTGCCCAAAAAACTTATATATAGAGTTTCTGAAATAGTAAATAAATCTCTTCTTTTTCAGATAGGTATTTTGTGTAGGTTATTTATTTTTACTTTCTTCTGTGTTTTCTATATTTGTTAAAGGGTCGTTGTAATTGCAATATTTGTATTACCAGTGTCTCTCTGGTGACTCTGCTGTGCCCAAGCTTAAAGGGACACTCAATCAAAATTAAACTTTCATTATTCAGATAGAGCATGTCATTTTAAACAACTTTCCAATTTACTTCCATTAAGAAAATGTGCACAGACTTTTTATATTTAAACTTTTTGAGTCACCAGCTCCTACTGAGCATGTGCAAGAATAAGTGTGTATGCATTTGTGAATGGCTGATGGCTGTCACATGGTACGTGTATGCTTTTGTGACTGGCTGATAGCTGTCACATGGTACAGGGGGAGTGGAAAAAGACATAACTTTTAATATTGTCAGAAAAAAAATCTACTACTTATTTGAAGTTCAGACTAAGTGCTATTACATTGTCTTGTTAACTTGCATTTGTTGATTATGCAAATGTACTGTGTTGACTGGTCCTTTAACACAGTGAAAACAATGTCTCCAAAATCTCCTGTTTTCTTTGGGAAGGGCAGTTATTTTACATATTACAATACATAGCTGTGTTGTCTGTTTCCTTTATAATATTTTTTTTTAATGGCAAACGTTCCTCTGGTATCACTACAACACGTAGCATGAATTCCCTTACTCTTTCTCCTCCATACCCTTAACAGTACCGATATCCTATGTTCTATACCAGAACATATGATCTCTGATCCCTAAATTATACAGGGTAATTGCAGCCCATAAAATAATTAGAAAGGACTAAAGGTAGCGCATAGGTATCAAATAAACTCAAAATATTGCACAGGTTTGTACAGTCTGGTATAGAAGGGAATACAGGAAGAGATTAATTATTGGAGGCAGTAAAAACCTGTAAAATAATTCCCAACAATAGTTATAGGAGCAGCACCAACCTGTAGACTCCTTTTGAGTGTCCACGCAACTCACAGGGCTCAGCTACCCCTAATAGTAGATATGGTTTGTAATAAAGTCCAGCACCACTCATATACAAGTATACAATAAAAGAGACCCAGTTGGGGTACTTGTATATGAGTGGTGTTGGACTTTATTACAAACAGTATAGTGCCATAGAAGCTGCCTACTCTTGGCATAATGCCTGGAGGACTCTGTCCTCCTGTACCTTGACAGTACAGATTGTTTTAAATGGATTGTACCCATGTGCTCTCATACAGAAGATGTCCTCTTCATTCTTTAAAGCCTGTGCTTTTAAGTATTTCTAATTTTAGTGACGTCTTTCAATTATCCAACTGACACCATCGTTTCCATAATGCCACACATCTCTTCACATTTCTTTAGCAAATTCAGAAGCAGTTCAGAATTCAGCTCATCACATTCACAACTCTTGAGTTGCCCAAGTTTTCTGATGGTAGTTTGAGGTCTCCCAACTGCCCTAGATCTCTTAATGATAAAAAGGTGCCCCAAGTTCCCTATAAAAAAAATGATTTTTTTTTAATAAACAAACAAAGCAGTTATAAGGGGTTAAAGTGAGGGTATGTATGGTGCACTGAAAATGCCTTTACATTGAGGTTAATGGGAACTGTGTTTTTACTGAAAGTGCTTATATACATATATTTGTATGTGTTATGTGTATATACACATAAATATATATGTATATATTTTTATTTTGCAGCCCAACACTGCGTGAATCGCCCGCTTCGCTAGGTGCTTTGCTGTGTCTCATGGCATGAGAACTAGGCTCCCATTGGAGCCTAAGGAAGCGCGCTCTCGTGAGCACCATGCCTCCAAGCAATGCGAATGTAATATTTTCACTCCACTTGTAATCTAGGCCTAAAACTTTTACTTACTGTCATTTGCAGCTTGGTCATCAATACATTATCCCAAGCCTGTTCTGGCCTCTAATTACGAATTGCTCACAGCTCTAGTAATTTACTTTAAAGGGACAGTCTAGTCAAAATTAAACTTTCATGATTCAGATAGGGCACACAATTGTAAACAACTTTACAATTTAATTTTATCATCAAATTTGCTTTCTTCTTTTTGTATTTTTTGTTGAACGCTAAACCTAGGTGAAGGTCGTCTCTTATCTCGGTGCATTTAGACAGTTTTTCTCAGCTAAACAGCGCTAGTTCATGTGTGCCATATAGATAACGTACTTACTCCTGTGGCTTTGCCTATGAGTCAGCACTGATTGGTTAAAATGCAAGTCTGTCAAAATAACTGAAATAAGGGGACAGTCTGCAGAGGCTTAGATACAAGGTAATCACAGGGGTAAAACGTATATCAATAGAACTGTGTTGGTAATGCAAAACTGGGGAATGGGTAATAAAGGGCTTATCTATCTTTTTAAATAACATTCTGGATGAAACTGTGCCTTTAAGAAGCTATGCATGTGGTGCCAAATGTAGAATATTCTTTCTTTTTAGTCTTTTGCTCACTGGTGTTGACTGGGACTGTTGAAATGTATTGGTTAGTTTGACAGAAAATAAGTATTTACAAAGATACAAGGTACTTGCAAAATGTTGAGTAAGAACGTTGGGAGAGAATGGAATAAATAGGGAAAGGGGGTGAGTATGAGTGAGTAGAAGACCATACACACTCTGGTAATGAACTCATGTATATAATTTATTCTCTCACACAGCCCACAGGCTGCTGTACATTCCTCAGTCAGAGGCGATAGTGACAGGAGCAGTGTCTGAGAAAGGATCAGATCAGGACCTTCATGTGTGTTGAAAGTTTTAAGTGCTCTTCTGGGTTGTAAAGGTTGTTTATGGATATTGCTCAGCTGCCCAGCTATTTTCTACCAAGCCTTGTCTTCGGACTTAAGTTGAAATAAACTGATAATTGTAGGCCAGTCATCCGTGATGTGCTGAGTTTGCATTTCATCTTTATAGTCCTTGACTTTTGCAGATAAATATCCCCAACTTTGGCATTGCTATCCCAAAATATCCATAAAAGTAAGAGTTTTTGATAATACAGCATTGCATTTCAAATGCTATGTGAAATATGAAGAAATATCCTAATTGTGATAATATTGCAAATTGGTGATACATCTTTTATAAAAATGTTAATTAACATAGAATAAATTTGCAGTTGATTTTGGTAGACATTCTTTCTTTCATTTGTTTTAACGAAACAAATATCTGAATGGATGGACAAAGAAAATGAAAAAATACTGACAGCATTTATTTATTTCCTTTATTTTTTTAAGGGTTAAATACTTACGTTATCGTACTGCGCAGAGTGCCCTAACCTGATTCTCTTCTTGCCTGAGCCTCAGGCCCTAACAGGAGGCTTAGCACGTTCAGCTCCCTGGACCTTCAGTAAGGTTAATATAGGTCCTGGGAACCGAGAGCCTACTAGCAAGAAGAGGATCAAGTTAGGGCACTACTTAGAGCACCTTAGGGGAAGTATTGTAGCTACAGATTAACTTTCACCTTTTATATTGTAGCTACAGATTAACTTTCACCTGTAGTATTGTAGCTACAGATTAATTTTCACCTGTAGTATTGTAGCTACAGATTAACTTTCACCTGTAGTATTGTAGCTACAGATTAATTTTCACCTGTAGTATTGTAGCTACAGATTAACTTTCAACTGTAGTATTGTAGCTACAGATTAACTTTCACCTGTAGCTTTGAAACATTTACATTAGTTTTAATGAAAATTTATGTAAATGTTTAACTAAAATTCTGTATTTGTTTTGTTTTAAATTAAACGAATAGTGCAGCCACAGAATATCGGTGAAACAAATTTCCCTGAATATTCGGAAGGAAAAATTAATCTTAAACATACATTTCTTCGCTGCATATCCCTAGATTTTTTAACAAAATAAAAAAATGGCAAGCAAGCTGACATGGCTTATCAGACTACTAGCCATACCTAGCCATACCTTGTAATAAATATAAAGGGCAAATTACAGGCTGCCCAGGACTGTCACCACCAGACCTTTGTCAGTCTGGAAATATAATGATTTGATTAATAATCATTACTTTGTTATGAAGCACTCAGACCAAACATGTCATGTACACAACACTGATATGATGTAATGAACAATAAACATCACGTACCTTTCTATTTGCATTGCTTGTTTTATACGATAAAGCTTTCTCTGTTATATTTAAGCCATGCCATGTATCACTCCTCTTGCTTATTTTGATAGCTATTACTATGAACTGCAAATAAATTGTACGTATGTTTTTCTTAAAACTTCCAAGCTTTTTAAATGATCATGCATTAACTATTCTTATATAGTTTTATCAATTTTATCCACCACTTAATATGCTCTAAATCAGTGGTCTCAAATTACCGGCCCTCAATATAATTTAATATAGCACTCCCTTGATTATAAGGTGCATTATTTTAATACATTCATGATTCAGATAGGCCATGTCATTTGAAACAACTTGCCAGTTTACTTTTATCATCAAATTTGCTTTGTTGTCTTGGTATTCTTAGTTGAAAGCTAAACCTAGGTAGGCTCATATGCTAATTTCGAAGCCCTTGAAGGCTGTCTCTTATCTGAATGCATTTGACAGTGTTTTTACAGCTAGAGGGTGTTAGTTAATGTGTGCCATATAGATAATATTGTGCTCACGCCTGTGGAATTATTTAAGAGTCAACACTTATTGCCTGAGATGCAAGTCTGTCAAAAGAACTAAAATAAGGGGGCAGTCTGCAGAGGCTTAGACACAAGGTAATCACATAGGTAAAAAGTAAATAAAGGGATTATCTATCTTTTTAAACAATACCATTTTGGTGTTTACTGTCACTTTAATTTGGCCCCATATTTTTTTAGGGTTCTAAGGGGTGTAACAAGTTGTTCTATATAGGCACTGACAAGATAAATATACAGACAAGCATGTATTGTCCATTGTAGACTCCTATTAGGCACTGTTTGTATAAATGTCACTTTGTATTCAGTTCCAGAATGATCACTTCACTTGGCTCTCACTAGATACATAAACACTGTGTATGTCTATTGTGGCCTACAGCTCCTACCATGCCACTACTATTTGGGTAAATGTCACTTCCAGTTTCTAGTATATCCTGTTCAAGTGGCCCCCATGGGAGAAGACCACTTGGCCAGTGGCTCCCAGGATTAGTATTCAGTTAGTCTTAGTTTAGGTATTTTCCAGTTATAAATGTTGAACATGCAATGTTATAAATGGTAATAGTTATATTACACTCTGTATTGCAGAATATTCAGTATCCACTCAGTGGAGGTTGGTTATATGCTCCTTAAGCTTATGGTTGGGTTTTGTGAAATATATGTGATCCAAGGTCCCCAGATTGGTGATATTGGGGAGGAATTTTAAAGGGGTGGTAAAGTAAAGTCAAAATTAAAGTTCAGATGATGAATCAGAGCATGCAATTTTAAACAACTTTACAATTGACTGATATCTGTTTTCTTCATTCTCTTGTTATACTTTGTTTAAAAAAAAAAAAAGTCATTCCTAGGTAGAACCAGGGGCAGCAATACACTACTGAGAGCAAGGTTCTGATTGGTTGCTGCATAAACTGTATATGCACATATCTTCTGTTATCAGGGGGCAGTTGCTTGTGCAATAATAAATTAAGGGCAGCTGGGAAACTTGTCCTCTCGCTATGTGATAAATATGGCAGATTAGTTTTGTTGCTAAAATGAATTATGGGGTAGATCACAATCTTTTAAAACATATTAAATCATTTATCTACATAAATCCTGTTATAGCTTACTGGTTATTTGCTATAAAAGATCATGAGAAGTTTTTTTTTTCTAAAGGATTATATTAGTTCTAGTCATTCAGAGGAAAATACTTTGAACATGTTTCCATCATTTATTACATATGTTAGCCTAATTCTCCTTCCTTATAGGTCACCATATATAATTATTTATCCACTCACGGAAATAAAGTGCAGAAAGAAAATGCTCAAATGTTTAAGCTTCATTTTTTATTTATTTTTTAATTATAATTTTTATTGCAACTTACAGCATACATGAGTAACAAGAGCGTCAATAACGTTGATACAATCGTGAGTCACATTTTAAGGGCATAGTGGTTTAAAGTTTACTGTAAGTGTCCATTTGCGGCTGGTTTAGAGAGTCTTTAAAGACTCTCCTCGTCACCTTTTTAACACTCGTCATATTCAGGTTGTGTCTGGCCATGTTGCTGTTTTTATTTTCTAAAACTTGTATCATGAGCAAAACCATATAGTAAAATTATATAGTAAAAGCCAAGTAATAAAAACATGAAATATTTGTACGGTTCTTGAGTGGAGCAGAGTGTGGGTGTGATGTCATTGGGTGTTATCGTCAGGGAGTAGGGGGTTGATGGTCAGATTTGTTATGTTGAGTAAGGGGGAGGTTGTGGGCATCCCCATCTTTTAGAGTTGTGTTTGGAGATAAAAGGGGAGGGTGGTAAATTACTTGTTTGAGAAGTGGTCTGTTCATTGGGTGGGCTGTGTTTCCCAAAGGATCATTATATCAGAGTGCGTATCTAACGTATTTGAGATGAGATAGTGATATCTTTCTAGTTTGAGGTTAGTTTGTGTCTCTTGTACCTACATTTGTAGGGTGGGTATTGTTTCTCTTTTCTGTTCTAGCATTTTTTATTGCACTATTGGTTGCATATTACTATGTGTTAAAGGCATAGTTTAAAGTCCGCTCCATTACTGGATGAATACATCAGGTGAGCCAATGACCAGAGGCATCTGTGAGTAGCTAGCTCCCAGTAGTACTGCTCTAGAGATGGCTTTAACTGTGTAGGGGTTAAAAACATACTAGTATGAAATAATAAAATGTTCTAATATATCAGAGCACTTGTATGTCCCTTTACCAATACAGCCACCTCCACAAATCATCAAATTGACGTTGGAATACACTGGAATATAACCTTGGGCTATTTCTCATAGTGCTTTGTTTGCTGTAGAACTTGATGCTCTTGAAATCCACTGAGCTGAACACCTGTCTTCCTTTGTTGCTTGCATAATTGACGTCATCCTCCTCTTACATTTTGCTCTGTATCTCAGCAGCAGCCTGGTATGCTTTGGTAGAATTTAACTTGGCACAATGTCTACGCATTTAGTATTTTTTTTAGATATTCTTCCTAATGGGATCTCAAAACACTGCACCTCAACACAAAAAACTGAATTGATTTTAAACTTAAACCATCAAATCTGTATTCCATACAAAAATTACTTTGAAGGGAAGTTTGCTGGATGGTTTAATTTGACATATCTAATGGGGAGGCTACTTGAGTTAATGGTAAAACAAGCATTTGTTTATACATAAAACCATAATACCAAAAAAATAAGTAGCTACAAATAAAAAGGAAATATCTTGTATAATAGTAAATACAGTATGTGTATGTATGTGTGTATATATATATATATGTGTGTATATATATATATATATATATATATATATTTCTCTTGTTAAGTGTATCCAGTCCACGGATCATCCATTACTTGTGGGATATTCTCCTTCCCAACAGGAAGTTGCAAGAGGATCACCCACAGCAGAGCTGCTATATAGCTCCTCCCCTCACTGCCATATCCAGTCATTCTCTTGCAACTCTCAACTAAGATGGAGGTCGTAAGAGGACACTGGTGTTTTATACTTAGTTTATTTCTTCAATCAAAAGTTTATTTTTAAATGGTACCGGAGTGTACTGTTTATCTCAGGCAGTATTTAGAAGAAGAATCTGCCTGCGTTTTCTATGATCTTAGCAGAAGTAACTAAGATCCTTTGCTGTTCTCACATATTCTAAGGAGTGAGGTAACTTCAGAGGGGGAATAGCGTGCAGGTTTTCCTGTAATAAGGTATGTGCAGTTAAAATATTTTTCTAGGGATGGATTTTGCTAGAAAATGCTGCTGATACCGAAGTAATGTAAGTAAAGCCTTAAATGCAGTGATAGCGACTGGTATCAGGCTTATTAATAGAGATACATACTCTTATAAAAGTGTATTTTAAAACGTTTGCTGGCATGTTTAATCGTTTTTTACATATGTTTGGTGATAAAACTTATTGGGGCCTAGTTTTTTCCACATGGCTGGCTTGAATTTTGCCTAGAAACAGTTCCCTGAGGCTTCCCACTGTTGTAATATGAGTGGGAGGGGCCTATTTTAGCGTTTTTTTGCACAGCAAAAATTAGACAGACATCCAGCGTCTTCCTGCATGATCCAGGACTTCTCTGAAGGGCTCAAAAGGCTTCAAAGGTCGTATTGAGGGAGGTAAAAAGCCACAGTAGAGTTGTGGCAGTTGTTGTGACTGTTTAAAAAACGTTTTTGTCATTTGTTATTCAGTTTTTGGTATTAAGGGGTTAATCATCCATTTGCAAGTGGGTGCAATGCTCTGCTAACTTTTTACATACACTGTAAAAATTTCGTTCGTGTAACCGCATTTTTTCACTGTTATTTCAAAATTTGGGAAAATTTGTGTTTCTTAAAGGCGTGGTAACGTTTTTTATATTGCTTGTAAACTTGTTTTAAAGTGTTTTCCAAGCTTGCTAGTCTCATTGCTAGTCTGTTTAAACATGTCTGACACAGAGGAACCTACTTGTTCATTATGTTTGAAAGCCATGGTGGAGCCCCATAGGAGAATGTGTACTAAATGTATTGATTTCACCTTAAACAGTAAAGATCAGTCTTTATCTATAAAAGAATTATCACCAGAGGGTTCTGTCGAGGGGGAAGTTATGCCGACTAACTCTCCCCACGTGTCAGACCCTTCGCCTCCCACTCAGGGGGTGCACGCTAATATGGCGCCAATTACATCAGGGACGCCCATCGCGATTACCTTGCAGGACATGGCTGCAATCATGAATAATACCCTGTCAGAGGTATTATCTGGATTGCCTGAATTAAGAGGCAAGCGCGATAGCTCTGGGGTTAGGAGAGATACAGAGCGCGCAAATGCTGTTAGAGCCATGTCTGATACTGCGTCACAGTATGCAGAACATGAGGACGGAGAGCTTCAGTCTGTGGGTGACATCTCTGACTCGGGGAAACCTGATTCAGAGATTTCTAATTTTAAATTTAAGCTTGAGAACCTCCGTGTATTGCTTGGGGAGGTATTAGCTGCTCTGAATGACTGTAACACAGTTGCAATTCCAGAGAAATTGTGTAGGCTGTAGTGCCGGTGTGTACTGACGTTTTTCCTATACCTAAAAGGCTTGCAGAAATTATTAGCAAGGAATGGGATAGACCCGGTGTGCCCTTTTCCCCACCTCCTATATTTAGAAAAATGTTTCCAATAGACGCCACTACACGGGACTTATGGCAGACGGTCCCTAAGGTGGAGGGAGCAGTTTCTTCTTTAGCAGAGCGTACCACTATCCCGGTTGAGGACAGTTGTGCTTTTCTCCTGTTAAGTGTAGTCAGTCCACGGGTCATCATTACTTCTGGGATATTAACTCCTCCCCAACAGGAAGTGCAAGAGGATCACCCAAGCAGAGCTGCTTTATAGCTCCTCCCCTCTACGTCACACCCAGTCATTCTCTTGCACCCAACTAATAGATAGGATGTGTGAGAGGACTGTGGTGATTATACTTAGTTTTTATATCTTCAATCAAAAGTTTGTTATTTTAAAACAGCACCGGAGTGTGTTGTTCCTTCTCAGGTAGAATTTGAAGAAGAATCTACCTGAGTTTTTGGATGATTTTAGCCGGCGTAGCTAAGATTCATTTTGCTGTTCTCGGCCATTCTGAGGAGTGAGGTAAACTTCAGATCAGGGGACAGCGGGCAGGTTCACCTGCAAAGAGGTATGTTGCAGTATATTATTTTCTGAGGAATGGAATTGACTGAGAAAATACTGCCAATACCGATATAATGTAAGTTCAGCCTTAAATGCAGTAGTAGCAACTGGTATCAGGCTGTTATGTATATATGTGTACACTTCAGTATTCTGGGGAATGGCACTTCACTGGGATAATACTATATGCATATAATTTTTAGCCTAACTTGCAGTGGGAACGTCTAGCAACAGGCTGTTTAATGACATTTCATGTTATTTGATTTTAAACGTTTTTGCTCGCATGCTAAATTGTTTAATTCTCTGAGGTACTGGGTGAAAAAATTTTTGGGCACTGTTTTTCCACTTGGCTGTCGTTTATTTTAATTTAAGACAGTTTACTGAACTTCCCTCACTGCTGTGTGTGAGGGGGAGGGGCCTATTTTGGCGCTTTTGCTACGCATCAAAAATTCAGTCAAAAGTCTGTTTCTCTCCCTGCATGATCCGGATCGTCTCTACAGAGCTCAAGGGTCTTCAAAAATTATTTTGAGGGAGGTAATCACTCACAGCAGACCTGTGAGATTGTGCTTTGACTGTGATAAAAAACGTTTATATTTTGTACATTTTTTTCTGCTATTAAGGGTTAGTTATCCATTACTAATGGGGGCAATCCTTTGCTAAATTTATGCCTTTACCGGGAAAAATTTGGTTTTTATAATTTCTCCGGTTCATTGTTATTCAACTGTCATAATTTTTTTCTGTGCTTCTTAAAGGCACAGTGCGTTTTCCATATTACTTGTAATTTGAGTGAAAAGTATTTCCAAGCTTGCTAGTTTAATTGCTAGTTTGTTAAACATGTCTGACTCAGAGGAATATCTCTGTGCTATATGTGCAAAAGCCAAGGTGGAGCCCAATAGAAATTTATGTACTGATTGCATTGATGCTACTTTAAATAAGTCATTCTGTACAAATTGAACATCATTCACCAAACAACGAGGGGTAAGTTATGCCGACTAACTTGCCTCACGTGTCAGTACCTGCATCTCCCGCTCGGGAGGTGCGTGATATTGTAACGCCGAGTACTTTAGGGCGGCCATTACAAATCACACTACAGGACATGGCTAACGTTATGACTGAAGTTTTGTCTAAATTACCAGAACTTAGAGGTAAGCGAGATCACTCTGGGGTGAGAACAGAGTGCGCTGATAATATTAGGGCCATGTCAGATACTGCGTCACAATTTGCAGAACATGAGGACGGAGAGCTTCATTCTGCGGGTGACGGATCTGATCCAAATAAACTGGATTCAGACATTTCAAATTTTAAGTTTAAGCTGGAAAACCTCCGTGTATTACTAGGGGAGGTGTTAGCGGCTCTGAATGATTGTAACACAGTTGCAATACCAGAGAAAATGTGTAGGTTGGATAAATATTTTGCGGTACCGTCGAGTACTGACGTTTTTCCTATACCTAAGAGACTTACTGAAATTGTTACTAAGGAGTGGGATAGACCCGGTGTGCCTTTCTCACCCCCTCCTATATTCAGAAAGATGTTTCCAATAGACGCCACCACACGGGACTTATGGCAAACGGTCCCTAAGGTGGAGGGAGCAGTTTCTACTTTAGCTAAGCGTACCACTATCCCGGTGGAGGATAGCTGTGCCTTTTCAGATCCAATGGATAAAAAGTTAGAGGGTTACCTTAAGAAAATGTTTGTTCAACAAGGTTTTATATTGCAACCCCTTACATGCATTGCGCCTGTCACGGCTGCAGCAGCATTTTGGTTTGAGTCTCTGGAAGAGACCCTTGACTCGGCTCCATTAGATGAGATTACACACAAGCTTAAAACCCTTAAGCTAGCTAATTCATTTATTTCTGATGCCGTAGTACATTTAACTAAACTTACGGCTAAGAATTCCGGATTCGCCATTCAGGCGCGCAGAGCACTGTGGCTAAAATCCTGGTCAGCTGATGTTACTTCTAAATCTAAATTACTTAACATACCTTTCAAAGGGCAGACCTTATTCGGGCCCGGTTTGAAAGAAATTATCGCTGACATTACAGGAGGTAAAGGCCATGCCCTGCCTCAAGACAGAGCCAAACCTAGGGCTAGACAGTCTAATTTTCGTGCCTTTCGTAACTTCAAGGCAGGAGCAGCATCAACTTCCTCTGCACCAAAACAGGAAGGAGCTGTTGCTCGCTACAGACAAGGCTGGAAACCTAACCAGTCCTGGAACAAGGGCAAGCAGGCCAGAAAACCTGCTGCTGCCCCTAAGACAGCATGAAGTGAGGGCCCCCGATCCGGGAACGGATCTAGTGGGGGGCAGACTTTCTCTCTTGGGGGAGAGGCTTTGAGACTTCAAAGCCTCTCCCCCAAAAGGGAGATTTCATCTTTCAAGGTTGTCAACAAACCAGATAAAGAAAGAGGCGTTTCTACGCTGTGTACAAGATCTTTTACTAATGGGAGTGATCCATCCGGTTCTGCGGTCGGAACACGGACAAGGGTTTTACTCAAATCTGTTTGTGGTTCCCAAGAAAGAAGGAACCTTCAGACCAATCTTGGATTTAAAGATCCTAAACAAATTCCTAAGAGTTCCATCGTTCAAAATGGAAACTATTCGGACAATCTTACCCATGATCCAAAAGGGTCAGTACATGACCACAGTGGATTTAAAGGATGCCTACCTTCATATACCGATTCACAAAGATCATTACCAGTATCTAAGGTTTGCCTTCCTAGACAGGCATTACCAGTTTGTAGCTCTTCCATTCGGGTTGGCTACGGCTCCAAGAATCTTCACAAAGGTTCTGGGCTCTCTTCTGGCGGTACTAAGACCGCGAGGAATTTCGGTGGCTCCGTACCTAGACGACATTCTGATACAAGCGTCAAGCTTCCAAACTACCAAGTCTCATACAGAGTTAGTACTGGCATTTCTAAGGTCGCATGGGTGGAAAGTGAACGAGGAGAAGAGTTCTCTCTTACCACTCACAAGAGTTCCCTTCTTGGGGACTCTTATAGATTCTGTAGAAATGAAGATTTACCTGACAGAAGACAGGTTAACAAAGCTTCAAAATGCTTGCCGTGTCCTTCATTCCATTCAACACCCGTCAGTGGCTCAATGCATGGAGGTAATCGGCTTAATGGTAGCGGCAATGGACATAGTACCCTTTGCACGCCTACATCTCAGACCGCTGCAATTGTGCATGCTAAGTCAGTGGAATGGGGATTACTCAGATTTGTCCCCTACTCTGAATCTGGATCAAGAGACCAGAAATTCTCTTCTATGGTGGCTTTCTCGGCCACATCTGTCCAGGGGGATGCCATTCAGCAGACCAGATTGGACAATTGTAACAACAGACGCCAGCCTACTAGGTTGGGGCACTGTCTGGAATTCCCTGAAGGCTCAGGGATCATGGACTCAGGAGGAGAGTCTCTTTCCAATAAACATTCTGGAATTGAGAGCAGTTCTCAATGCCCTTCTGGCTTGGCCTCAGTTAACAACTCGGGGGTTCATCAGGTTTCAGTCGGACAACATCACGACTGTAGCTTACATCAACCATCAAGGAGGGACAAGAAGCTCCCTAGCGATGATGGAAGTATCAAAGATAATTCGCTGGGCAGAGTCTCACTCTTGCCACCTGTCAGCGATCCACATTCCTGGAGTGGAGAACTGGGAGGCGGATTTCCTAAGCCGTCAGACTTTTCATCCGGGGGAGTGGGAACTTCATCCGGAGGTCTTTGCCCAAATACTAAGACTTTGGGGCAAACCAGAGATAGATCTCATGGCGTCTCGCCAGAACGCCAAGCTTCCTTGTTACGGGTCCAGGTCCAGGGACCCGGGAGCGGTCCTGGTAGATGCTTTGACAGCACCTTGGACCTTCGGGATGGCCTATGTGTTTCCACCCTTCCCGATGCTTCCTCGATTGATTGCCAGGATCAAACAGGAAAGAGCATCGGTAATTCTAATAGCGCCTGCGTGGCCACGCAGGACCTGGTATGCAGATCTAGTGGACATGTCATCCTGTCCACCTTGGTCTCTGCCTCTGAGACAGGACCTTCTAATTCAGGGTCCTTTCAAACATCAAAATCTAATTTCTCTGAAGCTGACTGCTTGGAAATTGAACGCTTGATTTTATCAAAGCGTGGTTTTTCGGAGTTAGTTATTGATACCTTAATACAGGCTAGGAAACCTGTTACCAGAAAGATTTACCATAAAATATGGCGTAAATACTTACATTGGTGCGAATCCAAGAGTTACTCATGGAGTAAGGTTAGGATTCCTAGGATATTGTCTTTTCTACAAGAGTGTTTAGAAAAGGGTTTATCTGCTAGTTCCTTAAAGGGACAGATCTCAGCTCTGTCCATTCTTTTACACAAACGTCTGTCAGAAGTTCCAGACGTTCAGGCTTTTTGCCAGGCTTTGGCCAGGATTAAGCCTGTGTTTAAAACTGTTGCTCCACCATGGAGCTTAAATTTAGTTCTTAACGTTTTACAGGGTGTTCCGTTTGAACCCCTTCATTCCATTGATATCAAGCTGTTATCTTGGAAAGTTCTGTTTTTAATGGCTATTTCCTCGGCTCGTAGAGTCTCTGAGTTATCAGCCTTACATTGTGATTCTCCGTATCTGATTTTTCATTCAGATAAGGTAGTTCTGCGTACTAAACCTGGGTTCTTACCTAAGGTTGTCACTAACAAGAATATCAATCAAGAGATTGTTGTGCCATCATTGTGTCCTAATCCTTCTTCAAAGAAGGAACGACTTCTGCACAATCTAGATGTAGTCCGTGCCCTGAAATTTTATTTACAGGCAACTAAAGATTTTCGCCAAACTTCTTCCCTGTTTGTCGTTTATTCTGGACAGAGGAGAGGTCAAAAAGCTTCTGCTACCTCTCTCTCTTTTTGGCTTCGTAACATAATACGTTTAGCCTATGAGACTGCTGGACAGCAGCCTCCTGAAAGAATTACAGCTCATTCCACTAGAGCTGTGGCTTCCACTTGGGCCTTTAAGAACGAGGCCTCTGTTGAACAGATTTGCAAGGCTGCAACTTGGTCTTCTCTTCATACTTTTTCCAAATTTTACAAATTTGACACTTTTGCTTCTTCGGAGGCTGTTTTTGGGAGAAAGGTTCTTCAGGCAGTGGTCCCTTCCGTATAAAGATCCTGCCTGTCCCTCCCGTCATCCGTGTACTTTAGCTTTGGTATTGGTATCCCAGAAGTAATGATGACCCGTGGACTGACTACACTTAACAGGAGAAAACATAATTTATGCTTACCTGATAAATTCCTTTCTCCTGTAGTGTAGTCAGTCCACGGCCCGCCCTGTTTTTTATGGCAGGTCTAAATTTTTAAATTATACTCCAGTCACCACTGCACCCTATAGTTTCTCCTTTCTCGTTTGGTTCTCGGTCGAATGACTGGGTGTGACGTAGAGGGGAGGAGCTATATAGCAGCTCTGCTTGGGTGATCCTCTTGCACTTCCTGTTGGGGAGGAGTTAATATCCCAGAAGTAATGATGACCCGTGGACTGACTACACTACAGGAGAAAGGAATTTATCAGGTAAGCATAAATTATGTTTTTCAGATCCAATGGATAAAAAAATTGGAGGGTTACCTTAAGAAAATGTTTATTCAACAAGGTTTTATTTTACAGCCCCTTGCATGCATTGCGCCTGTCACTGCTGCGGCGGCATTCTGGTTTGAGGCCCTGGAAGAGGCCATCCAGACAGCTCCATTGAATGAAATTATTGACAAGCTTAGAACGCTTAAGCTAGCTAACTCATTTGTTTCTGATGCCATTGTTCATTTGACTAAACTAACGGCTAAGAATTCCGGATTCGCCATCCAGGCGCGTAGGGCGCTATGGCTTAAATCCTGGTCAGCTGACGTGACTTCAAAGTCTAAATTACTCAACATTCCTTTCAAGGGGCAGACCTTATTCGGGCCTGGCTTGAAGGAAATTATTGCTGACATTACTGGAGGCAAGGGTCATACCCTTCCTCAGGACAGGGCCAAATCAAAGGCCAAACAGTCTATGAAACTCCTCCCAATAAATATTCTGGAGTTAAGAGCAATATTCAAGGCTCTTCTAGCTTGGCCTCAGTTAGCAACACTGAGGTTCATCAGATTTCAGTCGGACAACATCACGACTGTGGCTTACATCAACCATCAAGGGGGAACCAGGAGTTCCCTAGCGATGTTAGAAGTCTCAAAGATAATTCGCTGGGCAGAGTCTCACTCTTGCCACCTGTCAGCGATCCACATCCCAGGCGTAGAGAACTGGGAGGCGGATTTTCTAAGTCGTCAGACTTTTCATCCGGGGGAGTGGGAACTCCATCCGGAGGTGTTTGCTCAACTGGTCCATCGTTGGGGCAAACCAGAACTGGATCTCATGGCGTCTCGCCAGAACGCCAAGCTTCCTTGTTACGGATCCAGGTCCAGGGACCCGGGAGCAACGCTGATAGATGCTCTAGCAGCGCCTTGGTTCTTCAATCTGGCCTATGTGTTTCCACCGTTTCCTGTGCTCCCTTGACTGATTGCCAAAATCAAACAGGAGAGAGCATGGATGATTCTGATAGCGCCTGCGTGGCCACGCAGGACCTGGTATGCAGACCTAGTGGACATGTCATCTCTTCCACCATGGACTCTGCCTCTGAGGCAGGACCTTCTAATACAAGGTCCTTTCAATCATCCAAATCTAATTTCTCTGAGACTGACTGCATGGAGATTGAACGCTTGATTCTATCAAGGCGTGGCTTCTCCGAGTCAGTCATTGATACCTTAATACAGGCTCGGAAGCCTGTCACCAGGAAAATATACCACAAGATATGGCGTAAATATCTTTATTGGTGTGAATCCAAGAGTTACTCATGGAGTAAGGTTAGTATTCCTAGGATATTGTCCTTTCTCCAAGAGGATTTGGGCAAAGGCTTATCAGCTAGTTCTTTAAAAGGAAAGATCTCTGCTCTGTCTTTTCTTTTGCACAAGCATCTGGCAGAAGTTCCAGACGTCCAGGCACTTTGTCAGGCTTTGGTTAGGATTAAGCCTGTGTTTAAAACTGTTGCTCCCCCGTGGAGCTTAAACTTGGTTCTTAAAGTTCTTCAGGGAGTTCCGTATGAACCCCTTCATTCCATTGATATTAAACTTTTATCTTGGAAAGCTCTTTTTTGATGGCTATTTCCTCGGCTCGAAGAGTCTCTGAGTTATCTGCCTTACATTGTGATTCTCCTTATCTGATTTTTCATTCAGACAAGGTAGTTCTGCGTACCTAACCTGGGTTTTTACCTAAGGTGGTTTCTAACAGGAATATCAATCAAGAGATTGTTGTTCCATCATTGTGTCCTAATCCTTCTTCAAAGAAGGAACGTCTTTTGCATAATCTGGACGTAGTCTGTGCCTTGAAGTTTTACTTACAGGCTACTAAAGATTTTCGTCAAACATCTGCCCTGTTTGTCGTTTACTCTGGACAGAGGAGAGGTCAAAAAGCTTCGGCAACCTCTCTCTCCTTTTGGCTTCGGAGCATAATACGCTTAGCCTATGAGACTGCTGGACAGCAGCCCCCTGAAGGGATTACAGCTAATTCTACTAGAGCTGTGGCTTCCACCTGGGCCTTTAAAAATGAGGCCTCTGTTGAACAGATTTGCAAGGCTGCGACTTGGTCTTCGCTTCACACCTTTTCAAAATTTTACAAATTTGACACTTTTGCTTCTTCGGAGGCTTTTTTTGGGAGAAAGGTTCTACAGGCAGTGGTTCCTGCCTTGTCCCTCCCATCATCCGTGTACTTAAGCTTTGGTATTGGTATCCCACAAGTAATGGATGATCCGTGGACTGGATACACTTAACAAGAGAAAACATAATTTATGCTTACCTGATAAATTTATTTCTCTTGTAGTGTATCCAGTCCACGGCCCGCCCTGTCCTTTTAAGGTAGGTCTAAATTTTAATTAAACTACAGTCACCACTGCACCCTATGGTTTCTCCTTTCTCGTCTTGTTTCGGTCGAATGACTGGATATGGCAGTGAGGGGAGGAGATATATTGCAGCTCTGCTGTGGGTGATCCTCTTGGAACTTCCTGTTGGGAAGGAGAATATCCCACAAGTAATGGATGATCCGTGGACTGGATACACTACAAGAGAAATAAATTTATCAGGTAAGCATAAATTATGTGTTTGTGTATATATATATATATATATATATATATATATATATATATATATATATATATATATATGTCCAAAGTATCAGCACTCTCTGTTCCAATTGTGGGAATGTGGGGTGCCATCCAGAATGTATACAAATAGTAATTAAATCCAAAGGATGCATTTGCTGGGTATCAAAATGTTTTATAAGTGAGTATATATACACATATTTACATATTTATACACATACATACATAAATATACAGACACTCAATGTGAGCTGTAACTCTTTGTAATTTTTGATTACCTTAAGTGTGATTTGAACATGCAAGCTTCAGCCCTATTTATCAGTCCATCTTTTTGTCTGACCTGGCCGTAAACTGTGCATAAATCAGAATTCAAATATCAATTACATTAATACATCTACTGAATGTGAATTTCTTACTCAAGTTTACAGTATTATTGATACTTTTAAAAGGATACTGAAACATGAATTTCTTTCATGATTCAGATAGAACATGCAATTTTAAGCAACTTTTCTATTTTACTCCTATTATCAATTTTTCTTTATTCTCTTGGTATCTTTATTTGAAAAAGCAGGAATGTAATCATAGGAGCTGGCCCATTTTTTTGTATAGAACCCTGGATAGCGCTTTTAGCCACCAATCAGCAAGCACTACCCAGGTGCTGAACCAAAGATGGGCCGGCTCGTAAGGTTACATTCCTGCTTTTTCAGATAAAGATACCAAGAGAACGAAGAAACATTGATAATAGGCGTAAATTAGAAAGTTGCTTAAAATTGCTTGCTCTATCTGAATCGTGAAATAAAAAAATCGGGTTCAGTGTCCCTTTAATGTTTGCACATGTGAGAACATTTTTGCTCTTTAAAAATGGTCAAAAGACAGAAAATCCTTCACATAACTCTATTAGGCATTATTAAAAAAAGCTGCAACAATGTTTGGGTAAACTTTGAGACACTAGAATGTACTTTGAAAGGAACATGCAACCCGATTTGTCTTGATTCAGATAGAGCATGCAATTTTGTACAACTTTCCAATTTACTTCTATTATCTAATTTGTTTTGTTCTCCTTTTATCCTTTGTTAAAAATCATACCTAGGTAGGCTCAGGAGCTGGTGATTGGTGGCTGCCTCTTGTTATTGGCTCACCCATGTGCATAGCTGTTTCTTCAACAAATGATACCAAGAGAAAGAAACAATTTAAATAATAGAAGTGAATTGGAAAGTTGTTTAAAATTGCATTCTCTATCTGAATCATGAAAGCAAAAAGTTGAGTTTCATGTTCCTTTAAATGTGCCTTTAAAACATTACATGGTTTCCTTTAAAGGAAGTCTATATAATCGTTAAAGAGTTACTAAAACTGTTGTATATAAATTTACATATTTAAATCCTTATGTCTAAAGCAAGATATTTTAAAATAAAAGTAAGAAACTGAACAAACATTGAAGGTGATTATTAATCATCAAAATATTGTATATTTATAAATGAGTTCTAATGAGCAGAAGTACCATACACCTACTTGAATAAAAACATACATTGGAGCAACACTGAGAGGACTACAATGTTCCTTCTGCAGGGAAGAGCGCCTGTGAATAAGAAGTGGAGGAATAGGGTGGAATGCTGAAGAGGGTGCCAAAAAATCCCATGAGAGATTGGGCCTTGGGTTATTCAGGTTTAACGAATATTACTGCATCTGTATTGTCCTGTTCCTTTGTTGCCCATGGCAAAGATAGACAGACAAGGTTCCTAACTTGGGAGATTGCAGCAAACGGGCAGTGGATGTACAAGCACTCCCTTGTGCAATGCTACCCCGTGCTCTTGCTTGACATGCCAGTCACCCCAAACTAACATGGTGGAGAGGGTAAGAAGCAGTGACTAGATAACCACTTCTTCTTGCACTGTGGAAAACAGCATCTGCTGCTTTGTACATTCAGCCCACAGTGCTTGATCAAGAATTTGTATGCATCTTTACTGCCTCTGTAATTTGTTGTTAATTATTCAGTGGCAAAGTGTTTTAACTGGTTTTATTTCCAGAAGGATACATTGAAATCAGTTGAAAGGAGGGGTAGTAAAATGGTACATGCTCT
Organism: Bombina bombina; assembly: GCF_027579735.1. Classification (NCBI taxonomy): domain Eukaryota; kingdom Metazoa; phylum Chordata; class Amphibia; order Anura; family Bombinatoridae; genus Bombina; species Bombina bombina. The sequence goes on from NC_069500.1 coordinate 253,679,488, forward strand.
AAGAAACAAAACTTACCAGAAAAGGCTCAATTGCCTAAATATGTATAGATTAGAGGAGAGAAGGGAAATAGGTGATATGATAGAGGCTTAATAAAGCTGAGTTTGTATTTTCCTTCCATAAGGCAGTGAGAGTCCACAACTTCATTCTTTACTTTTGGGAAATACAACACCTGGCCACCAGGAGGGGGCAAAGACACCCCAGCCAAAGGCTTCATATCCCTCCCACTTCCCCTATCCCCCAGTCATTCTTTGCCTTTCATCACTATTGCAGGTGGCAGAGAAGTGTCAGGAGATTTGGATAGTCCTGTATGGGTATCTTCCCTTCAAGAAAGGACTGGAGTTTTAAGTAATCATGTCAACCTGTCAATGAGTGTATTGATTGAGTCTGGAGATGCCGGGAAAGTTTTTCTGCGAACCCATCCAGACTGTCGCTAACAGCTCCTGAGCAATCCGTGTCGACAAGTTTCACTGCTTGCTGCTACACACTCAAGTCCATGTCAGAAGCGCTGCTGCAAGACTGTCACACTTGAGAGGCTGTGCCTGTTCCACAGCATGGATCCTGGAGGGTAAGACCGTTTACTTATACATTTTAAAATGCTATACAGGGTCACAGTGTGGCTCCTTTATACCTCGATAGGATCAAGGGTTAATATCTCCTTCAGGAAGATTATTTGTACAGTTTGGGTATTTATATCTGCTTAATGGGATGGGTTTTTTTGGCTCATAGGCTGTGTGTTTTTGGCTTGGAACAAACAGGTTTCACTTTCATTTTTGAAGTGTTGTGCAGCAGGCGAAGTCCTGTCTTACGTACCACGTGACCCGGTGCGGTCTCCATTTCGGAGGGAAAGGTGCCTTCCTACTGCAAGATAAGAAGAATAAGCCTAAGGGATGGCAACTGTCTAATTTTTGTTCCTTTCGTGTTAGCAAGTCGCAGCGACAGCAGTCCTTTTCCAAGTCCGAGTAGCCCAAGAGTACTTGGAAGCCTGCTCACTCCTGAAATAAGTACAAACAGACTAAGAAGGCCATCGAAAACAAATCGGCATGAAGGGGTGGCCCCCGATTCGGGATAGGATTGAGTAGGGGGCAGACTGTGTCCTGGAGGTTGTATCTCAAGGATACAGGATAGGATTCAAGTCCCATCCTCCCAGGGGCAGATTCCTACTATCCAGTCTTTCGACAAGACCAGAAAAGAGGGCTGCCTTCTTAGGTTCGCGTATGGGATCTCTCCTCTCTAGGAGTAATTGTTCCGGTACCTACAGCAGAAAGAGGTTTGGGGTTTTATTCAAACCTTTTCATGGTTGCAAAGAAGGAGGGAACAGAGGGAACTTTCCGTCCAATTCTGGACCTAAAGTGCTTAAACAAGTTTCTGAGTGTTCCCTCTTTCAAGATGGAAACAATACAGTCAATCCTGCTTCTGGTTCAGGAAGGACAGTTTATGACTACAATAGACCTGAAAGATGCATACCTTCACGTCCTGATTCACAGGGAACATTTTTAGTTCCTGAGGTTTGCTTTTCTGTATCGGCACTTCCAGTTCATAGCTCTTCCGTTTGGCCTAGCTACTGCTCCAAGGATATTTACAAAGGTTCTGGGGGCTCTTCTAGCCGTTGCCAGAACACAAGGTATTGCAGTAGCGCCTTACCTGGACGATATCTTGGTACAGGCACCATTTTTTCGTCTAGCAGAACATTCGGAGTTCCTTCTCAGTCTTCTTCGATCACATGGATGGAAGATAAACTTGGAAAAGAGTTCTATTACTCCAAGTACAAGGGTGAATTTCCTGGGAACTATAATAGACTCCATATCCATGAGAATATTCCTCACATATTAGAGACGTTGCAAGCTGACTTCTGCATGTCTTGCCCTCCAGGCCTCCTCGAGACCCTCAGTGGCTCAGTGTATGGAGGTAATCGGACTCATGGTATCCTGCATGGACATCATTCCTTTTGCCATATTCCATCTCAGACCCTTACAACTATGCATGCTGAGACAATGGAACGGCGACCATTCAGATCTGTCTCAACAGATTGGGCTGGACAGCCTGTCGAGAGACTCGCTCTCCTGGTGGCTCTGTCCAGATCTGTCCCAAGGCATGTCCTTTAGAGACGTCCTGGGAGATTGTGACTATGGACGCAAGCCTTTCCGGCTGGGGAGCCATTTGGGGTGCCAAGAAGGCACAAGGTCTGTGGACTCAGGAGTCCTCCTCCCTTCCAATCAATATTTTGGAACTCTGGGAAATCTTCAATGCCTTGAAGGATTGGCCCCTTCTGGGTTCTTCCCAGTTTATCACATTCCAATCAGACAATATAACCTCAGTTACCTATATCAACCATCAAAAGGTAAAGAGAAGTTCCTTGGCGATGAGAGAAGTTTCTCAGATACTAGAGTGGGCAGAGACTCACAAATGTACGCTGTCAGCGATCCACATTCCGGGTGTGGGCAACTTGGAAGAGGACTTCCTCAGCAGGCAATCCTTTCACCCAGGGTAATGGTCTTTTCACCCGGTGGTGTTTGCAGAGATATGCAGTGAGTGGGGGACGCCAGACATAGATCTCATGGCATCCCGTCTCAATACCAAGCTACCCAGGTACTGGTCGAGGGATCCTCAGGTGGAATTGATAGATGCCCTATCAGTACCATGGAGGTTCAGTCTCATTTATCTTTTTCCTCCATTACCGCTTCTCCCTCGTGTGGTGGCTCGCATCAAGCAGGAGCGAGCATCTGTGATTCTGATTGCTCCTTCGTGTCCGCGAAGGATGTGGTTTGCAGATCTGGTGGGGATGTCCTCAGTGGAGGTTACCTTGTCACAGAGATCTGGTGTTACAGGGTCTTTCTTTCATGTAATTAGCAAGAGTCCATGAGCTAGTGACGTATGGGATATACATTCCTACCAGGAGGGGCAAAGTTTCCCAAACCTCAAAATGCCTATAAATACACCCCTCACCACACCCACAATTCAGTTTTACAAACTTTGCCTCCGATGGAGGTGGTGAAGTAAGTTTGTGCTAGATTCTACGTTGATATGCGCTCCGCAGCAAGTTGGAGCCCGGTTTTCCTCTCAGCGTGCAGTGAATGTCAGAGGGATGTGAGGAGAGTATTGCCTATTTGAATGCAGTGATCTCCTTCTAAGGGGTCTATTTCATAGGTTCTCTGTTATCGGTCGTAGAGATTCATCTCTTACCTCCCTTTTCAGATCGACGATATACTCTTATATATACCATTACCTCTGCTGATTCTCGTTTCAGTACTGGTTTGGCTATCTGCTATATGTAGATGAGTGTCCTGGGGTAAGTAAGTCTTATTTTCTGTGACACTCCAAGCTATGGTTGGGCACTTTGTTTATAAAGTTCTAAATATATGTATTCAAACATTTATTTGCCTTGACTCAGAATGTTCAACTTTCCTTATTTTCAGACAGTCAGTTTCATATTTGGGATAATGCATTTTGATTTGACCATTTTTTCTTACCTTAAAATTTGACTTTTTCCCTGTGGGCTGTTAGGCTCGCGGGGGCTGAAAATGCTTCATTTTATTGCGTCATTCTTGGCGCGGACTTTTTTGGCGCAAAAATTCTATTTCCGTTTCCGGCGTCATACGTGTCGCCGGAAGTTGCGTCATTCTTTGACGTTATTTCGCGCCAAAAATGTCGGCGTTCCGGATGTGGCGTCATTTTTGGCGCCAAAAAGCATTTAGGCGCCAAATAATGTGGGCGTCTTATTTGGCGCGAAAAAATATGGGCGTCGCTTTTGTCTCCACATTATTTAAGTCTCATTTTTTATTGCTTCTGGTTGCTAGAAGCTTGTTCTTTGGCATTCTTTCCCATTCCTGAAACTGTCATTTAAGGAATTTGATCAATTTTGCTTTATATGTTGTTTTTTCTCTTACATATTGCAAGATGTCTCACGTTGCATCTGAGCCAGAAGATACTACAGGAAAATCGCTGTCAAGTGCTGAATCTACCAAAGCTAAGTGTATCTGCTGTAAACTTTTGGTAGCTATTTCTCCAGCTGTTGTTTGTATTGATTGTCATGACAAACTTGTTAAAGCAGATAATATTTCCTTTAGTAAAGTACCATTGCCTGTTGCAGTTCCCTCAACATCTAAGGTGCAGAATGTTCCTGATAATATAAGAGATTTTGTTTCTGAATCCATAAAGAAGGCTATGTCTGTTATTTCTCCTTCTAGTAAACGTAAAAAATCTTTTAAAACTTCTCTCCCTACAGATGAATTTTTAAATGAACATCATTCTGATTCTGATGACTCCTCTGGTTCAGAGGATTCTGTCTCTGAGGTTGATGCTGATAAATCTTCATATTTATTTAAAATGGAATTTATTCGTTCTTTACTTAAAGAAGTTCTAATTGCTTTAGAAATAGAGGATTCTAGTCCTCTTGATACTAATTCTAAACGTTTAGATAAGGTATTTAAAGCTCCTGTGGTTATTCCAGAAGTTTTTCCTGTTCCTAATGCTATTTCTGCAGTAATTTCCAAAGAATGGGATAAATTGGGTAATTCATTTACTCCTTCTAAACGTTTTAAGCATTTATATCCTGTGCCGTCTGACAGATTAGAATTTTGGGACAAAATCCCTAAAGTTGATGGGGCTATTTCTACCCTTGCTAAACGTACTACTATTCCTACGTCAGATGGTACTTCGTTTAAGGATCCTCTAGATAGGAAAATTGAGTCCTTTCTAAGAAAAGCTTATCTGTGTTCAGGTAATCTTCTTAGACCTGCTATATCTTTGGCTGATGTTGCTGCAGCTTCAACTTTTTGGTTGGAAACTTTAGCGCAACAAGTAACACATCGTGATTCTCATGACATTATTATTCTTCTTCAGCATGCTAATAATTTTATCTGTGATGCCATTTTTGATATTATCAGAGTTGATGTCAGGTTTATGTCTCTAGCTATTTTAGCTAGAAGAGCTTTATGGCTTAAAACTTGGAATGCTGATATGGCTTCTAAATCAACTTTACTTTCTATTTCTTTCCAGGGTAACAAATTATTTGGTTCTCAGTTGGATTCCATCATTTCAACTGTTACTGGTGGGAAAGGAACTTTTTTACCACAGGATAAAAAATCTAAAGGTAAAAGTAGAGCTAATAATCGTTTTCGTTCCTTTCGTTTCAACAAAGAACAAAAGCCTGATCCTTCATCCTCAGGAGCAGTTTCAGTTTGGAAACCATCTCCAGTCTGGAATAAATCCAAGCCAGCTAGAAAGGCAAAGCCTGCTTCTAAGTCCACATGAAGGTGCGGCCCTCATTCCAGCTCAGCTGGTAGGGGGCAGGTTACGTTTTTTCAAGGAAATTTGGATCAATTCTGTTCACAATCTTTGGATTCAGAACATTGTTTCAGAAGGGTACAGAATTGGTTTCAAGTTGAGACCTCCTGCAAAGAGATTTTTTCTTTCCCGTGTCCCAGTAAATCCAGTAAAAGCTCAAGCATTTCTGAAATGTGTTTCAGATCTAGAGTTGACTGGAGTAATTATGCCAGTTCCAGTTCTGGAACAGGGGATGGGGTTTTATTCAAATCTCTTCATTGTACCAAAGAAGGAGAATTCATTCAGACCAGTTCTGGATCTAAAAATATTGAATCGTTATGTAAGGATACCAACGTTCAAAATGGTAACTATAAGGACTATCTTGCCTTTTGTTCTGCAAGGGAATTATATGTCCACAATAGATTTACAGGATGCATATCTGCATATTCCGATTCATCCAGATCATTTTCAGTTCCTGAGATTCTCTTTTCTGGACAAGCATTACCAGTTTGTGGCTCTGCCGTTTGGCCTAGCTACAGCTCCAAGAATTTTTACAAAGGTTCTCGGTGCCCTTCTGTCTGTAATCAGAGAACAGGGTATTGTGGTATTTCCTTATTTGGACGATATCTTGGTACTTGCTCAGTCTTTACATTTAGCAGAATCTCATACGAATCGACTTGTGTTGTTTCTTCAAGATCATGGTTGGAGGATCAATTTACCAAAAAGTTCTTTGATTCCTCAGACAAGGGTAACCTTTCTGGGTTTCCAGATGGATTCAGTGTCCATGACTCTGTCTTTAACAGACAAGAGACGTCTAAAATTGATTGCAGCTTGTCGAAACCTTCAGTCACAATCATTCCCTTCGGTAGCCTTATGCATGGAAATTCTAGGTCTTATGACTGCTGCATCGGACGCGATCCCCTTTGCTCGTTTTCACATGCGACCTCTTCAGCTCTGTATGCTGAAGCAATGGTGCAAGGATTACACGAAGATATCTCAAACAATATCTTTAAAACCGATTGTTCGGCACTCTCTAACATGGTGGACAGATCACCATCGTTTAATTCAGGGGGCTTCTTTTGTGCTTCCGACCTGGACTGTAATTTCAACAGATGCAAGTCTCACGGGTTGGGGAGCTGTGTGGGGATCTCTGACGGCACAGGGAGTTTGGGAATCTCAGGAGGTGAGATTACCTATCAATATCTTGGAACTCCGTGCAATTTTCAGAGCTCTTCAGTTTTGGCCTCTTCTGAAGAGAGAATCGTTCATTTGTTTTCAGACAGACAATGTCACAACTGTGGCATACATCAATCATCAAGGAGGGACTCACAGTCCTCTGGCTATGAAAGAAGTATCTCGAATTTTGGTTTGGGCGGAATCCAGCTCCTGTCTAATCTCTGCGGTTCATATCCCAGGTGTAGACAATTGGGAAGCGGATTATCTAAGTCGCCAAATGTTGCATCCGGGCGAATGGTCTCTTCACCCAGAGGTATTTCTTCAGATTGTTCAAATGTGGGAACTTCCAGAAATAGATCTGATGGCGTCCCATCTAAACAAGAAACTTCCCAGGTATCTGTCCAGATCCCGGGATCCTCAGGCGGAGGCAGTGGATGCATTATCACTTCCTTGGAAGTATCATCCTGCCTATATCTTTCCGCCTCTAGTTCTTCTTCCAAGAGTGATCTCCAAGATTCTGAAGGAATGCTCGTTTGTTCTGCTGGTAGCTCCAGCATGGCCTCACAGGTTTTGGTATGCGGATCTTGTCCGGATGGCCTCTTGCCAACCGTGGACTCTTCCGTTAAGACCAGACCTTCTATCACAAGGTCCTTTTTTCCATCAGGATCTGAAATCCTTAAAATTAAAGGTATGGAGATTGAACGCTTGATTCTTGGTCAAAGAGGTTTCTCTGACTCCGTGATTAATACTATGTTACAGGCTCGTAAATCTGTATCTCGAGAGATATATTATAGAGTCTGGAAGACTTATATTTCTTGGTGTCTTTCTCATCATTTTTCTTGGCATTCTTTTAGAATACCGAGAATTTTACAGTTTCTTCAGGATGGTTTAGATAAGGGTTTGTCCGCAAGTTCTTTGAAAGGACAAATCTCTGCTCTTTCTGTTCTTTTTCACAGAAAGATTGCTATTCTTCCTGATATTCATTGTTTTGTACAAGCTTTGGTTCGTATAAAACCTGTCATTAAGTCAATTTCTCCTCCTTGGAGTTTGAATTTGGTTCTGGGAGCTCTTCAAGCTCCTCCGTTTGAACCTATGCATTCATTGGACATTAAATTACTTTCTTGGAAAGTTTTGTTCCTTTTGGCCATCTCTTCTGCTAGAAGAGTTTCTGAATTATCTGCTCTTTCTTGTGAGTCTCCTTTTCTGATTTTTCATCAGGATAAGGCGGTGTTGCGAACTTCTTTTGAATTTTTACCTAAAGTTGTGAATTCCAACAACATTAGTAGAGAAATTGTGGTTCCTTCATTATGTCCTAATCCTAAGAATTCTAAGGAGAAATCGTTGCATTCTTTGGATGTTGTTAGAGCTTTGAAATATTATGTTGAAGCTACGAAATCTTTCCGTAAGACTTCTAGTCTATTTGTTATCTTTTCCGGTTCTAGGAAAGGCCAGAAAGCTTCTGCCATTTCTTTGGCATCTTGGTTGAAATCTTTAATTCATCTTGCCTATGTTGAGTCGGGTAAAATTCCGCCTCAGAGAATTACAGCTCATTCTACTAGGTCAGTATCTACTTCCTGGGCGTTTAGGAATGAAGCTTCGGTTGACCAGATCTGCAAAGCAGCAACTTGGTCCTCTTTGCATACTTTTACTAAATTCTACCATTTTGATGTATTTTCTTCTTCTGAAGCAGTTTTTGGTAGAAAAGTACTTCAGGCAGCGGTTTCAGTTTGAATCTTCTGCTTATGTTTTTCGTTAAACTTTATTTTGGGTGTGGATTATTTTCAGCAGGAATTGGCTGTCTTTATTTTATCCCTCCCTCTCTAGTGACTCTTGTGTGGAAAGATCCACATCTTGGGTAGTCATTATCCCATACGTCACTAGCTCATGGACTCTTGCTAATTACATGAAAGAAAACATAATTTATGTAAGAAATTACCTGATAAATTCATTTCTTTCATATTAGCAAGAGTCCATGAGGCCCGCCCTTTTTTTGTGGTGGTTATGATTTTGTATAAAGCACAATTATTCCAATTCCTTATTTTATATGCTTTCGCACTTTTTTATCACCCCACTTCTTGGCTATTCGTTAAACTGAATTGTGGGTGTGGTGAGGGGTGTATTTATAGGCATTTTGAGGTTTGGGAAACTTTGCCCCTCCTGGTAGGAATGTATATCCCATACGTCACTAGCTCATGGACTCTTGCTAATATGAAAGAAATGAATTTATCAGGTAAGTTCTTACATAAATTATGTTTTTCGTTTATCAAAATGTAGATTCTCTGAGGCTGTGTGGAGATTTAACGCTTAGTCTTAGCCTAAAAAGGGTTCTCTGAGAGTGTTATCGACACTCTGGTTAAAGCTCGTAAGCCAGTTACTCGTCGTATCTACCATAAAGTGTGGATGAATTACTTGTACTGGTGTAAAGAGGCTTTTCCTGGCATAAAGTTAAGGTTGCCAGAATTTTAGAGCTTTCCTCCAGGAAGGACTGGAGAAGGGCCTATCTGCTAGTTCCCTGACGGGACAGACATCGGCCCGGTCGTTGTTACTGCACAAAAGGTTTGCTGAGCTTCTGGATGTGCAGTCTTTTGTCAAGACTCTGGCTAGGATAAGACCCGTGTTTAGATCTGGGGCTCTGCCTTGGAACCTCAATCTTGTTCTTAGTGTTTTGCAGCAGGCTCCGTTTGAGCCTATGCATACTGTTGACATTAAATTGTTATTTTGGAAAGTTATTTTTTTGCTGACTATTACCTCTGCGCAAATATTTTCTGAGATTTCTGCTTTGCAATGTGATCCCCCTTATCTGGTTTTTCATGCTGATAGGTCGGTTTTTACTCACTAAACTATGGTTCCTCTCTAAGGTGGTGTTGAATCATAACATTAATCAAGAAATTGTTGTTCCTTCCTTGTGTCCTAATCCTTCAGCGAAGGAACATTTGCTTCACAATCTAGATGTGGTTCGTGCCTTGAAGTTCTATCTTCAAGCTACTAAGGAATTTAGACAATATTCCTCTTTGTTTATCATCTATGCAGGGAAACGTAAGGGGCAGAATGCTACTACGACTTCTCTATCTTTCTGGTTCAAGAGTGTCATCCGCTTAGCTTATAAGACAGTGGAACGACTGCCTCCTGAGAGGATAACGGCTCATTCTACTAGAGCGTTGTTGAAGGTCAGCAGGTCCAGCAATAATTTGTGAAAGCCTTTTTTTCCACAGAAAGGGTGGCTGATTCATGGAATAATCTTCCATTAGAGGTGATAAGGACAAACACTGTGGGAGACTTCAAGAATACCTGGGATATGCAGAAGGCTACTCTACAAACTTAAGAAGCTACCAATTTTAGAAAATGTTGGCCAGACTTGTTGGCGCTTATGATTCTTATCTGCCATCAAAATCTATGTAACTAATCATAAATAGAATATGTAAAAGCAGATTTTTTTTCTTGCAATATACAAAAGTTCCTCTTTTAGATTCTGCCAAAGGGTATCATTTAAGGGAGCCAAAACCAGGAAGATCTTAAAGTCATTGGAAGATATTAGACAAGACCTTTCCTTGCCTTGCCAGATTTTTTTTTTATTACTGTCTTAATTAACAGTCTAATATAAATGTATTTAATAAATGCATCTCTGTGAGAAAATTACTTTAATAAAAAAAAAAACCTAATAAATAAGTTGGTTAATACTAAATAGTAAGTAGAATTACTTATTATTCCAGAGTGTTAATGATGCAGCAAAGATTTGTATATATTTTTTTTGGCATATATTTTTGTAGAGTTACAGATGGTGCTGAGAGATTTGTCCTTAATTATAATTTACCTAAGAAATTGGCTTAACTATAGTAATTATTTCCTGAGATGAGATGATTCTACCTGAGGGATTTGTCTCCCCGGTCCATGTATTTAAACTCATGGTTAAATAATTGGGTAGAAACAGATTGTTTGCAAACATGACATAATGTATTAAGGTCACTTTATCTGTTGGCGGTCAACCTGAAAGCAGTACCATCTTAGCCTGTGCTCAAATCTTAATACGGGTCTGTTGTGTTTTCGCTTCTTAAAACAGACATGCTTGTCAGTATGTAGAACACATTGATAGTTCAGACTTGCATAAAAGGTCTGTTGAATTTATTTATTTCCTCTTTTCATTACAAGCTTCAAAATTGAAAATTAAATTGTAGCATAACATTCTCAAGCCTCTGATAGCAGAGCTGCTGCTGATGCAGATGGGGTTGAATTCTGCACTTTACCAACAGAACATTTTTTTTGCCATGGTAACGGCTAAAGCGGACACCAAGTCAAAATGGCTCAATTAACACCATTTGGAAATCAGTAAAAATGTATGTTTTAATAGTCACTGGTCCAAAATTCTAATATCTTTAATTGTATGGTGAATGTTTTATGCAACCAATAACAAAATGTGTACATAATTCACTTAATCTCATGCATAACATAAAGTATTTACACCTTAAAGGGAAATGAAACCAACATTTTTTTCTTTCATGATTCAGAAAGATGCATTTTTTAACAGCTTTTCAATATACTTCTAGTATCAAATTTTCTTTGTCTTCTTTGTATCTTTTGTTGAAAAGCTGTAAAGTAGGATCAGAAGTGTGCACGTTTATGCAGCAATATATGGCAGCAGTTTTGCAACAATGTTATACGTTAGCAAGAGCACTAGATGGCAGCACTATTTCCTGTCATGTAGTGCTCCAGACGTGCACTCTGTCATGCCGCTCCCTTGTGCCGCTCTGGCTGTTGCCAGGGACACGGCGGTTGCTACTCTGGCTTTTGACAGGGATGCGGCGGTTCCTGTGAGCCACCGCACGTCTCTTCCCCTCTGAAGCCAGTCCGGATCTCCTATGGCGCGAAACCTGTGCCTATGTAAGTTTCTCACTTACTATCTTCACTGCCCAAGTATAGGTGTTGCTTCTTGTGCTCCTGGGTGCTGTGTTACTGAATTGCTGGATTGCCATACTGATATTGAACACTGCCTGTCTGACTACTCTGCTTGCTTAACCCCTGAACTACTGGATTGCCATATTGTTTCCGAACTCTGCCTGTCTGACCACTCTGCTTGCTTAATCCCTGAACTACTGGATTGCCATATTGCTTCCGAACTCTGCCTGTCTGACCACTCTGCTTGCTTAATCCCTGAACTACTGGATTGCCATATTGTTTCCGAACTCTGCCTGTCTGACCACTCTGCTTGCTTAACCCCTGAACTACTGGATTGCCATATTGTTGCCGATCTCTGCCTGTCTGACAATTCTATTGGTTTACCCCTGAACTGTTACTCTGCTGGATTTCCTTTGTTGCTGATACCCGCCTGTTCCTGCTCTTTCTATTGGTTCACCTCTGAACTGCTTTTCTGCTGGATTGCCTTCCTGTTGCCGGACTCAGCCTGTCTTGACCATTCTCTGTCTTCTTATTATTGCCCTGAAGGACTACCCTATCTACCGTGAGTACTGCTTACCTCATTTCACTAACTTACTCTGCTCTGGGATATTTCCTATCATTCCACTTGACGCCAGGATAAGAAGACTACTGGCCAAGTTTGGTCTGATAGAGAGATATCCCACGAGCATTACACACTCTAGCTATCTAGATATCTCTTCAACAAAGAATAACATGAGAACAAAGCAAATTTGATAATAGAAGTTAATTGGAAACTTCTTTAAAATGGTTTGCTCTGTCTGAATAATGAAATGTCCCTTTAAAGCAGATCAAGATAGTTTCACTTGGCCCTCCCTTCTTTAATAGGTTAGCCATTAATTTGGGCTGTCAATTTTTTTTTTTAGGGTTCTAAGTGGTGTAACTATTTGAGGTTCTATATAGGCACTGACAAGATAAATATATAAAGACAAGTGTCCAGTGTACACTCCCACCATGCACTGCTTGGATAAATGTCACATTTTACGTTGTTATACAGTTCCATAATGATCACTGCACTTGGCACTCACAAGATACATTTAGACAACTGTGTATGTCTATTGTGGGTTACAACTCCCACCATACAGTTATGGAGCACTTACTCAGCTCAAGTGGCCCCACATGGGAGAAGAACACTTGGCTAGTGGCCCCAAGATACATTGAGTTTGATACCCCTGCTTTAAAGAGACACTGGATTAAAACATTTCAATCATGCAGCATTTACACATGTCAAAAATATTTATTTATTTTTGTCTGAAAAAGTGTTAAAAAAAAGTTGTAATGGTTTAAAATAAGAGAACAACTTTAAACAAAGCTGAACGTACAAGAGGAAAAGCAATAGCATGGTTAGTAGTAACTATTATACTGTAGTTACACTAAGCAGTTTAATGTCCCTTTAATATAACTATCCCTTTAGTATAACTTCTCGTAAGTAAATCTATGGTGTAGGAAATGTGACTGATGTATGTATGATGTTTATTACTTTAAAAAGGAATATATGGTACATTTTTAAGTTTCACTATACAAAATATTTTTTATTATATATTTGTTTTATTAGACCTATACGTTTAAATGCTTCTTTATAATAAAGATAATTTATATATTAGTGCTATATTTTGTTTCGATCTTTAAAGGCACTTCAGTGCTGTATTTTAAAGCACAAAACCATTTTACTTAAAAACCATTTTACTTATATTTCTAATATTTAGCTTTTTTATTTCATTAATGTACAAAGCTTTTCTGTGTGTAGTCTGTGTGATATAGTTCATCACTTTCCTTCTATTTAGCAAATGAGGTTAATCAAATATAAAACCAATAAGTAAATAGAGTAACCAGTGAGTTGGAGCTTTTTCTCGTATGACCACAATGACCTTATTAAGAATTACAATCATAAATGCTCCTAGCAACAATAACGCATAGTGTTTCTTGCTTATTATTCAGTGATAAAATATTCTAATGTATGTAACTATAATATTGTTGGTAAAATTAATTATATTAATTTAACTGTGTGAATAGATAGATAGGAATCACTTTTGAAATGTAAACATAGATATGAGGCAATATGGACACTACATATTGGACACTACAATATGGAGACTACATATTCCTCCTGTTAAAAACAAAATACATAAAAATATGTATGTGTATATATATATATATATATGTGTGTGTATATCTTACAAACTATTTCAGTGTTTTTATCTAAAAAAACAAAAACATTCTTTCTATACATCTACATGTAAAGATTTTTTTTAAGTTAGTTGTTGCCCTAGATATTATGTGTTTTTTTTTTTTTTATATGGATTTATAAGGTTTTAGAATATAATAAACACCAACCTGTAACTTAACACTAAATAAATGTCAAATGTTGAAAATACATACAGGACCATGCTACAGTAAAGTCCTAAAAAATATTATTTAATTAATGTTGAAACATTAGGCAGTTTTTTTGCATTAGGAATTTGCTTTCCATCCAATAGCTTGTTCCCTGTATTCTCCCCCTTTCTCTTATTAATGATTAATGTTCCTTACTGGCGTCTCTGTAGTTGCCTAGCAACCAGTGATATGAAGAAGATACTTGAGAGTAGCAGATAATTTCATACACCTTACTGCAGGGTGGATTTGATTTAAATCAAATTGATTTAAATCATGATTTAAATCACTAGTCAGTGGGACTCGATTGAAATAATGATTTACTACATTAAGGTTTAATTTTTAGAACAATACATTCAGATTATTTTTCTAATTATATCAGAAAATGACTGATTCATTTATACACCGTTAGAAATAAATAATTTTTAAATTATAGGGAGGGGAATTATATCCACTTTAATAAGTTAATCATTCGTTTTTAATCTACGTTTCATCTGTACATTATTGGAATTTTAAATGGCTTAATTTAACAAAAAAATGATAATTACATTAATAATAACAATTTAAATAGTTTTATTTATTTAATGTTATTTATCTAAAACAATAACATAGGTTTTTATAGATGAAGGTTTCATTTGTAGAATTATACATTTTAAGATTATTTTTCGAGTTATATCAGTAAATTACTTATTTAGTTTTATACCATTAGAAATAAATAGTTAATTATAAAATTATTGGGAGGTAATTATTCCTATTTGATCTACTTTTCAGCTGTACTTTATTGGGAGGAGAAAAATAATCATTTACTTAATAATAACAATTTAAATAGTTTTATTTAATTAATGAAAAATGAATCATAACCTTAACAATTTAAATAGCTTTATTTAACTAAAACAATAACATTATAGATTTCAGTTTAATTATTACTGTTTGCCCCTCCCTCCTCACACTTAGGTCCTTGTGCAGATATATCCCACTCCAAACAATTTTCTATTCATTTAGCTTCTTGGTTGATTATGTGTACATAGATTTGCAGGGGAGCAATGGGATTAAAGGGAAAGTAAAGTCAAAATTAAACTTTCATGTTTTAGATAGAACATGAAATTTAAAAAAAACTTTCCAACGTACTTATATTTTCTAATTTGCATTGTTTCCGTTTGTATCCTTTGTTGAAAAACAAATCTAGGTTCCAGTAGTGCATTGCAGCTTACCCAAGAAAGGATATCATGAGAATAAAGCAAATTTGATTATAAAAGTAAATCTGAAAGTTGGTAAAAATTGCATGCCCTATCTAAATCTTAAAAGAAAAATGTGGGGGTTATGTCCCTTTAAGGTCTATTTCTCAATGTTTATTTTATAACGTGTTTGCCGTGAAATAGAGGGATGTTATATCTATAGACACAAATTCACAGCATTGAGAACTGCAAAACCAAACATATGTGATAATATCTTCTAGAAAGAAGGCATGGCCAAAATAATATTACAGAAACCTCTGGAAGAACATTACATTGTGGATTAATAAAATTAAGTTAGACAAATAAATGAAATATCACAGCCATAAATATATAGCCTCATGCTACATAATTAAAAACTAATTTTTATTTCAGGACAAATAACCTTTGGATTATAATGTATCTTAAATAGAAGACTGTCTTAAAATAGATTTTCTCCCCAAAAGCATTTTATTTAACAACCCTATTTAAATTGGAAAAAAAAAAAAATCTAATTTAAACAAATATGATTTATTTTTATTTTAAACATTATTTTTTTTATCCACTCTGCCTCACTGTGTTCCTCTAAGCATTTAAAAGTGCTTTAGAAGGAGGGGCTGCTTTCTGGAATGCATATTAACATTCAAATTTATTCCATGCACTCTCTGCATCTTCCCTCAGAGTAGCGGCCAAACAATATGAAAAGTTGTTCTTTAAAATAATATTTCTTTAACAGACACATAGAAAATGCAATTGTTGTGAGTTACTTTAAAAGGTAACAGAAAATTGAAGCAATTACTTTAAATTGAAGCTCAAAATCGGGATTTTGTTTAAAATATATATTGCAAAAGCCAATTTACAGTAAAGACAAAAATAATTAAAATGAAGATGTTGTTTTGTTTCTATGGTAAAGTGTGCCTAACTGAATGATAATATTTGGTTAACATCATTTTAGTTCACAAGAAAAAAAAACAATTCCGCATACAATTATTTAAAGTGATGGTAAATTCTAGTGTTTCAAAAAATAAAGGCGACTTTCATTCATCAGTTTAAAAAAAATAGATGAATAAGTACCTTTAGCACTAACCTAACTAACCACGGGCAGCTAATCTTTTTTTTAATGAGGTGACATTTCCACCACTTAGCCAATAGCTGTGCTTGCCCTTTGGCATTATGCTGTAGGCTAGCACAGATATTGGCTAAGTGGTGGAAGCATTACCTTATTGCTAACTGAGCTGCGTCATGGGCAGCCGGAGGCACTTAGGTTAGTGCTGAAACCATGCCGAAATAAAGCTACCTATTCATCAGTTTTTTAAGCTCACCTTTATTTTTAGTGATGGCAAATCCTATCGTTTTTGAAACGCTAGAATTTACCATCACTTTAAAAATGTCTGAAACAAGGGATGGTGGTACTTGGTGCACAAAAAATAATAATTCATACTGCCTTTCACAATTTTTTTTAGAAAATTATCACCAATTTAGGCAAAAAAATGTTAGCCACCTCTGGTCTAAAATTATGTGTAAAACTAAACTTCAGTTATGGCAAGAGAGTCTACAGATTTCATACCTCAAGGGTATTTCATCAATGATAGTTATGCTCATGTTCATTTGGGACCTGCTGATCTTTAGTTGCTTCCCCCTTTAATGAAGCCATTGCAAGCAGTAAAAGCATCTTTTTCCTATACCAGGCTGTAGTTTGCACCAGTGTTGACTTGGCTTCTCAAGCTCGAGTCAGTCCTGGGGTGTGGGTTATATTGTGTGGAAAGTACAAAAAATACTGCAGTTTATAAATCTCTTTTAATCTAACTAGTTGTTTGATGATTGTCCCTCCTCTTTTACTTTATACTTTGGAGTTAACCATAATCTATTAAAAAGACAGTAAACCTGCGATTATGCTTTACAGCTTCAGCAAACTGCTTGATGCAAAGTCTGATTTATAAAAAGCTTTATTATTTTATTTATTTACTTCTGTTTTCGTTTTTTTTTTAAAAACAGCACCACGTACATGCTTCTGATCTACACTCTTGCATAACCATCCCCACCAATCAGAACCTCGGAGTTCAACAGTAGTTGTTCATAGGTTGCTGATATATTTCCAGCATACTATGTGCCATTATGTCCCTTTTAATGAACTATAAAAGCAAAATATTTTATTGCATGTGTCAAAAACAGCAATAAATAATGTTGTTGTTGTTTTTTTTTTTTTTTTTGAGTGAGTGAGAATGGTTAAGTAAAATCTATTTAAATTTACATTGAAATGAACAGGAAATGCGCAACTGATACTTTAGTATACATGCTTATTGGCTGATATAATAGGATCCTGTTGTATTGGTGGACAGTGAGAAGGGTTGATGAGTCTATAAAAGGAAATGTTCTATCACACAATCCATTTTTTTCAAACGTTGATACATTTGGAGTAACCTGTTTCCGATGTAACTAAGTAAACACGCTTTCTAAGTCCTTTCAACAAGCAAACTCCTTATGCTCTCTTTCTAGTTAGTATTAGAGGGGAAATACTGTCATGATTTCTCGGTAGAGAGAGCCTTTACTTTTCATTTAATGATAATACACCAATGTAGCCTCTAAATCCTAAATCCATTGTATATACAATTTACTGAAACACATTTTCAATAACCCTTTTATATATATATATATATATATTTCTCAGTACATTTTTTTGCTTTATTTAGTTTATGGAAATGTCAGACAGAGTAATGTCTATTTAAATTTAAGTATACTGAAATGACTGAATTGTGTGGCTTCATTTGTGTAGGCTTAAACTTAATAAATAAAAACTGGTATATATTTTTGATTTTGTTTGTCAAACATAATAGGGGAGATCTACTATTTTTTGTGGTGTACAGTATTTCAATTGTTATCTGTCTTAAATATTTGACTTCCTTTCTGTTTTCTCTCTTTCTTGCACAGGTGATTTCTATTCTCTCATTTCCAAACTGCTAGGCGAAAGGGAAGATGTTGTTCATGTACATAAATATAACCCCACTGAAAAAATAAATTCAGATCTTGCAGCAGAGATTGCTAATGTAGTGCAAAAGAAAGATCTTGGTTGGTTTTATACCAAACAAGACGTAGAGCATAATAACAAGCCCAATACTGTTTTGGTCAGAAATCGAGTTCATAAATTCCAAAAATTAGAATCCACCATGAGGCCAGCGGGGAAACAGCTCCCTCTGGTGGAACAAGCTAAACCTGCTGGCGGGGGCATCTGGCAGGAACAACAACCAGGAGGTGGGTTGGGCGTTTTTTTAAGCATATCAATATGCTGTACATTTGCTTGACCAACATTAATAAAACCTGAAGGGAAGACCAAAGTTTTAGCTAGGTGGTTGAGATAAAAAAAAATCTCCAAATTTAGAACATTCTTTACAAGTTCACATAAGTAGATGCAGCTTTATTAATGGGACATGAAACCCAAAATTTGTTCTTCAAGATTCAGATAAAGCATACACTTTTAAACAACTTTTCAATGTACTTCAATTCATTAATCTGCTTAGCTCTCTTTGTATCCTTCATAAAATAAAACCTAGGTAGGCTAAAGAGCTGAGAGCTAGCTGTTGATTGGTGGCTGTACATATATGCCTCTTGTTATTGGCTTACCAATGTTTTCAGCTAGCTCTGAGTAGGGCATTTTGTAAAGAATTTGAATTTTTTTTGTAAAGAGACATTAAACTTAAATTGAATTCCTTGTAAAATGTTTTATAAAATAAAGCAATATTGCAATATACATTCATACATTTTCTGTAAAATACCTCAGAAAATTGTGCTTATTCCTCTTCTTTTAGGGAGGCAGGAAAACCTTCATCATCCTTTAAGTATGGTGAAATATATCTGACCCTTCAACAGTGATTAATTGGTCAGAAGGCAAATTAATGTAAATCTTTCCCTAATTGGCCAGAGTTCAATAGATCAAGAACACTAGGTGTATCCCTGAACATATCTTGATTTGTAAAACTTTGTAAATTGGGCTAATTCAATGATAGTGTTAAATGATTTTGACATTTTTTATTTTGTATACATCCTATGTGTGATTCAGTGCTCAGTTACTAATATATGGTATGCATATATAAAGAAGCTGACTTTGATAAGACATGATCCGAGAAATAATGTGATGTTTCCAAAAAGCCAATATTTTGTAATCTTATGTTTCTAGTCTCTTTGTCAATAACAGACATAAGAAATAAACTAATTTGCTAATAAACAGTGCAAAACCATTTTATAGACTTTTCAGTGCAGTGATATTGATGCATAGCTATAATTCTATGCAAGTTTACAGAGCTATGAAAGCAAAACTTACAGCTATCAGTCCATTTCTGAAAGGTTTAGACACAAATGGAATCTTAAAAATAGGGAGTGGATTGCTTAGGGATAAAAAGCAGAAGTGTCTGCTTTCCCTATATAGCTCCTAGCATATTAAATTGGTCCACTTTTGTCAGCTTTCTGTCCCCATTGTAATTTAAAAATCCTGATTCATTCCCTTCAGGTTTCTATGGCAGCAACCCATGACGACATTGCTTTTGTTTTAATTGTGTTGTGGTCTCTGTGATATTGATTGTGTGCAGCCTTTCTTGCTAATGTGGAAAGCCAGATAATAATATGGCATGTGAAGATTATCCTTTTTAAAAGTAAGCAATATGTATGCATGGCAGACATCTGTGCGTCGGTTGCACTCCATGCTGTCTTCACATTGCTGGCTGCCAACTTCATGTTTCCAAATACATTCTGCCGTCTCATATTAATCATTCTCTCTATAGCGGATTTTTTTTATTCAGTACTGTCAATCGTAAGAATCCATTCAAAAAAATATATAAGATTGTTGCTCTTGTGTAAACTGCCAGTGACTGTTGATTATTTACAGCTGCTGTTTCTGATTGGCTTAACAATATATAAAGCCAGAAAGGGGTTTACAGTATTCTCTAGATAGCATACGGTTGATAAAAATGGTGAAAATGTCATCCATTAGACTAGAGCTTCTTAAACTTCTTTTTTTAAATTGGGACCCCTTTTTTTTTCATTGTAAACATTTTTGAGAAACCCAATGCTATAATGTAGTCCAAAACAAACCCCTTGTCATACAGGCTTACAATTAACTGTTTTTTTTTTATACATAAATATACTACACAAGTGAGGGGATTATTAGCAAAAGTCAGTACATTTAACCGTCTTAGCCATTGCTAATTACTAACAGTTACCTGCCATGTAGACTTCTCCCACACGTTTGGCAGTAAGCAACGACCACATACTCTTAGTGTGTGCCAAAAATTTAGCATTTGCAATTTTTGATCAAGTTACTAAAATGTGTGCACACATTTGAAGAGGTAAAAATTAGCTATGTAATGTGTCTACCTTACATTAAGCAAAATTATATTTAACCCTGTATGTCGCTGGTCGTTAAGGGTTTTTCATGCCATAATAGCGCGGGTCTTGCCACTAGCGGCAAGACCACACTTTTAAAAAACAAGCCCCATTGAAAGACCAGCGATATACAGAGTATGGAATGCAACATGTGTAACTCATAGGGGTCCAGGAAAACATGGCTGAGGTGGAAATCCTACAGGCAGATTGATTGCTCTTCTGGATTTCAAAAAATCTCTTTACAGAAATTATTTTAATATAAGAAAAAGCAATCTTTTGTCACATGATTATACTAAGAAACAACATGATAAAAGCTGTAAGCCATAATTAGCTTATTCTCTGACAACGATGCTTTAAATACATTTGCATATTTCCTAAATCCCATAGGCTTTTATTCCGAGAGTCTGAATAATGTTTCCCTATTGACCGTGAAGTTGTTTTTGTTGCTATATGAAATAAAATGAATAATTTACCCCATCTTCTAAATGAGCTTTCATATGTTTGCTCGGTTCACAGAGAAAAGCATTTGTTTATCCGCTCTGATACTATATATTTGTATGTTTTTTGTGTAAAATGGCTAAAGGCTGGATAATTGTAAGAAGCAAAAATAGCACTCTCTTTTTCATCCGGTGACTAATGCAACATATTGTTTAATTGGAACATCAATTAGGATCTGCAAAACACATTTGCTACCAGATATTTCCTTTGTAACTCTTTCTATGCCTGGCATATTTATACATAACTTCAGTTCTATGTAAAATGTATTTTTGCTTAAAATCAAAACAGCATTGCTAAATTATTTATTCAGTTAGTGACATAATTTTTATTGTTTACTTGTAAAGCGCTAACCAATTCCACAGTGCTAATAAAGGGCTAGTTTCCATTGAGGTGGTAAAGTTTGGAAACTGGTGATAAAAACCTTCATCTCCATTAAGGTCTATGGAGATTTTTTATGTTGCCACCAGTTTCTAAACTTTACCACCTCAATGGAAACTAGGCCAAAGTTGGCTTATCATTTGGTAGTTTAAATGCTAAACAGAACATTTCAACATAAGGGAGATAAATGAACAAAAATAAATAAAACGTTAAGGGGAAAAAAGTACAGTTACATGTACACAGCGCTTGATACAAGTAGAAAGACAATGTCTGAGGATCATCATCTTAAATAAATGTTCATTTATTGATGTGTTTTATGTCGGTCCTTATATAGAATTTAGGCCACATAACTAAGGCACTGGCAACTTTACCTGATTGGCCACTTTCTCTGTAACTGGCTTTGTTTTTGTTCATGTTTACATTCACATACTGCAGTGACCACCAGCAAGGAAAGAGCCTTGGAAAGCTAGGAAATAATTAAAGGGACAATAAACTTAAAGGGATGTTAAACACCTTGTAATTTCAAGACATTTCTGTTGTGCTGCTAAAGAATAACATATCAGCCAAGTCTTAACATTTTAAAAAACGAAATAACATCCTTTTTACTGCAATTATTTTTCAAAAGCCAATCTCCACTCACTATTTGCCTTATGTGGAACATCCAATCTGAGCTTTAGTCAGCAGACAACAATGTTAGCCACAGTCATAAAGTTAGTATCAAATGCATTTATTTGCAGTTGTTATCAGTTAACCCCTTAGTGACCAGACCATTTCTCCAACATAGGTGTGTCCGGTCCACGGCGTCATCCTTACTTGTGGGATATTCTCTTCCCCAACAGGAAATGGCAAAGAGCCCAGCAAAGCTGGTCACATGATCCCTCCTAGGCTCCGCCTTCCCCAGTCATTCTCTTTGCCGTTGTACAGGCAACATCTCCACGGAGATGGCTTAGAGTTTTTTGGTGTTTAGCTGTAGTTTTTATTATTCAATCAAGAGTTTGTTATTTTAAAATAGTGCTGGTATGTACTATTTACTCTGAAACAGAAAAGAGATGAAGATTTCTGTTTGTAAGAGGAAAATGATTTTAGCAACCGTTACTAAAATCGATGGCTGTTTCCACACAGGACTGTTGAGAGGAATTAACTTCAGTTGGGGGAAACAGTGAGCAGACTTTTGCTGCTTGAGGTATGACACATTTCTAACAAGACGATGTAATGCTGGAAGCTGTCATTTTCCCTATGGGATCCGGTAAGCCATTTTTATTACATAAAAAAAAAAAAAAAAAGGGCTTCACAAGGGCTTTTAAGACTGTAGACATTTTCTGGGCTAAAACGATTTATATATAAGCATATTTTATACCCCATAGCCTTGAGGAATTATTTTAATCTTGGGAACTATGTAAAATAACCGGCAGGCACTGTATTGGACACCTTATTCTCTAGGGGCTTTCCCTAATCATAGGCAGAGTCTCATTTTCGCGCCTCTATTGCGCACTTGTTTTTGGGAAGCATGACATGCAGATGCATGTGTGAGGAGCTCTAATACATAGAAAAGACTTTCTGAAGGCGTCATTTGGTATCGTATTCCCCTTTGGGCTTGGTTGGGTCTCAGCAAAGCAGATACCAGGGACTGTAAAGGGGTTAAATATAAAAACGGCTCCGGTTCCGTTATTTTAAGGGTTAAAGTTTCCAAATTTGGTGTGCAATACTCTTAAGGCTTTAAGACACTGTGGTGAAATTTTGGTGAATTTTGAACAATTCCTTCATACTTTTTCACATTTGCAGTAATAAAGTGTGTTCAGTTTAAAATTTAAAGTGACAGTAACGGTTTTATTTTAAAACGTTTTTTGTACTTTGTTATCAAGTTTATGCCTGTTTAACATGTCTGAACTACCAGATAGACTGTGTTCTGTATGTGGGGAAGCCAAGGTTCCTTCTCATTTAAATAGATGTGATTTATGTGACACAAAATTTAGAGAAAATGATGCCCAAGATGATTCCTCAAGTGAGGGGAGTAAGCATGGTACTGCATCATCCCCTCCTTCGTCTACACCAGTCTTGCCCACACAGGAGGCCCCTAGTACATCTAGTGCGCCAATACTCCTTACTATGCAACAATTAACGGCTGTAATGGATAATTCTATCAAAAACATTTTAGCCAAAATGCCCACTTATCAGCGAAAGCGCGACTGCTCTGTTTTAGAAAATACTGAAGAGCATGAGGACGCTGATGATATTGGTTCTGAAGTGCCCCTACACCAGTCTGAGGGGGCCAGGGAGGTTTTGTCTGAGGGAGAAATTTCAGATTCAGGGAAAATTTCTCAACAAGCTGAACCTGATGTGATTACATTTAAATTTAAATTGGAACATCTCCGCGCTCTGCTTAAGGAGGTGTTATCTACTCTGGATGATTGTGAGAATTTGGTCATTCCAGAGAAATTATGTAAAATGGACAAGTTCCTAGAGGTCCCGGGGCCCCCCGAAGCTTTTCCTATACCCAAGCGGGTGGCGGACATTGTAAATAAAGAATGGGAAAGGCCCGGTATACCTTTCGTCCCTCCCCCCATATTTAAAAAATTGTTTCCTATGGTCGACCCCAGAAAGGACTTATGGCAGACAGTCCCCAGGGTCGAGGGGGCGGTTTCTACTCTAAACAAACGCACCACTATACCCATAGAAGATAGTTGTGCTTTCAAAGATCCTATGGATAAAAAATTAGAAGGTTTGCTTAAAAAGATGTTTGTTCAGCAAGGTTACCTTCTACAACCAATTTCATGCATTGTTCCTGTCACTACAGCAGCGTGTTTCTGGTTCGATGAACTAGAAAAGGCGCTCAATAATAATTCTTCTTCTTATGAGGAGATTATGGACAGAATTCATGCTCTCAAATTGGCTAATTCTTTCACCCTAGACGCCACTTTGCAATTGGCTAGGTTAGCGGCGAAAAATTCTGGTTTTGCTATTGTGGCGCGCAGAGCGCTTTGGCTAAAATCTTGGTCAGCGGATGCGTCTTCCAAGAACAAATTGCTTAACATTCCTTTCAAGGGGAAAACGCTGTTTGGCCCTGACTTGAAAGAGATTATCTCTGATATCACTGGGGGCAAGGGCCACGCCCTTCCTCAGGATAGGTCTTTCAAGGCCAAAAATAAACCTAATTTTCGTCCCTTTCGCAGAAACGGACCAGCCCCAAGTGCTACGTCCTCTAAGCAAGAGGGTAATACTTCTCAAGCCAAGCCAGCCTGGAGGCCAATGCAAGGCTGGAACAAAGGAAAGCAGGCCAAGAAACCTGCCACTGCTACCAAGACAGCATGAGATGTTGGCCCCCGATCCGGGACCAGATCTGGTGGGGGGCAGACTCTCTCTCTTCGCTCAGGCTTGGGCAAGAGATGTTCTGGATCCTTGGGCACTAGAAATAGTCTCCCAAGGTTATCTTCTGGAATTCAAGGGGCTTCCCCCAAGGGGGAGGTTCCACAGGTCTCGATTGTCTTCAGACCACATAAAAAAACAGGCATTCTTACATTGTGTAGAAGACCTGTTAAAAATGGGAGTGATTCATCCTGTTCCATTAGGAGAACAAGGGATGGGGTTCTACTCCAATCTGTTCGTAGTTCCCAAAAAAGAGGGAACATTCAGACCAATCTTAGATCTCAAGATCCTAAACAAGTTTCTCAAGGTTCCATCGTTCAAAATGGAAACCATTCGAACAATTCTTCCTTCCATCCAGGAAGGTCAATTCATGACCACGGTGGATTTAAAGGATGCGTATCTACATATTCCTATCCACAAGGAACATCATCGGTTCCTAAGGTTCGCATTCCTGGACAAGCATTACCAGTTTGTGGCACTTCCGTTCGGATTAGCCACTGCTCCAAGAATTTTCACAAAGGTACTAGGGTCCCTTCTAGCGGTGCTAAGACCAAGGGGCATTGCAGTAGTACCTTACTTGGACGACATTCTGATTCAAGCGTCGTCCCTTCCACAAGCAAAGGCTCACACGGACATTGTCCTGGCCTTTCTCAGATCTCACGGGTGGAAAGTGAACGTAGAAAAAAGTTCTCTATCTCCGTCAACAAGGGTTCCCTTCTTGGGAACAATAATAGACTCCTTAGAAATGAGGATTTTTCTGACAGAGGCCAGAAAATCAAAACTTCTAAACTCTTGTCAAATACTTCATTCTGTTCCTCTTCCTTCCATAGCGCAGTGCATGGAAGTAATAGGTTTGATGGTAGCGGCAATGGACATAGTTCCTTTTGCGCGAATTCATCTAAGACCATTACAACTGTGCATGCTCAGTCAGTGGAATGGGGACTATACAGACTTGTCTCCGACGATACAAGTAGATCAGAGGACCAGAGATTCACTCCGTTGGTGGCTGTCCCTGGACAACCTGTCACAGGGGATGAGCTTCCGCAGACCAGAGTGGGTCATTGTCACGACCGACGCCAGTCTGGTGGGCTGGGGCGCGGTCTGGGGACCCCTGAAAGCTCAGGGTCTTTGGTCTCGGGAAGAATCTCTTCTCCCGATAAATATTCTGGAACTGAGAGTGATATTCAATGCTCTCAAGGTTTGGCCTCAGCTAGCAAAGGCCAAGTTCATACGGTTTCAATCAGACAACATGACGACTGTTGCGTACATCAACCATCAGGGGGGAACAAGGAGTTCCCTGGCGATGGAAGAAGTGACCAAAATCATTCAATGGGCGGAGACTCACTCCTGCCACTTGTCTGCAATCCACATCCCAGGAGTGGAAAATTGGGAAGCGGATTTTCTGAGTCGTCAGACATTTCATCCGGGGGAGTGGGAACTCCATCCGGAAATCTTTGCCCAAATTACTCAATTGTGGGGCATTCCAGACATGGATCTGATGGCCTCTCGTCAGAACTTCAAGGTTCCTTGCTACGGGTCCAGATCCAGGGATCCCAAGGCGACTCTAGTAGATGCACTAGTAGCACCTTGGACCTTCAAACTAGCTTATGTATTCCCGCCGTTTCCTCTCATCCCCAGGCTGGTAGCCAGGATCAATCAGGAGAGGGCATCGGTGATCTTGATAGCTCCTGCGTGGCCACGCAGGACTTGGTATGCAGACCTGGTGAATATGTCATCGGCTCCACCATGGAAGCTACCTTTGAGACGAGACCTTCTTGTTCAAGGTCCGTTCGAACATCCGAATCTGGTCTCACTCCAACTGACTGCTTGGAGATTGAACGCTTGATCTTATCAAAGCGAGGGTTCTCAGATTCTGTCATTGATACTCTTGTTCAGGCCAGAAAGCCTGTAACTAGAAAAATCTACCACAAAATATGGAAAAAATATATCTGTTGGTGTGAATCTAAAGGATTCCCTTGGGACAAGGTAAAAATTCCTAAGATTCTATCCTTTCTTCAAGAAGGTTTGGAGAAAGGATTATCTGCAAGTTCTTTGAAGGGACAGATTTCTGCCTTGTCTGTGTTACTTCACAAAAAGCTGGCAGCTGTGCCAGATGTTCAAGCCTTTGTTCAGGCTCTGGTTAGAATCAAGCCTGTTTACAAACCTTTGACTCCTCCTTGGAGTCTCAATTTAGTTCTTTCAGTTCTTCAGGGGGTTCCGTTTGAACCCTTACATTCCGTTGATATTAAGTTATTATCTTGGAAAGTTTTGTTTTTGGTTGCAATTTCTTCTGCTAGAAGAGTTTCAGAATTATCTGCTCTGCAGTGTTCTCCTCCTTATCTGGTGTTCCATGCAGATAAGGTGGTTTTACGTACTAAACCTGGTTTTCTTCCGAAAGTTGTTTCTAACAAAAACATTAACCAGGAGATAGTCGTGCCTTCTTTGTGTCCGAATCCAGTTTCAAAGAAGGAACGTTTGTTGCACAATTTGGATGTAGTTCGTGCTCTAAAATTCTATTTAGATGCTACAAAGGATTTTAGACAAACATCTTCTTTGTTTGTTGTTTATTCTGGTAAAAGGAGAGGTCAAAAAGCAACTTCTACCTCTCTCTCTTTTTGGATTAAAAGCATCATCAGATTGGCTTACGAGACTGCCGGACGGCAGCCTCCTGAAAGAATCACAGCTCATTCCACTAGGGCTGTGGCTTCCACATGGGCCTTCAAGAACGAGGCTTCTGTTGATCAGATATGTAAGGCAGCGACTTGGTCTTCACTGCACACTTTTACTAAATTTTACAAATTTGATACTTTTGCTTCTTCTGAGGCTATTTTTGGGAGAAAGGTTTTGCAAGCCGTGGTGCCTTCCATCTAGGTGACCTGATTTGCTCCCTCCCTTCATCCGTGTCCTAAAGCTTTGGTATTGGTTCCCACAAGTAAGGATGACGCCGTGGACCGGACACACCTATGTTGGAGAAAACAGAATTTATGTTTACCTGATAAATTACTTTCTCCAACGGTGTGTCCGGTCCACGGCCCGCCCTGGTTTTTTAATCAGGTCTGATAATTTATTTTCTTTAACTACAGTCACCACGGTATCATATGATTTCTCCTATGCAAATATTCCTCCTTTACGTCGGTCGAATGACTGGGGAAGGCGGAGCCTAGGAGGGATCATGTGACCAGCTTTGCTGGGCTCTTTGCCATTTCCTGTTGGGGAAGAGAATATCCCACAAGTAAGGATGACGCCGTGGACCGGACACACCGTTGGAGAAAGTAATTTATCAGGTAAACATAAATTCTGTTTTTTCAGTTTTCTTACCGTTCAGGACCAGGGCTATTTTACATTTCTGCGGTGTTTGTGTTTAGCTGTAATTTTCCTCTTACTCATTTACTGTACCCACACATATTATATACCGCCATTAAATTGACTTTCTAAAGATACCATTATTTTCATCATATCATCTAACTTACTATAAAAATTTTTTATAAAATATGCTGAAAATTAAAAAAAAAAAAAACATACTTTTTCAAACGCCCATGCTAAATAGTTTCTAAATTTTGTCCTGAGTTAAGAAATATCCAATGTTTACATGTTCTTTTGCTTTTTTTTGCAAGTTATAGGGCAATAAGTACAAGTAGCACTTTGCTATTTCCAAACCATTTTTTCGTCAAAATTAGTGATAGTTCCATTGTAACACTGATATGTCAGAAATCCCTGAAAAACCCTTCACATGAATATATTTTTTTTAGTAGACACCCCAAAGTATTGATCTAGGCCCATTTTGGTATATTTCATGCCACGATTTCACCACCAAATGCGATCAAATAAAAAAAAAATGTTAACTTTTTCATTAACTTTAGGTTTCTCACTGAAAATATTTACAAACAGCTTGTGCAATTATGGCACAAATGGTTGTAAATGCTTCTCTGGGATCCCCTTTGTTCATAAATAGCAGACATATATGGCTTTTGCATTGCTTTTTGTTAATTAGAAGGCCGCTAAATGCCGCTGTGCACCACACTTGTATTATGCATAGCATTGAAGGGGTTAATTAGGTAACTTGTAGCGTTAATTTTAGCCTTAGTATAGAGATCAGCCTCCCACCTGACGCATCCCACCCCCTGACCCCTCTCAAATAGCTCTCTTCCCTCCCCTACCTCACAAAAGTCTGCCACTACTAAAATAAAAGGTTTTTATTTATTTATTTTTTTATTATATAATGTCTGCAGTATAGGATGCCCCTCCAAACAACGTTCTAACCCTCCCCCCTCTACCTATTTGCCGCCATCTTAGGTAATGGCTAAGATATCTGCCAGTACCCAGTTTGCTAAAACAAATTGCATAATGCCTCAATATCGAGGCATCGCTGCAATACCCTGAAATCACGTTTTTGGTCGTTAAAGGGATGCTAAACCCAATTTTTTTTCTTGCATGATTCAGATAGAGCATGCAATTTTAAGCAACTTTTGTAATTTCAATTTTTCTTTGTTCCCTTAATATCTTTATTTTTAAAAACAGGAATGTAAGCTTAAGAGCCGGCCCATTTTTCTTTCAGCATTTTGGATAGCACTTGCTAATTGGTGGCTACAGTTAGCCACCAATCAGCAAGCACAACCCAGGTGCTGAACCAAAATGGGATGGGGACAAAATAAATAATGAAAATATACTGCAAAGTAGTTTCATACATAAATGAAAATGTTATATTTAGATCTCTAAGTGTTTACTGTCCCTTTAAAAGCAAAACGTTCATGATTCAGATAAAGCATGCAATTTTATATAACTCTCCAATTCACTTCTATTATCAAATTTTGTTTTTCTTGGTACCCTTTATTGGAGAGTAAACTAGATAGGCTCATAGGACCTCAAGAGTGCATGTGTCTTTAGGAATCAATGGAAGCAGTGTTTGCAAAAATGTATACATTTGCTACAAATATTGCAACACTGATGCCATAGGTTTAATGGGTTTGCAAAGTTTAACTAGGTTTAATCGTCAACAAATGATACCAAGAGAATTAAGCAAAATTGGTAATAGAAATAAATTGGAACGTTCAGAAAATTGTGTGCTTTAAACCATAAGTTTATTTTTGTCTTTTTTGTCTTTAAGAAAATGCCTTCTACCCCTCGAGATTTGACTCCCTAGGGCTGGCATTAGCAGTGGTCCAGGAAACATCTTATAATGAGGGGAGGAAAAAAATGATACAAAGGCAATCTGGTCTGCACACAATTTTTGCACAGAAAACATGGTTATATTAATACGCTTTTTACCTCTGCGATTACCTTGTTTCTATGCATCTTCTGACAGCCCCCTGATCACATGACTTTAAATGTATTATCTATTGACTTAAGCCAATTAGTTCTGTGTTGTTAGAATCCACTGGCGTCAGCACAATGTTATCTATATGGCTCACATGAACTAGCTTCCCATGTTGTGAAAAGCAAACACAAAAGCATGTGATCAAAGGGGTGTCTGTATGGACGTAGAAACAGACAGAAATTAAGAGGTATAAAGGTTATAAAGTATGTTAATATAACCATGTTGGTTGTGCAACACTAGGAAATGGGTAGTAAAGGCATTGTCTATCTTTTTAAAGAATAATAATTTTATATTGACTGTCCCTTTAATTATTCCCAAAGATTGTTTTATTCATTTCACACATTTGTCAAATCCATAGACAGATATTATTATGGCCAGGGCATGTTTTTCCTCACCCACTTGAGTGTTTCATGACCTTAACTTTACTGGCACAGTTGGCAGGACGAAAATAATTTCAAACGCTGATCTTACCATGATCCCTTTCTTCAATCTTAAAAGAATTGCAGCCATGGTTTAATATACTGTTCTAAATTGTTTAAAGCACTTTGTATGTCAGTTTGTCAATCAGACATAAAGGTTTGAAATATTGTAGCCATTGCTTTATCACCTGAGTTAGTAATCAAATTAAATGACTCTGTCTTTTATTTTTGACAGTTGCTACTAAACTCACTCCCAGGGATATCTATTATGAAGGTGATTGTGTCACATCTTTGCTTTATGATTTGATTTCATACTGAGTTAGTTTAACATATTTTTCAATTTCTATTCAAAAGCCAACAAGCTTTGCACATTAGAAGCATATTTTTTTTTAATTTGCAGATTATGTCATTATTTAAAACTGTCATCTTGTTATATTATAATGCTTAATAGGTATTGTTGATTCAAACCACCGCTGAGTTTAATGTATTTACTATTGTTATGTTCTGTCATGTTTTCTTCTTGTATTCAGATTCTCATCTAGAAGAGGTTGTGGACTGGCCTGGATTGAACCTCAAATTAGGACAGGTGTCCGGGTTAGCTCTGGACGCTAACAATAATTTAGTTATTTTCCACAGGGGCGATCATGTATGGGATGAAAAGTAAGTATTTTCTTTTACTACCTACTATATATTGATCTATTTGCAAGTAGTATTTTGTATTTGAGACTAATTCTATTGCAATTAATCTGTTAAAAAAAAATGTATATATTTTTGCAGTTATTCTTAAAGGGACATGATACTCAAATGTTAAAGAACTTGAAAGTGATGCAGCATAGCTGTAAAAAGCTGACTAGAACATATCACCTAGACATCTCTATGTAAAAAAGTAAGATATTTACCTCAAATGTTCACACCCCATTGTAAAGGGACTTTAAGCAGCCAATCAGGATACTAGTCCCAGGACTTGCAAGAGAGTATCCATCAAGCGTGTACAGGCACAGTCATGTTATTTCCCTATTCAGTTTAAGGAAGTTTACTATGAAATTTCACAAGATTGCAGTGAAATCTCATGAGATCACAGTAAAGCATAGCATGACCTCAGCATTGCTGATTGGCTATTGCTTATATGTTGTTGTTTTTTTCAACTTGCGGCTTGACAGTAGCTGAAGTATAACTGTTACCAGTGCACTTACTCTGGTGAGCTGAAGAAATTTTGAGGTAAAATATCTTCCTTTTTTACATAGAGATGTTCAGGTGATATTTTCTTGTCAGCTTTTTACAGTTATGCTGCATCCCTTTCAAATTATTTAGCATATGTGTATTATGTCCCTTTGAAGGGATGTGAAACCCCAAAAGTTTCTTTGGGTATTCTTTGTTGAAGTGATACCTAGGTAGCGTTTGGAACACTACATGACAGGAAATAGTGCTGCCATCTAGTGATCTTGCAAATAGATAACATTCATTCAAAACTGCTGCCATATAGTGCTCCAGACACGTGGATGCTCCTGAGCTTACCTCCCTGCTTTTCAGCAAAGATACCAAGAGAAATAAAATTTGATAATGGATATAAATTAGAAAGTTGTTTAAAACTGCACTCTATCAGAATCATTAGATCCTTAATTTCGCTCAAGAATTGGTAGTGGCATACCTGTATAGCAGCCAGTCACTAGCCACTAGCTGTTTATAGGCCAGAATTAGTAGAGGCATAAGTGTGTAGCTGCCAGTCACTATCTGTGTTTTGCTAAAGAATTGGTAGTGGCATATGTGTGTAGCTGCCAGTCACTAGCTGTTTTTAGCCCAGAATTGGTAGTGGCATAAGTGTGTAGCTGCCAGTCACTAGCTGTTTTTAGGTCAGAATTGGTAGTGGCATATGTGTAAAGCCAGTAGTCACCAGCTGAGTTTCGCTCAAGAATTGGTAGTGGCATATTTGTGTAGCTGCCAGTCACTAGCTGTGTTAAAGGAATAGTCTAGTCAAAATTAAACCTTTTCTTTGCAGAAATGTTTTGTTGATGATTTATTTATATAAAAATGGATAGTTTTGCTTATTTTTAAATAACATTGCTCTGATTTTCAGACTCCTAACAAAGCCCCAAAGTTTTAGGAGAACACCAACGTATACCTACTCCAGCTTGCTTCTGTTTGTGTAAAGGGTCTTTTCATATGCAAAGGAAGGGGGAGGGGGGAGTGTCTGATATTTCCCACTTGCAGTGGGCTTTCCAACTACCTTTTAAACAGAGCTAAACTGGAAGCTTATAAGTAAGTTTTTAAACGATTTTATACTGGATTTTTATATCAGGATCTGTGCATCTTATTCTTTATAGTAGTGTCTATTACATGCAGTCACATGAACATTGGTGTATACTGTCCCTTTAAGCAACTTTGTAATTTACTCCTATTATCAATTTCTCATCTTTCTCTTGGTATCTTTATTTTAAAAAGCAAGAATGTAAGCATAGTGGCCAGCTCATTTTTGGTTCAGCACCTGGGTAGCACTTTCTGATTGGTGTCTAAATGTATCCACTAATCGGCAAGCGCTCCCAGGTGCTGAACCAAAAATGGGCTGGCTCCTAAGCTTACATTCAAATCAAGATACCAGGAGAACGAAGAGAAATTGATAATCGGAGTAAATTAGAAAGTTGCTTAAAATTGCATGCTCTATCTGAACAATGAAAGTTAAATTTTGACTAGACTATTCCTTTAAGCTCAGAATTGGTAGTGGCATATTTGTGTAGCCGCCAGTCATCTGCATGTGTTTAGCTCAGGATAGGTAGTAGCATATGTGTGTTGCTGCCAGTCATCAGCTGTGTTTAGCTCATGATAGGTAGTGGCATATGTGTGTAGCTATATAAAAATAGAAGGTAGGCCCAGCACTCACTGTCAGACATCAGGTGCATGCTACCGGGGTCCATGCACTAACCCCAAATAGTTACAGCAAACAAAGGGGTAGCAGCATCAAAATGTGAATTTAGTTGCTTTTAATAAGAGACATCACAAAAAACGACATTTCGGTCAGTACCTGACCTTAATCATGTTGTATGATTAAGGTCAGGTACTTACCGAAACGTCGTTGTTTTTTTTTGTGATGTCTCTTATTAAAAGCAACTAAATTCACATTTTGGTGCTGCTACCTCCCTATATGTGTGTAGCTGCCAGTCATCAGCAGTGTTTAGCTCATAATAGGCAGTGGCATATGTGTGTAGCTGCCAGTCATCAGCTGTGTTTAGCTCAGGATTGGTAGTGGCATATGTGTGTAGCTGCCAGTCATCAGCTGTGTTTAGCTTAGGATTGGTAGTGGCATATGTGTGTAGCTGCCAGCCATCAGCTGTGCTTAGCTCAGGACTGGTAATGACATATGTGTGTAGCTGCCAGTCATCAGCTGTGTTTAGCTCAGGATTGGTAGTGGCATATGTGTTTAGCTCATGATAGGTAGTGGCATATGTGTATAACTGCCGGCCATCAGCTGTGTTTAGCTCATGATAGGCAGTGGCATATGTGTGTAGCTGCCAGTCATCAGCTGTATTTAGCTCAGGATTGGTAATGACATGTGTGTAGCTGCCAGCCATCAGCTGTGTTAAGATCATGATAGGTAGTGACTTGTGTGTAGCTGCCAGTCATAAGCTGTCTTTAGCTCATCATTGGTAATGACATGTGTGTAGCTCACAGTCAACAGCTGTCCTTAGCTCATCATTGGTAGTGGCATATTTGTGTAGCCGCCAGTGATCTGCATGTGTTTAGCTCAGGATAGGTAGTAGCATATGTGTGTAACTGCTCGCCATCAGCTGTGTTTAGCTCATGATAGGCAGTGGCATATGTGTGTAGCTGCCAGTCATCAGCTGTGTTTAGCTCAGGATTGGTAATGACATATGTGTGTTGCTGCCAGTCATCAGCTGTGTTTAGCTCAGGATTGGTAATGACATGTGTGTAGCTGCCAGCCATCAGCTGTGTTTAGCTCTTGATAGGTAGTGACATATGTGTGTAACTGCCAGTCATCAGCTGTGTTTAGCTCAGGATTGGTAATGACATGTGTGTAGCTGCCAGTCATCAGCTGTGTTTAGCTCAGGATAGGTAGTGGCATATGTATGTAGCCGCCAGTCATCAGCTGTGTTTAGCTCAGGATAGGTCATGGCAAATGTGTGTATCTGCCAGTCATCAGCTGTGTTCAGGATTGGTAATGACATGTGTGTAGCTGCCAGTCATCAGCTGTGTTTAGATCAGGATAGGTAGTGACTTATGTGTGTAGCTGCCAGTCATCAGCTGTCTTTAGCTCATCATTGGTAATGACATATATGTGTAGCTGACAGTCATCAGCTGTCTTTAGCTCATCATTTGTAGTGGCATATTTGAATAGCCGCCAGTGATCTGCATGTGTTTAGCTCAGGATAGGTAGTAGCATATGTGTGTTGCTGCCAGTCATCAGCTGTGTTTAGCTCAGGATAGGTAGTGACCTATATGTGTAGCCGCCAGTCATCAGCTGTGTTTAGCTCAGGATAGGTAGTGGCATATGTGTGTAGCCGCCAGTCATCAGCTGTGTTTAGCTCATGATAGGTAGTGGCATATGTGTATAGCCGCCAGTCACCAGCTGTGTTTCGTTAAGGATAAGTAGTGGCATATGTGTGTAGCTGCCAGTAATCAGCTGTGTTTAGCTCATGATAGGTAGTGGCATATGTGTGTAGCTGCAAGTCATCAGCTGTGTTTAGCTCAGGATAGGTAGTGGCATATGTGTGTAGCTGCCAGTCATCAGCTGTGTTTAGCTCATGATAGGTAGTGGCATATGTGAGTAGCTGCCAGTCATCAGCTGTTTTTAAGCTCAGGATAGGTAGTGGCATATGTGTGTAGCTGACAGTCATCAGCTGTGTTTAGCTCAGGATAGGTAGTGGCATATGTGTGTAGCTGACAGTCATCAGCTGTGTTTAGCTCATCATTGGTAGTGGCATATGTGTGTAGCCGCCAGTCATCAGCTGTGTTTAGCTCAGGATAGGTAGTGGCATATGTGTGTAGCTGACAGTCATCAGCTGTGTTTAGCTCATCATTGGTAGTGGCATATGTGTGTAGCTGCCAGTCATCAGCTGTATTTAGCTCAAGATTGGCAGTGGCATATATGTGTAGCTGGCAGTTGTGAGATGTCTTTAGCTCTGGATTGGCAGTGGCATATGTGTGTAGCTGGCAGTCATCATTTGTGTTTAGCTCAGGATTGGCAGTGGCATATGTGTGTAGCTGGCAGTCATCAGCTGTGCTTAGCTCAGGATAAGCAGTGTGTTTACCCACTATACTCCTACTTTATCAATTGTTATTGATCTGTTTTATTGTAACCTTATTACTTTGGCAACACATGTAATAATGTCATGCTAATAAAGAATTCTTGACTTGACTTGTGTTACTTCTCCAGAGCAATCCTTTTGCAGGGTTATATACATAGTTAAAGGCAAGCAGCAGTGCGATCATGAAGTGCTGTAGTGCATTAGTGCATTTTTTTATTGCACTTTTATGTCCCTAAAATGTAAAAGTAAGATTATAGACCTACTTACTACTACATCAATAATATATTGAAAGCCATGATCAGGAGGAGGGGCAGTCCATGGGCATGGCTGGGTGTGGTGCTGGGTGTTCTGTGGGATGTGGCTTATCAGCCCTGGGGTCTGTTGGGCATTACCGGGCAGAGGTGCCAGTGTATTGCTGAATAGATCAGAAGTAGAGTTGGATTTGTTCTATATGTTTTTTTATGACGAGAAAAGTTGCAAGACGGACATAACAGAGCTCAGCTACAGAACTGTCCCTCAGAGTATGACAGAGCTTAGCTACAGGACTGTCCCTCAGAATGTGACAGAGCTCAGCTACAGAACTGTCCCTCAGAATGTGACAGAGCTCAGCTACAGAACTGTTCCTTTAGAATGTGTCAGAGCTCAGCTACAGAACTGTCCCTCTGAATGTGACAGAGCTCAGCTACAGAACTGTCCCTCAGAGTGTGACAGAGCTCAGCTACAGAACTGTTCCTTTAGAATGTGTCAGAGCTCAGCTACAGAACTGTCCCTCTGAATGTGACAGAGCTCAGCTACAGAACTGTCCCTCTGAATGTGACAGAGCTCAGCTACAGAACTGTTCCTTTAGAATGTGTCAGAGCTCAGCTACAGAACTGTCCCTCTGAATGTGACAGAGCTCAGCTACAGAACTGTCCCTCAGAGTGTGACAGAGCTCAGCTACAGAACTGTTCCTTTAGAATGTGTCAGAGCTCAGCTACAGAACTGTCCCTCAAAGTGTTGTAGTGCATTAGTGCATTTTTTTATTGCACTTTTATGTCCCTAAAATGTAAAAGTAAGATTATAGACCTACTTACTACTACATCAATAATATATTGAAAGCCATGATCAGGAGGAGGGGCAGTCCATGGGCATGGCTGGGTGTGGTGCTGGGTGTTCTGTGGGATGTGGCTTATCAGCCCTGGGGTCTGTTGGGCATTACCGGGCAGAGGTGCCAGTGTATTGCTGAAGAGATCAGAAGTAGAGTTGGATTTGTTCTATATGTTTTTTTATGACGAGAAAAGTTGCAAGACGGACATAACAGAGCTCAGCTACAGAACTGTCCCTCAGAGTATGACAGAGCTTAGCTACAGAACTGTCCCTCAGAATGTGACAGAGCTCAGCTACAGAACTGTCCCTCAGAATGTGACAGAGCTCAGCTACAGAACTGTTCCTTTAGAATGTGTCAGAGCTCAGCTACAGAACTGTCCCTCTGAATGTGACAGAGCTCAGCTACAGAACTGTCCCTCAGAGTGTGACAGAGCTCAGCTACAGAACTGTCCCTCAGAGTGTGACAGAGCTCAGCTACAGAACTGTCCCTCAGAGTGTGACAGAGCTCAGCTACAGAACTGTCCCTCAGAGTATGACAGAGCTTAGCTACAGAACTGTCCCTCAGAATGTGACAGAGCTCAGCTACACAACTGTCCCTCAGAATGTGACAGAGCTCAGCTACAGAACTGTTCCTTTAGAATGTGTCAGAGCTCAGCTACAGAACTGTCCCTCTGAATGTGACAGAGCTCAGCTACAGAACTGTCCCTCAGAATGTGACAGAGCTCACCTACAGAACTGTTCCTTTAGAATGTGTCAGAGCTCAGCTACAGAACTGTCCCTCAGAGTGTGACAGAGCTCAGCTACAGAACTGTCCCTCAGTGTGACAGAGCTCAGCTACAGAACTGTCCCTCAGAGTGTGACAGAGCTCAGCTACAGAACTGTCCCTCAGAATGTGACAGAGCTCAGCTACAGAACTGTCCCTCAGAGTGTGACAGAGCTCAGCTACAGAACTGTCCCTCAAAGTATGACAGAGCTCAGCTACAGAACTGTCCCTCAAAGTGTGACAGAGCTCAGCTACAGAACTGTCCCTCAAAGTGTGACAGAGCTCAGCTACAGAACTGTCCATCAGAATGTGACAGAGCTCAGCTACAGAACTGTCCCTTAGAATGTGACAGAGCTCAGCTACAGAACTGTCCCTCAAAGTGTGACAGAGCTCAGCTACAGAACTGTCCCTCAGAATGCGACAGAGCTCAGCTACAAAACTGTCCCTCAGAATGTGACAGAGCTCAGCTACAGAACTGTCCCTCAGAATGCGACAGAGCTCAGCTACAAATCTGTCCCTCAGAATGCGACAGAGCTCAGCTACAAAACTGTCCCTCAGAATGCGACAGAGCTCAGCTACAAAACTGTCCCTCAGAATGCGACAGAGCTCAGCTACAAATCTGTCCCTCAGAATGCGACAGAGCTCAGCTACAAAACTGTCCCTCAGAATGCGACAGAGCTCAGCTACAAAACTGTCCCTCAGAATGCGACAGAGCTCAGCTACAAAACTGTCCCTCAGAATGCGACAGAGCTCAGCTACAAAACTGTCCCTCAGAATGTGACAGAGCTCAGCTACAAAACTGTCCCTCAGAATGCGACAGAGCTCAGCTACAAAACTGTCCCTCAGAATGCGACAGAGCTCAGCTACAAAACTGTCCCTCAGAATGCGACAGAGCTCAGCTACAGAACTGTCCCTCAGAATGCGACAGAGCTCAGCTACAGAACTGTCCCTCAGAATGTGAGAGCTCAGCGCTACAGAACTGTCCCTCAGAATGTGAGACAGTTGTCAGTGTTCTGTTGCAAAGACCGTAAAGGCACACTACACTCCTTGTAATTACAAGTCTTTTCTGTTGTCTTGTTTAGAATAACATTTCACCTGAGTCTAAAGTATTTTTAAAAAAAAAATATCTTGTTTGCTGCAATTGTTTTTTTTTAACCAAACTCCACCCACCACTTGCCTTAGCATTATTTTCGAATAAACTGCATTGTTTGACAGTTGTTATCTGCAGAAGCGAGTTAGGGGGATATATCGTGAAGGCTTTGTGTTAAGAGGTCTGCAGTATTTTTAGTTTTGTGAATAAGAAAATTTTCAGAGCTAAACTACATTAAAAAATGGGCGAAATAAATAATGAATGTGTATTGCAAAGTGGTTTTACTACACATACATAAACATTTTATGTTAAAATCTCAATGCGTGCACCGTCCCTTTAACAATTAACCCCTTAAGGATCAGCGACTTACCCTGTATGTTGCTGGTCTTTCTATGGGGAATGTGCTATTAATAGTGCAGTCTCTCTATTACCAGTGACAAGAAGGGAGAATTTAATAGCATGGTCCTGCCACTTGCTGCGAGACCAGCACTGTTATAAAAAAGAAAACCCTTAATGACCGTAAACGTAGATGGGTACATCGTAGTCTTTAAGGGGTTAATTATAATTGTTAAATGAATAAGCGGGCGTTTGTTTTACAAAGTTACGTATATTACATGTGCTTCCTTAGATACATCATTATATCCTATAAAACCAAATACCCGTGAACATACATCACATTCTACCTTACTGTTGTATGACAGCTGAATATTTGACCACATTCATTGTAACTAGGCCTTAATTCTTCATTAACACTGTAGAAATATCATTAGTTTAGAGGTCTTCAAGTTTTACCCCACAAATACAAGGACAATAGCAGAAACGCCCATTATCCTATCCACATGGTTAGTCTGCAAATGTCAGATGTAACAAAAGCAGCATATACTGTAATTGTATATATTATTAGTCTATGCATACTTGTCTTATATGGAAATTAATTGTGACTTAAGATCAGATGAATGTCCTCAGCAACCCTAAGAACGTTAAAACTATATAGGCCCAAAATAACAAACCTCAGCTCTAATGTATGTCCAAAGCTAACCCTTTACAAAATCTACATGTCCAAAGTAAGGGAAATAGATCAGTTGCTGGTCCCAGCAAACCATACCTGTTTGTGATGTTTTCACTCATATCTGGTGGGATAGAGAAGGGGGAGAGCACTTTGCCTTGACTGTAACACCCACAGCACCTCGAAGAAAGTGGGAAGTTTGGCCCAGTGAAAATCATCTGTGATTACAATATGGTTTTTGAAAGCTACTTTTCTAGCTGAACATATTTTTGCATGTTTTAAAAAGGTAAAAATACTGTTCTCAGTATGAGGGATATTCAAATGAGTGCTAT
This sequence comes from Bombina bombina, assembly GCF_027579735.1. Taxonomy (NCBI): domain Eukaryota; kingdom Metazoa; phylum Chordata; class Amphibia; order Anura; family Bombinatoridae; genus Bombina; species Bombina bombina. Next base: position 253,719,314 of record NC_069500.1, read on the forward strand.
AGTTTAAATTCCAACAAAAGCAGCATACATGAGTCTAAAAGCAATCGTCAGCAATCACTCCGATCCCTGAGATACGTCTTAAGCATCCCAGTCCTAAGAACCGAAGTTGTTGTATGGTAGTGGTTACTGTCTCACAAGTAAACTTGCAAACATATTACAGAGAGAAAAAGAAAAAAATAGATTGTTCATTATAGTTGGCTGATGAAATATCACTGTAGATACACATGACATCAGAATAAATATGTTTTTCTTAGAATATTATTTTTATTATTTGCTTGGACTCCAGCATGTTTGCACTTATTTAAAACAATCATAAGGTTTATATGCATATTTACATATCTATGGAGAACAGCTCTTACTCTTATGCCTGTGTGCGTCAGTATTAGTGTATACTATTATTTGGTTTACAGTATGCAGACTTCCAAATTCATTGTCTGCATAGATCAGGCAAATTTTAGTCTTGGGCTCCCTCTTGTGTTTTGGAAAAGAACTACATGAATGTTTTTCATCAAATTCAACAAACATTATGGATATTTGAATTTAGCTGTGACAATTCAGTGAGTCTAAGAAAATCATTTATAGTGCACATTTATTACAAAGAAAGTTTCCAATTCTTTTGTGGTTTTTGATTTGTGATATCTCTAAATACTCTTAATTTTACAGCTCATTTGATACAGAGTTTATTTATCAACAAAGAGGACTTGGACCTATTGAGGAAAGCACCATTCTTGTTGTCCACCCAAACAGCTCAAGCATACTCCAGGGAACAGGCAAAAATCTGTAAGTTTTTACTGTCTGTTGTCCATGTCATTGTAATTGCAAAATGTGTTTAGCATATGCAAGGATATAACCAGTGCCACTAGGTTAAAACTAGAAGCTAGTCACTATCTATCTCTATTTATCTTCAAATGAACATTACATTTCTCACTGAAACTTTTCGGTAGCAGCTGCACCACAGTAGTTATACCTATGACGATCTGTAATTTGAGAAGTAAATTGACACTTTAGGATGTCTCCCTCATATATTGCTGATTATTTGCATATAACATTGTGTTTCCAAATAGTGGAATTTTTAAAAGAGGTTAAACAAAGTCATAGTTAAAGGGTCATGAAGCCCAAAATGTGTCTTTCATTATTCAGATAGAGAATACAATTTTAAACAACATTCCAATTTACTTATTGTCTAATTTGCTTAATTTGTTAAATATCCTTTGTTGAAGAAATAGCAATGGACATGGGTAAGCCAATCACAAGGCATCTATGGGCAGCCATAAATAAGCAGCTACTTAGTATTTAGATATGATTTTCAACAAAGGATATCAAGAGAATGAAGTATATTAGATAAAAGTAAATTGGAAAGTTGTTTAAAATTGCATTTTTTATCTAAATCATGAAATAAATAATGTGGGTTTCATGTCTCACATTGATTGTTAATTTAACATATACAATATTGACATAAGATCCTGAATCTGTTATTTTTTATATATACTTTCATTTATCAAGTGTAATTAGAGATGCACTAAAACAAGTTGTTTTATTCTGTTCTTTGTTTTACTATCGATGCCTCTTGAGGTAAACTTCAAAAACCTTTTTTTTTGGCTCAGAGCATTTACAGCTGATCAGAGCACATAAGTAGCTCTGTAACTGATGTTTCCTCTTTTCTTAAAGTGCCGTATGGCTAGAATGCCTGTTGGATAAGAGGTGAAAAACTTGCTTTAACTTATCTCCAATTAAACTTGATAAATGGAAGCAAATAAAATAACATTTAATCGATTTCAGGATCTTATGTTAATAATAAGTAAAATTCACCAAGTATTGTGATGTACTGACTGCTCCAGATCAGTACAATGACTGGCGCCTGCTCCGTGACAAGAGCATACCTGGTGCACAACACAGACTTTATTTAACCCCTTTTACAGAGGTTAAATACTTAGGGCCCAATTCTAAAAGACACTCACCAGCATGGAGAGAAGTCTTCAGCTTATTTTACTGAGCATTATATTGTTACGTAAGTGTTACTCCTTAACATAAAGCATATTGGTCAACTCCCTCTAATGAGATTTGCAGTTCCCAAGGTACTTTAAAGGGACATTAAACACAAAATACCTTTTATAGGCATAGTATTGAGGTTATTTCCTGCCTCCCTCTAGTTATGGGAGCCACCATGTTGAAATCTAGCTTTCACTACATTCCAGTGCTTAACTGTTTGCACATGTGCAGCAACTCTCCTTCTGCAGTGTAGCATAGGCTTCATAATGGCATCACCCATGATTAGAAATAGCTACATTCAATGTATTAAATGTTTAGTGTCTCTTTAAAGGGACATGAAACCCTAATTTCTCTTGTAAGGTGTATCCAGTCCACGGATCATCCATTACTTGTGGGATATTCTCATTCCCTCCCTATATAAATAGTAATAGTATTGAAATCATTCAACTACTAAATGTATCAATCAGTTAAAAAAAACTTTACTTTATTAATCACTATTAAAGACCTAAATTATTACACAAGGCCCCTGAAAAATCGCTTATGCAAAATAGACTGCAATACCCAGAGATAGGATACAGCTCAAACCACCCCCCTGTATTCCTGGCCGGTAACAGGATACGCCGGCTTCAGGTGCCAGGGATGGCTGAGTGTTCCTGTAAAATCTCGTGCAGTCTATATCAAAGCGTAGGAGCAATATGATAACTATTGTTAAAAACAAAAAGCCAAACTTGTAGCAGTTTAAGCTGAAAATAGCACACAAACGCGTTTCGGCCGAGTAGCGGCCTTTCTCAATGTGTTTTCTTAGAAATGACAAGCCGAGTGTGAAGCTGAACACACTTTAAATAACCCAGTTCTGTGTCTCTACGGCCAATAGGAGCGCAACTATTGTACACGCCCATCTTAGGGCCAATCATCAGTGCTGTACTGCTTAGGCACATTTCGATGATAGGTTATTCCGGAATGGCTGTGGATGCAATGTTAGTGCCCAATCAGGATTCACCTATATGTTATATGTTGTTCTGCGTTGCACTGCATTGCATTGTTCTGCAAATTAAACTGGTAATATTGCAATTTGCTTACATCACTCATCTATATCTACTATACTAGCGTGCACCATTTAAAGAAATAATCTGTGTATACCGATATCGAGTACAAAGTGACAACAATTTATTGAGTGATGGACTATGTTATCCCGTTTACTCTCTATTACTTCTACTCGTTATCATATTTTTATCCCTGTTAGTAACACGCACTATGGAGACCATATGTTAAAAAATCATTATTGTGAGTCAAACATAATATTTTGAACTGTGATTCAGAGCGCTATTGACATAAACTCAATGTATACTATGGCTTTCATATATATAGCCAAGTTACAAGGTTTGTAAGCTACTGCTCAAGTGGGACAGAATTACAATGATGAATTTCCATCGTTCAAATAAAGAAACCGATTTACCTAATACTGTTTAGATGGTGATCAGATAGTGTTTGTATTATCTTAAGATTAAAAGACATTACCTAAATGCACATTATTAGTGTGTACTATGTTATCAAGGTAGAGTATTTTGTTGTATTACAGGGCTAAGACAACTTCTATGTGCTTAGGTCAATTCTTTAAAAACTTAAGTGTAACTCTCATATATTCATATTTTATGGTTAATTTTAAGTTTGAAACCAAAACATAACATAATGCATGTCATACTAGTTCATATATAATTCTTATCTCACTGATTATTAACATATATCGTTATGATCCAAAAATTGCATTTACTTCGGAATTCTGGGTGCACGTCTAGATAGAGATATTATATTGAAACTCTTACATAAGTACACTATTATTTACAGAATTATTTACAGTTGTATCGAGTTTCACAGGAAGACCCTGAGATGAAGTAACTTCAGTTGGGGGAAACAGTTAGCACACTTTTCTGCTTAAGGTATGACTAGCCATATTTCTAACAAGACACTGTAATGCTGGAAGGCTGTCATTTCCCCTCATGGGGACCGGTAAGCCATTTTCTTAGTCAAAAACAAACAGAATAAAGGGCTTATTATGGGCTAAAAAACTGGTAGACATTTTTATGGGCTAAATCGATTGCTTTATTTGTGCATATTATTCAGATTTAGGCTAATAATTGGCATTTATAATCTTGGGGAACGTTTATAAAACGGCAGGCACTGTATTGGACACCTTTTTCAGTCAGGGGGCCTTTCTAGTCATAGACTGAGCCTCATTTTCGCGCCATTAATGCGCAGTTGTTTTTTGAGAGCAGGGCATGCAGATGCATGTGTGAGGATCTAAGAATCTCTGAAAAAGCTTTTAGAAGGCGTCATTTGGTATCGTATTCCCCTCAGGGCTTGGTTGGGTCTTAGCAAAGACTATATCTGGGACTGTATAGGGGTTAAATTGAAAAACGGCTCCGGTTCCGTTATTTTAAGGGTTAAAGCTATGAAATTTGGTGTGCAATACTTTTAAGGCTTTAAGACACTGTGGTGAAATTTTGGTAATTTTTGAACAATTCCTTCATACTTTTTCACATATTCAGTAATAAAGTGTTTTCTGTTTGAAATTTAAAGTGACAGTAACGGTTTTATTTTAAAACTTTTTTTGTGCTTTGTTGCCAAGTTTAAGCCTGTTTAACATGTCTGTACCTTCAGATAAGCTATGTTCTATATGTATGAAAGCCAATGTGTCTCCCCATTTAAATTTATGTGATAATTGTGCCATAGCGTCCAAACAAAGTAAGGACAGTACTGCCACAAATAATGATATTGCCCAAGATGATTCCTCAAATGAGGGGAGTAAACATGATAGTACATCATCTCCTACTGTGTCTACACCAGTTTTGCCCATGCAGGAGGCCCCTAGTACATCTAGTGCGCCAATACTTATTACCATGCAACAATTAATGGCTGTAATGGATAACTCCATAGCAAATCTGTTATCCAAAATGCCTACTTATCAGAGAAAGCGCGATTGCTCTGTTTTAAACACTGAAGAGCAAGAGGACGCTGATAATTGTTCTGTCATACCCTCACACCAATCTGAAGGGGCCATGAGGGAGGTTTTGTCTGAGGGAGAAATTTCAGATTCAGGAAAAATTTCTCATCAAGCTGAACCTGATGTTGTGACATTTAAATTTAAATTAGAACATTTCCGCGTACTGCTTAAGGAGGTGTTATCTACTCTGGATGATTGTGACAATTTGGTCATTCCAGAGAAATTATGCAAGATGGACAGGTTCCTAGAGGTTCCGGTGCCCCCCGACGCTTTTCCTATACCCAAGCGGGTGGCGGACATAGTAAATAAAGAGTGGGAAAAGCCCGGCATACCTTTTGTTCCTCCCCCTATATTTAAGAAATGATTTCCTATGGTTGACCCCAGAAAGGACTTATGGCAGACAGTCCCCAAGGTCGAGGGGGCAGTTTCTACTCTAAACAAACGCACTACTATTCCTATCGAAGATAGTTGTGCTTTCAAAGATCCTATGGATAAAAAATTGGAAGGTTTGCTTAAAAAGATTTTTGTACAGCAAGGCTACCTTCTACAACCAATTTCATGCATTGTTCCTGTCACTACGGCAGCGTGGTTCTGGTTCGAGGAACTAGAAAAGTCGCTCAGTAGAGAAACTCCATATGAGGAGGTTATGGACAGAGTTCACGCACTTAAATTGGCTAACTCTTTTATTTTAGATGCCGCTTTGCAATTAGCAAAATTAGCGGCGAAAAATTCAGGGTTTGCTATTGTGGCGCGCAGAACGCTTTGGCTAAAGTCTTGGTCAGCGGATGTGTCATCCAAGACAAAATTGCTTAACATTCCTTTCAAAGGTAAAACTTTATTTGGACCTGATTTGAAAGAGATTATTTCAGACATCACTGGGGGAAAGGGCCACGCCCTTCCACAGGATAGGTCTTTTAAGGCTAAAAATAAACCTAATTTTCGTCCCTTTCGCAGAAATGGACCAGCCTCTAATTCTGCATCCTCTAAGCAAGAGGGTAATGCCTCACAACCCAAACCAGCCTGGAAACCAATGCAAGGCTGGAACAAGGGTAAGCAGGCCAAGAAGCCTGCCACTGCTAACAAAACAGCATGAAGGAGTAGCCCCCGATCCGGGACCGGATCTGGTGGGGGGCAGACTTTCTCTCTTTGCTCAGGCTTGGGCAAGAGATGTTCAGGATCCTTGGACGCTAGAAATAGTTTCTCAAGGTTATCTCCTGGAATTCAAGGAATTACCCCCAAGGGGAAGGTTCCACAAGTCTCACTTATCCTCAAACCAAATAAAGAGACAGGCATTCTTACATTGTGTAGAAGACCTGTTAAAGATGGGAGTGATACACCCAGTTCCAATAAAGGAACAAGGAATGGGATTTTATTCCAATCTGTTCGTAGTTCCCAAAAAAGAGGGAACGTTCAGACCAATTTTGGATTTGAAGATCCTAAACAAATTTCTCAGGGTACCATCGTTCAAAATGGAAACCATTCGAACGATTCTACCCACCATCCAGGAAAGTCAATTTATGACTACCGTGGATCTAAAGGATGCGTACCTACATATCCCTATCCACAAGGAACATCATCAGTTCCTAAGGTTCGCTTTTCTGGACAAACATTACCAGTTTGTGGCTCTTCCATTCAGATTAGCCACTGCTCCAAGGATTTTCACAAAGGTGCTAGGGTCCCTTCTAGCGGTTCTAAGACCAAGGGGCATTGCAGTAGTACCTTACTTGGATGACATTCTCTAATACAAGCGTCGCCCCTGTCAAAGGCAAAGGCTCATACGGACATCGTTCTAGCCTTTCTCACATCTCACGGATGGAAGGTGAACAAAGAAAAGAGTTCTCTGTCCCCGTCAACAAGAGTTCCCTTCTTGGGAACAATAATAGATTCCTTAGAAATGAGGATTTTTCTGACAGAGGTCAGAAAATCAAAACTTCTAAGCTCTTGTCAAGTGCTTCATTCTGTTCCTCGTCCTTCCATAGTGCAGTGCATGGAAGTAATAGGATTGATGGTTGCAACAATGGACATAGTTCCCTTTGCACGAATTCATCTAAGACCATTACAACTGTGCATGCTCAAACAGTGGAATGGGGATTATACAGACTTGTCTCCAATGATTCAAGTAGATCAAAAGACCAGAGATTCACTCCGTTGGTGGCTGACCCTGGACCATCTGTCCCAGGGAATGAGCTTCCGCAGGCCAGAGTGGGTCATTGTCACGACCGACGCCAGTTTAGTGGGCTGGGGTGCGGTCTGGGAATCCCTGAAAGCTCAGGGTCTATGGTCTCGGGAGGAGTCTCTTCTCCCGATAAACATTCTGGAACTGAGAGCGATATTCAATGCTCTCAGAGCTTGGCCTCAACTAGCAAAGGCCAAATTCATAAGGTTCCAATCAGACAACATGACGACAGTTGCTTATATCAATCATCAAGGGGGAACAAAGAGTTCCCTGGCGATGAAAGAAGTGACCAAAATAATTCAATGGGCGGAGGATCACTCCTGCCACTTGTCTGCGATCCATATCCCAGGAGTGGAAAATTGGGAAGCAGATTTTCTGAGTCGTCAGACATTTCATCCGGGGGAGTGGGAACTCCATCCGGAAATCTTTGCCCAAATAACTCAATTATGGGGCATTCCAGACATGGATCTGATGGCGTCTCGTCAGAACTTCAAGGTTCCTTGCTACGGGTCCAGATCCAGGGATCCCAAGGCGACTCTAGTAGATGCACTAGTAGCACCTTGGACTTTCAACCTAGCTTACGTATTCCCACCGTTTCCTCTCATTCCCAGGCTGATAGCCAGGATCAATCAGGAGAGGGCCTCGGTGATCTTGATAGCTCCTGCGTGGCCACGCAGGACTTGGTATGCAGACCTGGTGAATATGTCATCGGCTTCACCATGGAAGCTACCTTTGAGACAGGACCTTCTTGTTCAAGGTCCATTCGAACACCCAAATCTGGTCTCCCTCCAACTGACGGCTTGGAGATTGAACGCTTGATTCTATCAAAGCGTGGGTTTTCAGATTCGGTGATAGATACTCTGGTTCAGGCCAGAAAACCTGTAACTAGAAAAATTTACCATAAAATATGGAAAAAATATATCTGTTGGTGTGAATCCAAAGGATTCCCATGGAATAAGATAAAAATTCCTAAGATTCTCTCCTTTCTTCAAGAAGGTTTGGAGAAAGGATTATCTGCAAGTTCTCTAAAGGGACAGATCTCTGCTTTATCGGTCTTACTACACAAAAGACTGGCAGCTGTGCCAGATGTTCAAGCTTTTGTTCAGGCTCTGGTTAGGATCAAGCCTGTTTACAGACCTTTGACTCCTCCCTGGAGTCTAAATCTAGTTCTTTCAGTTCTTCAAGGGGTTCCGTTTGAACCCTTACATTCCATAGATATTAAGTTACTATCTTGGAAAGTTTTGTTTTTGGTTGCAATTTCTTCTGCTAGAAGAGTTTCAGAGTTATCTGCTCTGCAGTGTTCTCCTCCTTATCTGGTGTTCCATGCAGATAAGGTGTTTTTGCGTACTAAGCCTGGTTTTCTTCCTAAAGTTGTTTCTAACAAAAATATTAACCAGGAGATAGTTGTACCTTCTTTGTGTCCGAATCCAGTTTCAAAGAAGGAACGTTTGTTACACAATTTGGACGTTGTCCGTGCTCTAAAGTTCTATTTAGAGGCTACTAAAGATTTCAGACAAACATCTTCCTTGTTTGTTGTTTATTCTGGTAAAAGGAGAGGTCTAAAAGCGACTTCTACCTCTCTTTCCTTTTGGCTTAAAAGCATTATCCGATTGGCTTATGAGACTGCCGGACGGCAGCCTCCTGAAAGAATCACAGCTCACTCCACTAGGGCTGTGGCTTCCACATGGGCCTTCAAGAACGAGGCTTCTGTTGACCAGATATGTAAGGCAGCGACTTGGTCTTCACTGCACACTTTTGCCAAATTTTACAAATTTGATACTTTTGCTTCTTCGGAGGCTATTTTTGGGAGAAAGGTTTTGCAAGCTGTGGTGCCTTCCGTTTAGGTGACCTGATTTGCTCCCTCCCTTCATCCGTGTCCTAAAGCTTTGGTATTGGTTCCCACAAGTAAGGATGACGCCGTGGACCGGACACACCAATGTTGGAGAAAACAGAATTTATGCTTACCTGATAAATTACTTTCTCCAACGGTGTGTCCGGTCCACGGCCCGCCCTGGTTTTTTAATCAGGTCTGATGAATTATTTTCTCTAACTACAGTCACCACGGTACCATATGGTTTCTCCTATATATATTTCCTCCTGTCCGTCGGTCGAATGACTGGGGTGGGCGGAGCCTAGGAGGGATCATGTGACCAGCTTTGCTGGGACTCTTTGCCATTTCCTGTTGGGGAAGAGAATATCCCACAAGTAAGGATGACGCCGTGGACCGGACACACCGTTGGAGAAAGTAATTTATCAGGTAAGCATAAATTCTGTTTTCTTTATTAGAGGATTCAGAAACTAATCCAAATGAGATAACAGAAAAGGATAATAAATGGCGTGAAATTTTAAAGACCAAATCTAGCTTTATACCACCAACAAGTACCTCTCACAATACCGTTACATTCTTAGATTTAGTATGTAAGGATATACTAGCTATCCCTTCAGATATTGATAAATCACTGAATAATCTATCTGAACAAGAAAAACTTGCACTAAAATCAATAAATCAATGGACTGATGTCCAAATTAAACAGAGTGACATGGGTGGGAATATTGTTATATGGCCTAATGAAATGTATATAGCCGAGGTCAAAAAACAACTCCATAATCCTAAAAACTACAAAAATCTCTTTGGGAATCCAACAGAAGATTTTCATAAACAGTATAATAGATTAATTAAACAGGCGGCAGCTGATGGCACTATTGATAAAAAGGAATTTCAAAACTTAGATGTTAAAAACCCTAAGATAGCAACATTCTATCTATTACCTAAAATACACAAAAATCAAACATGCCCCCCAGGGAGACCCATTGTCTCAGGCATTGGGTCTCTAACAGAGAAGGCCTCTAAATATGTGGATGCAAGACTCGGGTACATTGTAGATTCATTGCCCTCCTACACAAAGGACACAATGCACATTCTTAACAAGATGAATACACTGACTATAACCCCTCAATCGATTCTCGTCACTTGTGACGTGGAGTCACTTTATACAAGTATTGATAAACAATGGGGATGTAGAGCTGTTTCCCACTTTTTAACAAAGAATCAGACTTTATCCAACGAATCCAAACAATTCATTATGGATTTACTGGAATTCACTTTGGATCATAATTACTTTGTTTTTGATGGGAGATTTTATTTGCAGTTGTGTGGAACAGCAATGGGGACTTCTTGTGCCCCCACTTATGCAAATATATACCTGGGCTGGTGGGAGGAAACTGTAGTGTTTAACAGCAATCTCCTACAGTATACCAAATACATTACCCACTGGTCCAGGTATATAGATGACATTTTCTTCGTGTGGGAGGGATCAACACAAACACTCAATGAGTTAATTTCGCTTCTTAACAATAACTCTTTTGGTCTATTTCTAACTATGACACATGATGACCACAAGGTGGAATTCCTGGATCTAGTTATCAAAAAAGGGAATGACCACTTAGAAACAGATTCCTTTAGGAAACCCACTGCAACAAATAATATTTTGCATGCGCAGAGCTTTCATCATCCAAACACAATAAAAAGCCTGCCAATAGGGGAATACCTAAGGATTCGCAGGAATAGCTCATCTATTGAAGCATTCCAAAAAGCAGCAAATGAACTAAGAGATAGATTGCTACAACGAGGGTATTCTAGGAAATCCTTAAAGAGAGCCTATCAGCGAGCTATGAATGAGAATAGACAGGAATTACTAGAACCCAAAAAATCAGAGGATAATCTCAATTCTTTGAGATTTATCTCAACATATTCCAGTCAAAGCAATTAAGTATCCAATATAATACTTAAACACTGGCATATTTTACAATCCGATGACCAGTTAAATTCTATAATCCCTACAAAGCCCCAATTCACGTACAGAAGAGCAGGCAACCTGAGTGACCAGTTAACTCAAAGCCACTTTGACAGAAATGCCAAAAAGCCCCCTCTTTATAAAGGTTCGATAGCATGTGGAAATTGTAAAATATGTACACACATGGTAAAAAAGAAAGTAATGATGGACAGATTCAATAAACAGTGGACCATCCAGAGTCACATAACTTGTAAAACTTCAAACGTCATATACTGTTTAACCTGCAGCTGTAATTTATTATATGTAGGTATGACCACAAGACCTATGGGAAAGAGGATGACTGAACATCTTAGCAATATTCGAAATGCTGAGAAAGATACTAAAAATGGAAAACAGATAACAAGTGTGGCGAGACATTTCCTATACCATCATAAGGGCAAAACTAATACGTTCAGATGTTGGGGTTTAGAAAGCCTACGTTCAGGCATTCGTGGAGGAGATATAGAAACAATTTTGCTCCAAAAGGAAGCAAAATGGATATTTAATTTGAATTGTGTGATGCCACAGGGCATGAATGAGAATAATAATTTTTGGATCTTCCTGTGAAACTCGATACAACTGTAAATAATTCTGTAAATAATAGTGTACTTATGTAAGAGTTTCAATATAATATCTCTATCTAGACGTGCACCCAGAATTCCGAAGTAAATGCAATTTTTGGATCATAACGATATATGTTAATAATCAGTGAGATAAGAATTATATATGAACTAGTATGACATGCATTATGTTATGTTTTGGTTTCAAACTTAAAATTAACCATAAAATATGAATATATGAGAGTTACACTTAAGTTTTTAAAGAATTGACCTAAGCACATAGAAGTTGTCTTAGCCCTGTAATACAACAAAATACTCTACCTTGATAACATAGTACACACGAATAATGTGCATTTAGGTGATGTCTTTTAATCTTAAGATAATACAAACACTATCTGATCACCATCTAAACAGTATTAGGTAAATCGGTTTCTTTGTTTGAACGATGGAAATTCATAATTGTAATTCTGTCCCACTTGAGCAGTAGCTTACAAACCTTGTAACTTGGCTATATATATGAAAGCCATAGTATACATTGAGTTTATGTCAATAGCGCTCTGAATCACAGTTCAAAATATTATGTTTGACTCACAATAATGATTTTTTAACATATGGTCTCCATAATGCGTGTTACTAACAGGGATAAAAATATGATAACGAGTAGAAGTAATAGAGAGTAAACGGGATAACATAGTCCATCACTCAATAAATTGTTGTCACTTTGTACTCGATATCGGTATACACAGATTATTTCTTTAAATGGTGCACGCTAGTATAGTAGATATAGATGAGTGATGTAAGCAAATTGCAATATTACCAGTTTAATTTGCAGAACAATGCAATGCAGTGCAACGCAGAACAACATATAACATATAGGTGAATCCTGATTGGGCACTAACATTGCATCCACAGCCATTCCGGAATAACCTATCATCGAAATGTGCCTAAGCAGTACAGCACTGATGATTGGCCCTAAGATGGGCGTGTACAATAGTTGCGCTCCTATTGGCCACATTGAGAAAGGCCGCTACTCGGCCGAAACGCGTTTGTGTGCTATTTTCAGCTTAAACTGCTACAAGTTTGGCTTTTTGTTTTTAACAATAGTTATCATATCGCTCCTACGCTTTGATATAGACTGCACGAGATTTTACAGGAACACTCAGCCATCCCTGGCACCTGAAGCCGGCGTATCCTGTTACCGGCCAGGAATACAGGGGGGTGGTTTGAGCTGTATCCTATCTCTGGGTATTGCAGTCTATTTTGCATAAGCGATTTTTCAGGGGCCTTGTGTAATAATTATTTAGGTCTTTAATAGTGATTAATAAAGTAAAGTTTTTTAACTGATTGATACATTTAGTAGTTGAATGATTTCAATACTATTACTATTTATATAGGGAACGAGTGCTATTTAACCCCTTCTTGCCCCCCTTCTTCCCTTCCCATTATTTTCATGTAACTAATTAAGGGTTAGCACCAGGGATTACTATATTCCCTTTTTCCCTATCATTACAGTCACTGTGCCAATTTTATATTTCCTTTTTCAACATATTCTCATTCCCAACAGGAAGTTGCAAGAGGACACCCACTGCAGAGCTGTTATATAGCTCCTCCCCTAACTGCCATATCCAGTCATTCTCTTGCAACTCTCAACACGCATGGAGGTAGTAAGAGAGAGTGGTGAAATATAGTTAGTTTTTTATCTTCAATCAAAAGTTTATTTTAAATGGTACCGGAGTTGTACTATTTTATCCCAGGCAGTAAATAGAAGAAGAATCTGCCTGAGTTTTCTATGATCTTAGCAGGTTGTAACTAAGATCCATTGCTGTTCTCACACATGTCTGAGGAGAGAGTTAACTTCAGCGGGAGAATGGCGTGCAGGTTACTCTATGAGGTATGTGCAGTTACAATTTTTTCTAGAAATGGAAAATGCTAGAAAATGCTGCTGATACCGGATTAATGTAAATTAAGCCTGAATACAGTGATTTAATAGCGACTGGTATCATGCTTACTCTCAGGGGTAATACCCTTATAAAATTGCAATATAAAACGTTTGCTGGCATGTTTAATCGTTTTTATATATGCTTTGGTGATAAAACTTTATTGGGGCCTAGTTTTTTCCACATGGCTGGCTTAAATTTGCCTAGAAACAGTTTCCTGAGGCTTTCCACTGTTGTAGTATAAAAGTTAAAGTTGTTGCAGTTAAAATTACAAACTGTGACATCCAGCTTCCCTCAGGAGTCCCCTGTATGCTATAGGACATCTCTAAAGGGCTCTTAGGCTTTCCAAAGTCGTTAATTGGGGAAGTTAGGGCCACAGCAGGCTGTGGCAGTTTGTTGTGTCTGTTAAAAAACGTCTATCGTTTTTTTGATCCGTTTTTTGAATTAAGGGGTTAATCATCCATTTGCAAGTGGGTGCAATGCTCTGTTAACTTATTACATACACTGTAAAAATTTAGTTTGATTTACTGCCTTTTTTCACTGTTTTTCAAATTTTGACAATTTGTTTCTCTTAAAGGCACAGTACCGTTTTTTATATTTGCTTGTTAACTTGATTTAAAGTGTTTTCCAAGCTTGCTAGTCTCATTGCTAGTCTGTACAAACATGTCTGACATAGAGGAAACTCCTTGTTCATTATGTTTAAAAGCCATGGTGGAACCCCCTCTTAGAATGTATACCAAATGTACTGATTTCACTTTAAGCAATAAAGATCATATTCTGTCTTTAAAAAAATTTATCACCAGAGGAATCTGACGAGGGGGAAGTTATGCCGACTAACTCTCCCCACGTGTCAGATCCTTTGACTCCCGCTCAAGGGACTCACGCTCAAATGGCGCCAAGTACATCTAGGGCGCCCATAGCGAATACTTTACAAGACATGGCGGCAGTCATGGATAATACACTGTCAGCGGTATTAGCCAGACTACCTGAATTTAGAGGTAAGCGAGATAGCTCTGGGGTTAGACGAAATGCAGAGCATACTCACGCTTTAAGAACCATGTCTGATACTGCCTCACAATATGCAGAAGCTGAGGAAGGAGAGCCTCAGTCTGTGGGTGATGTTTCTGACTCAGGAAAGATGATGCAACCTGATTCTGATATTTCTACATTTAAATTTAAGCTTGAACACCTCCGCGTGTTTCTCAGGGAGGTTTTAGCTGCTCTGAATGACTGTGATACAATTGCAGTGCCAGAGAAATTGTGTAGACTGGATAAATACTATGCAGTGCCGGTGTGTGCTGATGTTTTTCCAATACCTAAAAGGTTTACAGAAATTATTAATAAGGAATGGGATAGACCAGGTGTGACGTTCTCTTCCCCTCCTATTTTTCGAAAAATGTTTCCAATAGACGCCACCACACGGGACTTATGACAGACAGTTCCTAAGGTGGAGGGAGCAGTTTCTACTTTAGCAAAGCGTACTACTATCCCTGTCGAGGACAGTTGTGCTTTTTTAGATCCAATGGATAAAAAATTAGAAGGTTACCTTAAGAAAATGTTTATTCAATAAGGTTTTATCCTACAGCCCCTTGCATGCATTGCTCCTGTCACTGCTGCTGCGGCGTTCTGGTTTGAGTCTCTGGAAGAGGCTTTACAGGTAGCGACTCCATTGGATGACATACTAGGCAAGCTTAGAGCACTTAAGCTAGCCAATTCCTTTGTTTTCTGATGCCATTGTTCATTTGACTAAACTAACGGCTAAGAATTCTGGTTTTGCTATACAGGCGTGCAGGGCGCTATGGCTTAAATCATGGTCAGCTGACGTGACTTCAAAATCTACGCTGCTTAACATTCCCTTCAAGGGGCAGACCCTATTCGGGCCTGGTTTGAAGGAGATTATTGCTGATATCACTGGAGGAAAAGGTCATGCCCTTCCTCAGGACAGGTCCAAATCAAGGGCCAAACAGTCTAATTTTCGTGCCTTTTGAAACTTCAAGGCAAGTGCGGCATCAACTTCCTCTAATGCAAACAAGAGGGAACTTTTGCTCAGTCCAAGACGGTCTGGAGCCCAAACCAGACCTGGGACAAAGGTAAGCAGGCCAAAAAGCCTGCTGCTGCCTCTAAGACAGCATGAAGGAACGGCCCCCTATCTGGTAACGGATCTAGT
The DNA here is from genome assembly GCF_027579735.1 of Bombina bombina. Lineage (NCBI taxonomy): Eukaryota > Metazoa > Chordata > Amphibia > Anura > Bombinatoridae > Bombina > Bombina bombina. Next base: position 253,734,977 of record NC_069500.1, read on the forward strand.
AGGGGGCAGACTTTCGCTCTTCGCCCAGGCGTGGGCAAGAGATGTCCAGGATCCCTGGGTGTTGGAAATTATATCCCAGGGATATCTTCTGGACTTCAAAGCTTCCCCCCCCCCAAAAGGGAGATTTCACCTTTCACAATTATCTGCAAACCAGATAAAGAGAGAGGCATTCTTACACTGTGTACGAGACCTCCTAGTTATGGGAGTGATCCATCCAGTTCCAAAGGAGGAACAGGGACAGGGTTTTTACTCAAATCTGTTTGTGGTTCCCAAAAAAGAGGGAACCTTCAGACCAATTTTGGATCTAAAGATCTTAAACAAATTCCTCAGAGTTCCATCATTCAAGATGGAAACTATTCGTACCATCCTACCTATGATCCAGGAGGGTCAATATATGACTACAGTGGATTTAAAGGATGCTTATCTTCACATTCCGATAACAGATCATCGGTTTCTCAGGTTTGCTTTTCTAGACAGGCATTACCAGTTTGTAGCTCTTCCCTTTGGATTAGCTACAGCCCCAAGAATCTTTACGAAGGGCATAGCAGTGGCCCCTTATTTAGACGACATCCTGATACAGGCGTCAAACTTCCAAATTGCCAAGTCTCATACGGACGTAGTACTGGCATTTCTGAGATCGCATGGTTGGAAAGTGAACGAGGAAAAGAGTTCTCTATCCCCACTCACAAGAGTTTCCTTCCTAGGGACTCTGATAGATTCTGTAGAAATGAAAATTTACCTGACGGAGTCCAGGTTATCAAAGCTTCTAAATTCCTGCCGTGTTCTTCATTCCATTCCGCGCCCTTCGGTGGCTCAGTGCATGGAAGTAATAGGCTTAATGGTAGCGGCAATGGACATAGTGCCGTTTGCACGCCTACATCTCAGACCGCTGCAACTATGCATGCTCAGTCAGTGAAACGGGGATTACACAGATTTATCCCCTCTACTAAATCTGGATCAAGAGACCAGGGATTCTCTTCTCTGGTGGCTATCTCGGGTCCATCTGTCCAAAGGTATGACCTTTCGCAGGCCAGATTGGACAATTGTAACAACAGATGCCAGCCTTCTAGGTTGGGGTGCAGTCTGGAACTCCCTGAAGGCTCAGGGATTGTGGACTCAGGAGGAGACACTCCTTCCAATAAATATTCTGGAAGAGCGATATTCAATGCTCTTCAGGCTTGGCCTCAGTTAGCAACTCTGAGGTACATCGGATTTCAGTCGGACAACATCACGACTGTGGCTTACATCAACCATCAAGGGGGAACAAGAAGTTCCCTAGCGATGTTAGATGTCTCAAAGATAATTCGCTGAGCAGAGACTCACTCTTGCCACCTATCAGCTATCCATATCCCAGGTGTAGAGAACTGGGAGGCGGATTTTTTAAGTCGTCAGACTTTTCATCCGGGAGAGTGGGAACTCCATCCGTAGGTGTTTGCACAATTGATTCATCGTTGGGGCAAACCAGAACTGGATCTCATGGCGTCTCGCTAGAACGCCAAGCTTCCTTGTTACAGATCCAGGTCCAGGGATCCCAAGGCGACGCTAATAGATGCTCTAGCAGCGCCCTGGTCTTTCAACCTGGCTTATGTGTTTCCACCGTTTCCTCTGCTCCCTTGACTGATTGCCAAGGTCAAGCAGGAGAGAGCATCAGTGATTTTGATAGCGCCTGCGTGGCCACGCAGGACCTGGTATGCAGATCTGGTGGACATGTCATCCTTTCCACCATGGACTCTGCCTCTGAGACAGGACCTTCTACTTTAGGGTCCTTTCAACCATCCAAATCTAATTTCTCTGAGACTGACTGCCTGGAGATTGAACGCTTGATTTTATCAAAGCGTGGCTTCTCTGAGTCAGTCATTGATACCTTAATACAGGCACGAAAGCCTGTCACCAGGAAAATTTACCATAAAATATGGCGTACATATCTTTATTGGTGTGAATCCAAGGGTTAGGATTCCCAGGATATTATCTTTTCTCCAAGATGGTTTGGAAAAAGGATTGTCAGCTAGTTCCTTAAAAGGACAGATTTCTGCTCTGTCTATTCTTTTGCACAAGCGGTTGGCAGATGTTCCAGATGTTCAGGCATTTTGTCAGGCTTTGGTTAGAATCATGCCTGTGTTTAAACCTGTTGCTCCCCCATGGAGCTTAAATTTGGTTCTTAAGGTTCTTCAAGGAGTTCCGTTTGAACCTCTTCATTCCATAGATATCAAACTTTTATCTTGGAAAGTAATGTTTTTGGTAGCTATTTCCTCGGCTCGTAGAGTCTCCGAGTTATCTGCTTTACAATGTGATTCTCCTTATCTGATCTTCCATACGGATAAGGTAGTCCTGCGTACCAAACCTGGGTTTTTACCTAAGGTGGTATCTAACAAGAATATCAATCAAGAGATTGTTGTTCCATCCTTGTGTCCTAATCCTTCTTCAAAGAAGGAACGTCTATTACACAATCTGGACGTGGTTCGTGCTTTAAAGTTTTACTTACAAGCTACTAAAGATTTTTGTCAAACATCTGCTTTGTTTGTTGTCTACTCTGGACAGAGGAGAGGTCAAAAGGCTTCGGCAACCTCTCTTTCTTTTTGGCTAAGAAGCATAATCAGCTTAGCCTATGAGACTGCTGGCCAGCAGCCTCCAGAAAGGATTACAGCTCATTCTACTAGAGCTGTGGCTTCCATTTGGGCCTTTTAAAAATGAGGCTTCTGTTGAACAGATTTGCAAGGCGGCGACTTGGTCTTCGCTTCATACTTTTTCAAAATTCTACAAATTTGATACTTTTGCTTCTTCGGAGGCTGTTTTTGGGAGAGAGGTTTTACAGGCAGTGGTACCTTCCGTTTAAGTACCTGCCTTGTCCCTCCCTTCATCCGTGTACTTTAGCTTTGGTATTGGTATCCCACAAGTAATGGATGATCCGTGGACTGGATACACCTTACAAGAGAAAACACAATTTATGCTTACCTGATAAATTTATTTCTCTTGTGGTGTATCCAGTCCACGGCCCGCCCTGTAATTTTAAGGCAGGTAATTTTTTCATTTAAACTACAGTCACCACTGCACCCTATGGTTTCTCCTTTCTCTGCGTGTTTTCGGTCCAATGACTGGATATGGCAGTTAGGGGAGGAGCTATATAGCAGCTCTGCTGTGGGTGTCCTCTTGCAACTTCCTGTTGGGAATGAGAATATCCCACAAGTAATGGATGATCCGTGGACTGGATACACCACAAGAGAAATACATTTATCAGGTAAGCATAAATTGTGTTTTTTCTTTACTGATTCAGATAGAGCAAACAACTTTCCTATTTACTTCTATTATACATGTTGCTTCTTTCTCTTGCTATCCTTTATTGAAGGTGCAGCAATGCACTACTGGGAGTGAGCTGAATCTGACAAGAGGCATATATGTGCAACCACCAATCAGCAGCTAGCTCCCAGCGCCTGAGCCTACCAAGGTATCCTTTTCAACAAAGAATACCAAGAAAACAATGCAAATTGGATAATAGAAGTAAATTGGAAAGTTGTTTCAAATTTTATGTTGTATCTGAATCATGAAAGAAATGTTTGTGTTTCAAATCCCTTTAAAGGCTAAAACGATCCCTGAGGGGCCTTATGGCATTTATAGAATCTTGCTTTAGAATGTGTTTAAATTGTCCTATAGGAATAGAGAATGTTTATTTTTACATTGTGCCTTCAGGATTGATGTGACACAAGGCTCCGTCTTATGTGCTGCTCACTTCCACGTTTTTCATTTCTCCTACACCTTTGTCTTATTCTTTGCACCCCTGAAATTGTTCAGCACACATCTGCCCTTATTTTGTCAAGATGTCTTAAATCTTGGAAGAAAGAGATGGGTATTGCAGGTATTGAAGGATTGTCCGGGGTTGATATTTCTCACATGATCTACTATTTATTGTGTTGCAATCTATTAACTCTATTATTAGTTGTCCGACGGCACATTGGATCTTGTCTGTCTGTCTGCTGAGTACCGCTAACATAACTGTGGTTCTATAAGAACTGCTTCTCATATTTGGTGGGCATTGCAGTTCAGTGGATCTGGGCTAAGGTGTAGTCTGGGCGTAGTGATTAAACCTTCCTATGAGGTGCCTCTCTTCCATCATGGCCTTGGGGTGTTGAGTACAACCCACAAATTCCTTTGTACCTCTGTTCTTTTGAGGGCAAAACTTGCACTGTTAGAAACTGGCTAAAGAAGAAGATGCCTGATTGGTTCCAGATGTAAAAAAGAAAAAGAAAAGTACAATAGAGCTATGGAAGAGCTGTAGTTGATCTTTACAGCACAATCTGGGATAGATACAGGTCTTGGGAGGGTGTGAAGGGGATTAAACACGGAATACAGAGGGCGTTGGTTGAATATGGAGAGAGAGATAGAAAAGTTGGATTTTATGTCCCTTTATAGTGCGTGTTCAGTCAATCACTTCCTGATACATCGTTTCTCCATTTTTTTTTATTGTTTAATATTATAAATTAGAAAGTTGTTTAAAATCGCATGCTCTACCTGAATCATGAAAGAAACATTTGGGGTTTTATATTCTTTTAAGGTAATTATATTTTTTATAGTTAGGCAGCTTTAAAATATGATCATATACATTTGTGATTATTCCATATAATGTTTGTTTATTTTTTATTGTAGTTTTTATTTGCCACATGGTATAACAGTTGACAAAGATGGGAACTACTGGGTCACTGATGTTGCTCTTCATCAGGTATGTATGAATTTCAATGTAGTACAGAAATAAATTGTCATTTTACTATATTGCGCATATCCAACAACAATGATTAATTAAACCATATTACAATAGCAAATATAAGGGGTTATTGTGTTAAAAAAAAGTCTCTTAACGTTAGTTTGTATACAAGACATTTTTAAATTCATTATAACTATTTGGGAATTTTTAATGTTAATCAGCTGTCATTGGGAATCACATGTGACGCTACTTTGCAAGTATTAGGATTATTTTGTATGAAGTACATTATTTTTTACATGTTGGAATTAACCGTAGCCGAGCTGAAGAAGGAACAATAATTAAACTATATTGACAATTTTTTGTTGCACTTTGTTCATTAAAGGGACAGTCTACACCTTAGTCATCTTAAAGTTTTTCAACAACATTTTTAAGTACTAAAAGGTAAATACGTTATTGAACATTGTACCAAAATTTGATATATTTTTAGCTATCAGATCATTTAGAAGAGTATAACCATAATGTTCTACAGACTTCTTGATCGTTGAACACAAATAGTTATTTGGGTAATTATTTCCTTTGTGGAAATTTCCAGCCTTTTATATAGTTGTTGCATGAGGATAGTAATGAGCAAGCAGTACATTATAAAGAGCTGTAAATAATTGTTTTTATTTCTAAAATGACCTCGCTGTACTCTCAACTCTTATTGAATTCAGCAAAAATATTTAAATCCATTATATGTGGGAGAAAGTGGATTAAAGGGACATGAAACCCTTAAAGGGTTAAAATTGCATGCTCTTTCTAAATCATCAAGGAAAACAATTGAGTGCTAAGCACTTTTTCTTTTTTAAATATATATATATATATTTATTTTTTCAGATCCCCAAGGCTTCTAAACATCATCCCCCCTTTCCCTATACTTGTTGTTGTAATTTTAAAAAAAAAAGTTGCACAGTGACGTCATCATGTCATTGCGCGTGACGTCACTGCACAAAACATGAAGCCCCGGCGATGACTGTCACTATACAGGCCTGATCGCCAGGGTAGGAGCGGGTGGGAGCCCCCAGATCTCCCTTAAGGTGGGAGAGTGCTAGCGACGGCCCTGAGCCGTCGTTGGCACCTGAGTGCGAAACTCTGGCGGCGTTGGCACTCAAAAGCAACTTTTCCATTTACTTCTATTATTTAAAGGGACATAATACTCATGTGCTAAATCACTTGAAACTGATGCAGTATAACTGTAAAAAGCAGGCAGGAAAATATCACCTGAGCTTCTCTATGTAAAAAAGGAAGATATATTACACAATCTCCTCAGCTCACCAGAGTAAGTTCTGTGTAAGAAAATATACTTCAGCTGCTGCCCAGCTGCAGGTAAAAAAAAATAAGAAATGAACAGCAGCCAATCAGCATCAGCAGTGCTGAGGTCATGAACTGTCTTACTGTGATCTCGTGAGATTTCACTTAACTCTCATGATATTTCATAGTAAACTTCCTTAAACTGAATAGGGAAATAACATGAGAGTGCACGAGGCTTAATCCCTTAGCTGTCCCGGGACTGATTTGCTGCTTAAAAGTCCTTTACAATGGGATGTGGCTACTGAGGAACTTTTGAGGTACAATCACCCCAACGCTGCATGTGCCCCAAAGACACACTGTTGCCCACCCCTGATATAGGCAGGTAGCTAAATTTGAAATCTAGATAGCATCATTAAAATCCTGAAATGTACTTTGATGATGAGTCCCCTTTATTGGCAGCAACTGAAACATTAAAGGGATACTAAACCCAATTTTTTTTATTTCATGAGATTTTAAGCACCTTTCTAATTTACTCCTATTATCAATTTTTCTTTGTTCTCATGCTATCTTGCTTTGAAAAAGCAGTACTGTAAGCTTTAGAACCAGACCATTTTTTGTTCAGCACATGGGTAGCACTTGCTGATTTGTGGCTAAATGTAGCAAACCAATCAGCAGCTCTACCAAGGTGCTGAACTAAAAAATGGGCCGGCTCCTAACCTTTTATTACTGCTTTTTCAAATCAAGATAACATGAGAACAAAGAAAAATTTATAATAGGAGTAAATTAGAAAGTTGCTTAAAATTACATGCTCTATCTAAATCATGAAAGAAAAAATGAGGGGTTAGTATCCCTTTAAATTTCTATTTGGTTTAACCTATTTTATTTCTTCCAAAAAGGTGTTTAAGTTGGCGCCACACAGTAATGCGTTGCCCCTTTTAACTTTGGGTAAAGCTTTTCGACCAGGAAGTGATGAGAAACATTTCTGTAAGCCAACCGATGTTGCAGTGGACCCAATAACTGGTAACTTCTTTGTATCGGATGGCTACTGCAACAGTCGGATCATGCAGTTTTCACCAAATGGAATGTTCATCATGCAGTGGGGAGCAGGTATGTTGCAATTAAGATAAATCTGTGCTTTAAATATAATCATACTATTATTTTAATGAAAATATTTTATTTAAAGGTACAATCTAATGCAAAAAGTGACATGTTCTAATTCATTAGAACATATTTTTACATTACTGACCCTAGAGAACTGTGTGTTTATGGTTAAACACATAGGTAAAGTCACACCCAGGAGCTCTAAGCATCACAGATTCAGAGCACAACATTGCCAGTGTGCTAATCAAAAGCAGTGTGACTGTATCTATGTCTTTAACTTCTTTGCTGAGTTTGCATTGGTAGTGTTGATCATTTTCAGCTGACCAATAAATGTTAAAATGTTTGCTAAAAAAGATAACACTATCTGGCAGTTTACAAAGCTGTCAGATGTTTGTTTTTGGGATTTCCAAATTATGACAATGGAGGGTTGTTTTCAGCTCCGGATTTTGCTCTCAGGTTTATATTGAGTCTGTTAGCAACTTGTCGTGTACAGTCATTAATTGATTTTTCAGCTTCTTCTACTAGGCATAATGGGTTGAAATGCCCTTGACAACTAATATTACAAAATGTGGGACCATTTAAACCATTGTAGTAAAAGGACCTATTAATATGAATATAAAATACAGTAAATCCTGAAATATTGTTTATTAAAGTAATAAAGAATTCATAATTAAACAAATAAGATATTATTATTATTTAAAACCTTAAAGAAAAATATAAGTAAACATGTAAGTCTGATATAAATTAAAATAGTTTTTTTAATGACTTTTATGTTGTAATTAACATGTTGTATGTTTTCAGGTCTATTGTGGTTGAGTTGATCAAAAGTGAGGGTGTACATGCAAGACTAGTTTTTTGTACCGTCCGGTTAGAGTTGGAATGAATTGCTAAACATTAATATGAGTGTAGGATTACCTTATTAAATTACTGTCTATTTATAGCATGTTAAAAGGAAGTATGCACTTTTTTCAAATACTTTTGCAGCTCTGTTTTACACCAGTGATATAATCTCGGCCATACTTAGCTAGGGTCAGTAATCCAAAAATGTATTTACATAATTACTGTGTACTTTTACAAACGTTCAGCAAGAGCGGGTGCTTCAGAAAGTGTGCATATACAAATATTGTGCACAATTTGATAATGGAAGTATATTGGAAAGTTGTTTTTTCTTTAAATTAGAGGCTTTATCTGAATCATGAAACTTCGATTTTGTCTTTAGTGGCTTTATAACCGTATTTTTTAGTAAACAGACGGCCAGATTATGAGTTTTGCGTTATGAGCGGCTCGGTAATAACTTGCAAGTTATTGCCACTGCTCACCTTTAATAGCACTGCTATTACAGGTTTTCCAAAAACCTGCGTTAGCGGCTAATATGGTTGTGTTGAGCTCCATACCGCACACAAATACCAGCGCTGCTTTGAACTGGTTTTACGTGCTGGGGAGAGCCGGCTAAAAAAAAGCCTAACACCTGCAATAAAGGAGCGTAAAGCTCTGTAATGTAGCCCCATTGATTCCTTTGGGGAAATAAAATTTATGTTTAAACCTAACACCCTAACATAAACCCCGAGTCTAAACACCCCTAATCTGCCGCCCCCGACATTGCAGACACCTACATTACACTTATTTACCCCTAATCTGCCGCCCCCGTCATTGCCGCCACTTACCTACACTTATTAACCCCTAATCTGCCGCCCCTAACATCGCCTCCACCTACATTATTTATTAACCCCTAATCTGCTGCACCCAACATCGCCGCCGCCACTATACTAAAGTTATTAACCCCTAAACCTCTGGCCTCCCACATCACTAACACTAAATAAATATATTAAACCCTAAGTCTAACCCTAACACCCCTAACTTTAATATAATTAAAATAAATCTAAATAAAACTTACTATTATTACCTAAATAATTCCTATTTAAAACTAAATGCTTACCTATAAAATAAAACCTAAGCTAGCTACAATATAACTAATAGTTACATTGTAGCTATCTTAGGTTTTATTTTTATTTCACAGGTAAGTTTGTATTCATTTTAACTAGGTAGACTAGTTAGTAAATAGTTATTAACTATTTACTAACTATCTAGTTAAAATAAATACAAATATGCCTGTAAAATAAAACCTAACCTGAGTTACACTAACACCTAACATTACACTAAAATTAAATAAATTACATTAACTACAATTAACTAAATTACAAAAAATAAACACAAAATAAAAAAGAAATTATCAAATATTGAAACTAATTACACCTAATCTAATAGCCCTATCAAAATAAAAAAGCCCCCCCCCCCCCCAAATAAAAAAAAACCCCTAGCCTAAACTAAACTGCCAATAGCCCTTAAAAGGGCCTTTTGGGGGACATTTCCCCAAAGAATCGTCTCTTTTACCTGTAAAAAAAATACAAACAACCCCTCAACAGTAAAACCCACCACCCACACAACCAAACCCCCTAAATAAAATCTTATCTAAAAAACCTAAGCTCTCCATTGCCCTGAAAAGGGCATTTGGATGGGCATTGCCCTTAAAAGGGCATTTAGCTCTTTTTCGTTGCCCAAACCCCAATCTAAAAATAAAACCCACCCAATAAACCCTTAATAAAACCTAACACTAACCCCCGAAGATCCACTTACAGTTTTTGAAGAGGGGTTTGGTTGTGTGGGTGGTGGGTTTTACTGTTGGGGGGTTGTTTGTATCTTTTTGTACAGGTAAAAGAGCTGATTTCTTTGGGGCAATACCCCGCAAAAGGCCCTTTTAAGGGCTATTGGCAGTTTAGTTTAGGCTAGGGTTTTTTTTTAATTTTGGGGGCTTTTTTATTTTGATAGGGCTATTAGATTACGTGTAATTAGTTTAAATATTTAATAATTCCTTAGATTAGGGGTTAATAATATTTAACTAGTGTTTGCGATGCGGGAGTGTGGCGGTTTAGGGGTTATATGTTTGTTATAGTGCCGGCGATGCGGGAGGGCCTCGGTTTAGGGGTTAATAGGTAGTTTATGGGTGTTAGTGTACTTTGTAACACTTTAGTTATGAGTTTTATGCTACAGCTTTGTAGCGCAAAACCCATAACTACTGACTTTAGATGGTGGAACGAATCTTGTCGGTATAGGCTGTACCGCTCACTTTTTGGCCTCCCAGGCAAAACTCGTAATCCCGGCGCTATGGAAGTCCGATTGAAAAAAGTTTTTTTGAAAGGTGCGGTAGTTACGTTGCATTACGGCCAAAAAAGTGTGCGGTACAGCTATACCTACAAGACTTGTATTAGCAGCGGTAGTGAAAAAGCAGCGTTATGAGCCATAACGCAAAACTCATAGTCTAGCTGATTGTTTGCTGCAGTGCTTTGTGAGAGTGTAGATAGTGAGGTGAGAGCTAAAAACCCATAGCAATATATAAATTAATGCCATCGTAATTGCATGTTGAACTACCTCAAATGATTTACCTCAGGTCCTATATAAATAAGCAGTGTGTGCTGCTCTGTTTAGCTGATATTGCGTCTATGTGATAGGTCACACAATACGATAGCTGCGGTTTTATAACTCTCCTTAATAACTACATTATGAACTGCACTGCTTATTAAGATTGCTGAAAACATCAGTGTTTGCTGTCACTTTTTAGCATTTTTCCCCCCAAGAGCTAACATGAGAGATGGCCAATGTCCTCTCTGTTTACTACACCTTTTAAGATAAGAAGCCCTGACTTTGGGACACTAGGGTCTGTTTGCTGTAAGAAATTAGAGCTAGGAAGATAAAGGCTTAACGTTATAGTAAATCCTAGCCTTTGTGAAACGCTAGAATTTACCAGTGGAACAAATAAAGGGGACTTTCAGTCATGAAGTATAAAATACTTCATGCTGAAAGTTCCTTTATTTGTCTGAAGCGTTCGCCGCTCTGAGCGTCTCATGCAGCCCACGGCAGAACGCTATTTTGCTGTGATCTATATTCTGAATCTATATCTTACACACAAACATTTTCAGCATTGAGTTTGGTTTGAAAGTCATATTAACAACCACACATGTCAATATTTTCCATAATCCATGGTTGTCGCATGACATTTTATTAAGAATCTTTACATAACTGGTATAATTTAATAGTCCCTTTTACAGCCCAATATGTGCATCTTAGTGGCTACTAACAGTGCAGGGTGAACTGGTCTTTAACTAGGAAAACTGATTTATAATTTTCTCTTGCAGGATCTAGTGGACGGTTCCACATCCCGCACAGTCTGACTTTGGTGCACGACCACAGTCAGTTATGTGTAGCTGATAGGGAGAATGGACGGATTCAGTGCTTCCTTTCTGAAACTGGGCGCTTTGTGAGAGAAATCAAACACAAGGAGTTTGGAAGACAAATGTTTGCTGTCTCATATGTACCAGGTAACTCTCTACTACTGCAACAGGCATTATTTTATTAAATATATTTACTTTCCCCTTAACAATGAGGATAGCAGTTCAACATTTTGTTCATCTAAGACTTTGCTTTTATTAAAATGTTTAGATTAACCAAGTATTTTTTTAACATTTAACACTTTATTTTAGAGAAAGTATGCAAGTAATAATAAATTATTATTATATTTTTTACGAGGTACATAAGAGAAAATAAAATATTTTGACTAAATACTAATTGAAAGCAATATATAAACTATTTAAAACAAATCATTATTTACACATTGCAGTGGATTTTCATGAAATAAACTGTTTGGGACAATGGTTTGGAACCAGCATATTAATATATACAGTATATACTGTATATAATGTAAGGTTTTATGTATAGACACAAAAGGCCCAATTTGCTTTGAAAAATTGCTATAAAGAGACAGTCAATACCAAAATTGTTATTGTTTAAAAAGATAGATAACGCCTTTACTACCCATTCCCCAGCTTTGCACAACCAACATTGTTAGATTAATATACTTTATAACATTTAAACCTCTAAATTTCTGCCTGTTTCTAAGCCACTATAGACAGCCTCTTATCACATGCTTTTTTATTAGCTTTTCACAACAGGGGAGTGCTAGTTCATGTGGGCCATATAGATAACATTGTGCTCATGTCTGTAAAGTTCTGCACAACACAGCACTAATTGGCTTAAAGGGATACTAAACCCAATTTTTTTTCTTTTGTGATTCAGATAGAGCATGTAATTTTAAGCAACTTTCTAATTTACTCCTATTATCAAATTTTCTTCATTCTCTTGCTATCTTTATTTGAAAAAGAAGGCATCTAAGCTTTCTTTTGGTTCAGTACTCTGGACAGCACTTTTTCATTGGTTGATGAATGTATCCACCAATCAGCAAGAACAACCCAGATTGATCAGAATGAAGAAAATTTGATAATAGGAGTAAATTAGAAAGTTGCTTAAAATTTCATGCTCTATCTGAATCATGAAAGAAAAAAATATGGGTTCAGTGTCCCTTTAAACTGAAGTCAATAGATAATAAATAAAAAGTCATGTGATAAGGGGGCTGTAAGAAGAGGCTTAGCTACAAGGTAATCACAGAGGTGTGTATATATATATATATATATATATATATGTATGTATATGTGTATGTATATATATATGTATGTGTGTATATATATATATATATATATATATATATATATATATATATATATATATATATAGGTATATATTAATATAAACATGTTGGCTGGTGAATGGGTAATAAAGGGATAATCTATCTTTTTAAACAATAACAATTTTGGAGTTGACTGTCCCTTTAATGATCATTTCCAAATAATGTTTGTGTGTTGGTATGGGCCACAAATGTATAATTATTTTTAATGGGAAAGAAAGATTGTTAACTTTGAATTGTCATTTGTGTGTAAACTTTGATATCCAAATTGATACCAAACAAATATTAGACAGCTTCATAAATGGGGCAATATTTTTTCATGTTAAAACATTTAGATAATACTATATTTTGAGCATATACACATTTTTAATAAGGGGCAGATTACAAGTGGCACGCTAACAGTTATGTGCAAGCAATATCTGGTTTATCGCAGGTGTTTTTGCGCACTTCGGATTTAGTGTTCGTATAACAAGTTGAAAGTAAACGCGATTGCTTGAGTGCAATTGAATTTAACGTGTGTTGGGATAGCGCGACCTCAGAGCTCTGGTTAACTGTTTAGCAAAACAAAAAAGTGACATAAAAAATACATTTAAAAGTACATTTATACTCGTAACACTATCTAATAAAAATAATTTTAAAATAATATTACACAAAAAAGTCATAACGGCTCAAAGACATGAGATAAAGCAAAGGGCTTTAACATAGAGATACATACATATACATGTCTAACTATATATATATATATATATATATATATATATATATATATATATATATATATATATATATATATATATATATATATATTGCACAATACCATTTTTTTGTGACTGAGTACAAGTACCGATACTTGTTTTCAAATACTCTTCTATACCAATTACCGATACTTTTTTCTCTTGTAAGGTGTATCCAGTCCACGGATTCATCCTTTACTTGTGGGATATTCTGCTTCCCAACAGGAAGTGGCAAAGAGAGCACACAGCAGAGCTGTCCATATAGCTCCCCCTCTAGCTCCACCCCCCAGTCATTCTCTTTGCCGGCTCTAAGCAATCGGAAGGGTAAAGTGAATGTGGTGTTAGAATTGTAGTTTTTATCTTCTACAAGCAAAAGTTTGTTATTTTAAATGGTACCGGTGTGTACTATTTACTCTCTAGCAGAAAGTAGATGAAGATTTCTGCAGGGAGGAAGATGATTTTAGCATGTTGTAAATAAAATCCACTGTTGTTCCCACAAAGGACTGAGGAGTACAAGAAAACTTCAGTTGGGGGGAACGGTTTGCAGGTTAGGCTGCAATAAGGTATGTTTAGTCATTTATCTCTAGACAAGACTGTGATAATGCTGGAAAAGACTGACAAGATCCCCATGAGGGAAGGGTAAGCTGTATTCAGAGACTATGTATGGAATTGCTAGCTTACATTACAGGGCTAATTTATGCTGGTTGACACTACTTAATGACAAACGGTTTTTATTAGAAAAATATCGTTTTTGAGACACTTTGAAGGTTCCTCTGGGTTTCTTTCAGGGGTTGTTACCCACATGGCTATTATTAAAACACTTAGGAGTGTTTCTTTAGGCCTCACAGCACCGGAGTAAGGTGGGAGGGGCCTAATTTTGCGTCTCAGATGCGCAGTTATATTGACTAGAACTTCAGGCTGTCTTCACATGGAGGGTCCTGCTACAGTTTGAAGGCCCATAAGAAGCTTTTTCCCCACAAATCTGACTCCTAAGGGAAGGTAGGGCCACAGCAGAGCTGTGGCAAGGTGCTGAAGTTATTTTTACCAGTCTTTTGCTTACTATTGATCCGGTTTGGGCATTAAGTTAGCGGCAAAAAATTCAGGTTTCGCCATTTTGGCGCGCAGGGCGCTATGGCTGAAGTCCTGGTCGGCCGATGTATCGTCAAAATCCAAACTATTGAACATCCCTTTCAAAGGAAAGACCCTCTTTGGGCCTGAATTGAAAGAGATTATTTCAGAAATCACTGGGGGATCACATGCTCTCCCCCAGGACAAGTCCTTCAAGACAAAGAATAAACAAAACGGACAACATCATGACTGTAGCTTAAGTCAATCATCAAGGCGGGACAAGGAGTTCCTTAGCAATGATGGAAGTAACCAAAATAATCAGATGGGCGGAGGATCACTCTTGCCATCTCTCAGCAATTCACATCCCAGGAGTAGACAACTGGGAGGCGGATTTTCTAAGTCGTCAGACTTTTCACCCGGGGGAGTGGGAACTCCACCCGGAGGTTATTGCCCAGCTGACTCAGCTATGGGGCACTTCAGAATTGGATCTGATGGCGTCCCGTCAGAACACCAAACTTCCTCTTTACGGGTCCAGGTCCTGGGATCCCCAGGCGGTGCTGATAGATGCTCTAGCAGCGCCTTGGTCCTTCAATCTGGCCTATGTTTTTTCCACCGTTTCCTCTCCTCCCTCGTCTGGTTGCCAGAATCAAGCAGGAGAGGGCTTCGGTGATTCTAATAGCGCCTGCGTGGCCACGCAGGACTTGGTATCTAATTTCTCTGCGTCTGACTGCTTGGAGATTGAACGCCTAATTCTATCAAAGCGTGGTTTATTGATACCCTGATTCAGGCTAGAAAGCCTGTCACCAGGAAAATCTACCATAAGATTTGGCGAAAATATCTTTTTTGGTGCGAATCCAAGGGTTACTCATGGAGTAAGGTTAGGATTCCCAAGATTTTGTCCTTTCTCCAAGAAGGATTGGAGAAAGGATTATTAGCTAGTTCCTTAAAGGGACAGATATCTGCTTTGTCTATTCTTTTACACAAACGTCTGGCAGAGGTTCCAGACGTTCAAGCGTTTAGTCAGGCTTTAGTCAGAATCAAGCCTGTTTATAGACCTGTGGCTCCGCCATGGAGTCTGAATTTAGTTCTTTCCGTTCTGCAAGGAGTTCCGTTTGAACCTTTACATTCCATAGATATTAAACTGTTATCTTGGAAAGTTTTGTTTTTGGTAGCTATCTCTTCTGCTCAAAGAGTTTCGGAGTTATCTGCTTTACAGTGTGATTCACTTTACCTGGTGTTCCATGCAGATAAGGTAGTTTTACGTACCAAACCCGGTTTTCTTCCTAAGGTTGTGTCTAATATGAATATTAACCAGGAAATTGTTGTTCCTTCTCTGTGTCCTAATCCTTCGTCGAAGAAGGAACGTCTGTTACACAATCTTGATGTGGTTCGTGCTTTAAAGTTCTATTTACAAGCAACTAAGGATTTCAGACAAACAACTTTTGTTTGTTATCTATTCTGGTATGAGGAGAGGTCAGAAGGCAACCGCTACCTCTCTTTCCTTTTGGCTGAAAAGCATCATCCATTTGGCCTATGAGACTGCTGGCCAGCAGCCTCCTGAAACAATTACTGCTCATTCTACCAGAGCAGTGGCTTCCACATGGGCTTTTAAAAATGAGGCTTCTGTTGAACAGATTTGTAAGGCAGCGACTTGGTCTTCGCTGCATATTTTTTCCAAATTTTACAAATTCGATACTTTTGCTTCTTCGGAGGCTATTTTTGGGAGAAAGGTTTTACAAGCAGTGGTGCCTTCCGTTTAAAGTACCTGTCTTGTTCCCTCCCTTCATCCGTGTCCTAAAGCTTTGGTATTGGTATCCCACAAGTAAAGGATGAATCCGTGGACTGGATACACCTTACAAGAGAATCCAGTCCACGGCCCGCCCTGTCATTTTAAGACAGGTGGTTTTTTTATTTTTTTAAACTACAGTCACCACTGCACCCTATGGTTTCTCCTTTTTCTTCCTAACCTTCGGTCAAATGACTGGGGGGTGGAGCTAGAGGGGGAGCTATATGGACAGCTATGCTGTGTGCTCTCTTTGCCGCTTCCTGTTGGGAAGGAGAATATCCCACAAGTAAAGGATGAATCCATGGACTGGATACACCACAAGAGAAAGTAATTTATCAGGGAAGCATAAATTCTGTTTTGTCATGTGACAGTTTACCAAGCACAATACAGACTAATTATTTAAGATTCCTTCTTTATAATTATAAAGGGCTGTAATTCAAAAGACATTATGAAATAATAAAACAGTTTTATTTGTCAAAAGTTTACTGAACATGTTTATAAATAAAAAATATTACAATAAAATATTAAATTTAAAGGGGTGATACAATTGGGTTGTAGGACTGTTATATAACATCAATCTGACATTTGTATGTAGGTTCGACTCTAAGTTGAGCAGTCTTTCACTTTCCACACTACTGCATGGGGCAGAAAGATATTTTTGGGCCATTTTAGCCAGAGCTGGAAATCTGTTTATTAACTGCCCAGTACTTCAGGGGTTTGTCTGAACGAGGTATTGTGATCTCTCCTACAATAATACAAATAACAGCAATTTGTATTGGCAGAACAGTAGTAAACAATTTTTAGTTTAGTCTCCACTCCAGTTTAAAATTAAATGGGAACATGCAGTTTGAAAAAACGCCACAAGATAGCATATGGGTAGGAAGTGGAGGTATCGGTTTAAGTATACAAGTACTCATGCAAAAACTTGGTATCGGTACCGATACTAGTATCGGTATCGGTGCATCCCTAATATATATATATATATATATATATATATATATATATATATATATATATATATATATATTTACATGTGTGTACATATGTATTCATGTATTTATATGTGTACATATGTATTCATGTATTTATATGTGTACATATGTATTTACATAAATACATATGTACACACACACACACATATATATACTGTATATATATGTGTGTGTGTGTGAGCATTGGAGCCCTTTGCAGTCAAGTAGATGAAAACATATAAAATCATATGTATGCAATATTCATATTTAATAAAGTGTTTAACTATGTATTTAATGTAAATATTTAACATTCCAATGTTCTTCACATAGGGGAATATGTTTTAGGTATTTGTAGATATTTTTATATCTATCTTTCTTTATTTATATATATATATATATATATATATATATATATATAGATATATATAGATATAGATATATAGGTATAGATATATACTGTACCAAAATACCATTAGATATACAGTACAGGTATACCTCACTCATACAGCAGAACCACCTTAAAGTGAAACAAAGTTGTTTTAGATTTCTTTTCACTTGCCAGTGTTTTAAAAACTTGAAAACATGTTTGAACTAACATATATTAGGGGTGCAATAGTGCTAAGTTTAGTTTAACACTAGCACAACACAGTATTCAATAAAAACTGTACCTGTAGCATAGTGACAATTACTGTAGTAAGATTTGCCAGACTACAACACTGATACAGATTGCACTGTAATGCTGTAAACATAGTGAACTGTGCATAACAAAATGGTGCCAGTCACTTTTCTTGCAATGTCACGAGTACAGCACTGTTTCAAAATCATTAGGTTAACTTCAGCTCCACAAAGCGCTGTATTAGGGAAGCGTTGTAAAGTGAAGCTCTTTTAAAGGGACAGTCTACACCAGAATTTTTATTGTTTTAAAAGATAGATAATCCCTTTATTACCCATTCCCCAGTTTTGCATAACTAACAGTTATATTAATATACTTTTAACCTCTGTGATTATCTTGTATCTAAGCCTCTGCAAACTGCCCCTTTTTTCAGTTCTTCTGACAGACTTGCAGTCTAGCCAATCGGTGCCTGCTTTCAGATAACTTCTCGTGCACGAGCACAGTGTTATCTATATGAAATACGTGAACTAACACCCTCTAGTGGTGAAAAACTGTTAAAATGCAATCTGAAAGAGGTGGGCTTCAAGGTCTAAGAAATTAGCATATGAACCTCCTAGGTTAAGCTTTCAACTAAGAATACCAAATGAACAAAGCAAAATTGGTGATAAAAGTAAATTGGAAAATTGTTTAAAATGACATGCTCTATCTGAATCATGAAAGTTTATTTTGGCCTAGACTGTCCCTTTAAGTGAGGTATACCTGTATGTAGAAATATGTATCTATGAATAACATATTCCGCTATCTGAAGAACATTGGAATGAATGTAAAATATTCAGTGCTAAATTACATGGTGCAGTATTTTTTCTCAATCGTGAAAACTCTGCTCGAGTTAAGCTTTTTGCGCTAGTCGGATTGTGTACGTATTACAAGTTTAAAAAAACTTATTTTGCTTAAGCAGTAACTCAAATAGTGCAAAAACTTAAATTATCGCATGCGCGTGCATGTATTCCCCCATAGAAATCAATGGAGACAAAAAAGAAGAAACAAACCTAGCACCCGTCTGTCATGCAAACACAATCGCATTTTCGCATTCCCGATAGAAGTCAATGGATAAAAAAATTGTTGGAAAAAAAAAACTTACACCCATCACGCAAACAACATAGCATATTCGCATTTACTAATGTAAAATATTTACAGTAAATACAGTTAAAATCTTTTATTAAATATGAATATTGCATAAATGTTTTATCTTGATTTCATCTGCTTCGGCAAAGGGCTCTAATGCTCTTATATATGTCTATATATGAGTACTATTTACAGTATGTGTTTGTGTATATACTGTATGTCTGTCAAAACATATATACACATATAAATACATTAATATACTGTATATGTACATAATTATATATAGACCTTTATACATACAAATACATCTTTAGCAATGTATGTATCTCAATGTTAAAGTACTTTGGAGGCTTTTTTTTTCTAAGACCCGAGATCTCATATCTTTGAGGCCTTATAACTTTTTTGTAATTTTTTTATTAGACAGTGTTATTATGAGTGTAAGTGTACTTTGTAATGTATTTTTATTAGATAGTGTTATTATGAGTGTAACTGTACTTTGTAATGTATTTTTATTAGATAGTGTTATTATGAGTGTAACTGTACTTTGTAATGTATTTTTATTAGACAGTGTTATTATGAGTGTAACTGTACTTTGTAATGTATTTTTATTAGACAGTGTTATTATGAGTGTAACTGTACTTTGTAATGTATTTTTATTAGATAGTGTTATTATGAGTGTAACTGTACTTTGTAATGTATTTTTATTAGATAGTGTTATTATGAGTGTAACTGTACTTTGTAATGTATTTTATTAGATAGTGTTATTATGAGTGTAAGTGTAATTTGTAATGTATTTTATTAGATAGTGTTATTATGAGTGTAACTGTACTTTGTAATGTATTTTTATTAGATAGTGTTATTATGAGTGTAACTGTACTTTGTAATGTATTTTATTAGATAGTGTTATTATGAGTGTAAGTGTACTTTGTAATGTATTTTTATTAGACAGTGTTATTATGAGTGTAACTGTACTTTGTAATGTATTTTTATTAGATGGTGTTATTATGAGTGTAACTGTACTTTGTAATGTATTTTTATTAGACAGTGTTATTATGAGTGTAAGTGTACTTTGTAATGTATTTTATTAGACAGTGTTATTATGAGTGTAAGTGTACTTTGTAATGTATTTTATTAGACAGTGTTATTATGAGTGTAACTGTACTTTGTAATGTATTTTTATTAGATAGTGTTATTATGAGTGTAACTGTACTTTGTAATGTATTTTTATTAGACAGTGTTATTATGAGTGTAACTGTACTTTGTAATGTATTTTTATTAGACAGTGTTATTATGAGTGTAACTGTACTTTGTAATGTATTTTTGATGTGTTTTGTGACACTTTTTAGTTTCAGAAAACAGTTAACTACAGTTCTGAGATTGTGGTAAGGATTGAAGCTAAATCGTGCTTTTGCGCAAGTTGTAATATCAGCGCAATTAAAAATGCTTGTGAAAAGACGATATCGCTTGCGCAAAAACGCTTGTAATCTAGCCCTCAGTCGACTGAGCGCACTTGGGAATATGCGATCGGGTGTGTGCACAAGTAGGGTGCTTTCTTGCTTTTCTTGCTCTATTGACTAATATGTTGACGTAGTTGCAATATTCTAAGTTCGGCTTTTTTCACGCATCGTGTTAGAGAATGAGTGAGAAATTTTACTTCTAATACGAGAGATACCAGATGTGCGCAAAAAGCTTACTTCTAGCAGAGTTAGCGCGAGAGTGGGAGCAATAAATACCACTCCGCTAGTAATCTGGCTCTAAATATATTACATTTTATAGCATACATCTCCAGTTTGACTTGAAATTAAATTACATGGGTTTTCATTTACTTTATTATTTTTCTAATATGAAGCTACTATAAACTCTGTATAACACTGTGGACTTAAAATAAAATAAAATGCACCTGATATAACACAAACCATGCTGGTCTCTATCTTCATATTTCTTCCTACCCAAAAGGCTTTGGTGCAAAAAACAAACGGGAAATACTGGTGCCCAGTTCCACATTGAGTACTAATGTCTACTAATAAAATATTCACAGCTAAATGCAACAATTGTGAAATAACTGCATATTGATAATGAGCAGTGAATTTATTTATTATCTTTGTATGATACAACCCCAATTTCGAAAAAAGTTGGGACAGTATGGAAAATGCCAAAAAACAAACATAAAGAGTCATTTGACAATTCAATTCACCCTGTACTATATTTAAAACACATTATTAACCCATTATTTGATGTTTTAGTTTGTGAATTTAATGTATTTTTGAAAATATACACTCATAAAATCTAATGACTGCAACAGGTTCCAAAAAAGTTGGGACAGGGGCAGTTTAGGACTAATAGTGATGTGACAAGTTGAAATAAGAAGGTGATGTGAAACAGGTGAGGCAATTGTGAAATCATAGTATATACGCATTTTCCAAAAAAGGCCCAGTCCTTCAAGAGCAAGGATGGGTCAAGGCTCGTCAATCTTCCACAAAGACAAATTGGTAGGATTTTGGGCATTTCCCCTTCTACATTGCACAATATAATTAAAAGATTCAAGGAATCCGGTAAAATCTGCTTACATAAAGGGCAAGGCCGAAAAGCACTTCTGAATGTGCGTGATCTCCGATCCCTCAGACGTCACTGTCTCAAAACCATCATGAGTCTGTAATGGATATCCTGACATGGGCTCAGGAATACTTTCGTAAACCTTTGAGAGTCAACACCATTCGCGGCTGCATCCACAGATGCAAACTGAGGTTTTACTATGCAAATCAGAAGCCATACATCGACACTGTCCAGAAGCGTCACCGACTTCTTTGGGTTCTGTCTCATTTGAGATGAACAATAGCACAGTGGAATCGTGTTTTGTGGTCCGACGAGTCAAAATAGTTTTTGGGAAAAAAAAGCCATCTTGTTCTCTGGGCCAAAGAGGAAAAGCAACATCAAAGCTGTTATCAGCATCAGGTCCTAAAGCCGGCGTCTGTTATGGTATTGGTGTGTGTCAGTGCCCATGGCATGGGTAACTAGCACATCTGTGAGGGCACCATGAATGCAGAAAGATATGTATATATTTTGGAACAACATTTGCTGCCATCTGACATTCAAGGACGTCCCACATTCTGCCCGGATTACAGTACATGGCTGCGTAAGCAGAGAGTGCAGTGCTAGCATGGCCTGCCTGCAGTCCTGACCTGTCTCGATTGAGAATCTGTGGCGCATTATGAAGCACAAATAAGGCAACAAAGGCCCCATACAGTTGCGCAGCTGTAAACATGCACAATGGATGAATAGGTGAACATTCCGCTTGCTAAACTTAACCAACTGGTGTCTTCAGGGCCCAAACGCTTAATAAGTGGTAAACAGTCGACTGTCCCAACTTTTTAGGAGTGTGTTGCAGTCATCAGATTTGAAATGAGTGTATATTTTCAAAAATACATTAAATTCAGAGTAAAACATCGAATAATGTGTATAGTACAGGGTGAATTGAATTTCTAAATTACTCTCTTTGTTCTTGTTTTTTGCATTTTCCATACTGTCACAACTTTTTTGGAATTGGGGTTGTAGATGGTATAGTAAGTTTGCAAATATATTGGAAAAATATTGAAGTTGTAAATACCAACACAACATTGTTAAAGGGATATGAAACCCCAAAAACAATATTTTGTGATTCAGACAGAGCACACCATGTATCAGAATCATCAATGGCTCCTGTGTTAGCAAGCTTACATATATTTCATATACACAAATCTCATAACTGATATTGTGCACTCATTGGGAAATTTCATTAAAGGGACATTAAACACTAAATACATTTTATAAGCATAGTATTGGTGTTAATTCTGTCCTCCCTTGTCATGTGCTGCCATGTTGAAATATCTCTTTCACAGCATTCCAGTGCTGACATTTGTTTTCAGATGCCCTGCAACTCTTTTTCAGAAACTTGTAGTGAAATTTAGGTTCCAAAATAGCAGCACCCATAATTAAAGGGAGGTCCATGAAATCAGGCAACAACTATTAAATTACACTGCTGTTTTAAATTCAGAAGTCAATGTTCCTTTTGCATTAGGGTGACCAGACGTCCCCGATTTTAGGGGGCAGTCCCCAGATTGAGGAGACTGTCCCCGGCTCCTGTTGAACTGTCCCCGGCTCCTGTTGTACTGCAGCCAAGCGCTGGGAGGAAATGATCGTCCTAATATGTATGCGTGTGCGTGTTTGTCCCAGCGTATGGTAGGCAGCGCACAGTTTCAGCCACAACTGCCAGGAAAATTGTTTGGGATGCAAAGAAAAACCCACAAATAACTTCAGGTGAAATACAGGACTCTCTGAAAACATGTGCTGTGGCTGTTTCAAGATGCACAATAAGGAGGCACTTGAAGAAAGATGGGCTGCATGGTCGAGTCTCCAGAAGAAAGCCATAACTACGCAAATGCCACAAAGTATCCCGCTTACAATACGCCAAACAGCCCAGAGACAAGCCTCAAACCTTCTGGCACAAAATCATTTGGAGTGATGAGACCAACATTGAGCTTTTTGGCCACAACCATAAATGCTACATTTGCCTATGATGAAAGGTACACCATTCCTACTGTGAAACAGGGAGGTGGATCGCTGATGTTTTGGGGATGTGTGAGCTACAAAGGCACAGGAAATTTGGTCAGAATTGATGGCAAGTTGAATGCAGTATGTTATCAAAAATACTGGAGGGAAATTTGCATTCATCAGCCCGGAAGCTGCGCATCGGACATACTTGGACATTTCAACATGAAAATAAACTAAACACAAGGCCAAGTCGACCTGTCATTGGCTACAGCAGAATAAGTGAAGGTTCTGGAGTGGCCATCTCAGTCTCCTGATCTCAATATCATTGAGCCACTCTGGGGAGATCTCAAATGTGCAGTTCATGCAAGACAGCCCAAGAATTTACAGGAACTGGAGGCTTTTTGCCAGGAAGAATGGGCAGCTTTACCATCTGAGAAGATAAAGAGCCTCATCCACAAATACCACAAAAGACTTCAAGCTGTCATTGATGTTAAAGGGGGCAATACACGGTATTAAGAACTGGGGTATGTAAACTTTTGATCAGGGTCATTTTGGTAGTTTCTGTTGTCATTATGATTTTAAAAGAGTAAACACAGTTGATTGATAATAAATGGCTTCAGCCAAACACTAACCATAAGTGAAAGAAAAGTTTTTGTGTTATCATTAATATTCTCTGAAAAATGGCCAAGAAATCATAAATTCTGCCAGGGTATGTAAACTTATTAGCACAACTGTATATATGTATGTGTGTGTATATGTATGCTTGTGTCTGTGTATATGTGTGTGTGTGTGCACATGTATGCTTGTGTACAGTATATGTATGCTTGTGTGTGTATATGCATGCTTGTGTACAGTATATGTATGCTTGTGTGTATGTATATATATATATATATATATATGTATATATATATATATATATATATATATATATATGCTTGTATGTGCATGTGTGTATATGTATACTTGTGTGTGTATATATGTATGCTTGTGTGTGTATATGTATGCTTGTGTGTGTGTATATGTATGCTTGTGTGTGTGTATATGTATGCTTGTGTGTGTGTATATGTATGCTTGTGTGTGTGTATATGTATGCTTGTGTGTGTGTATATGTATGCTTGTGTGTGTGTATATGTATGCTTGTGTGTGTGTGTATGTGCATGCATGTAAATGTATGCTTGTGTGTGTTAATGCATGTATATGTATGCTTGTGTGTGTGTGTATATGTATGCTTGTGTGTGTGTGTATATGTATGCTTGTGTGTGTGTGTATATGTATGCTTGTGTGTGTGTGTATATGTATGCTTGTGTGTGTGTGCATGTTTGTAAATGTATGCTTGTGTGTGTATCTATGTATGCTCGTGTGTGTGTGTGCATGTTTGTAAATGTATGCTTGTGTGTGTATCTATGTATGCTCGTATGTGTGTATATGCATGTACAGTATATGTATGCTTGTGTGTGAGCATGCGTGTATACAGTATGTATGCTTGTGTATGTGTATATATGTATGCTTGTGTGTGTGTATGTGCGTGTGTGTGTGTGTGTGTGTGTGTATATATATATATATATATATATATATATATATATATATATCTCTATATATATATATATATATATATATATATATATATTTCTCCACAAATGCAGGCACTCACTGGTCTTGGTTAAAACAAGATGATTTATTTAATTCATTAAAAAGGTATCCATGACGTTTCGGTACATTCCTGTACCTTTATCAAATGTTACCACAATACTAACAAAAAATTAAAACCTCCTGACAAACTTACCTACATCTTACTCCTAAATACCCCCAGTGTTCACTGAATAGCCGCCACAATGCCGTCGACGGAGTAGGCGTCTGACGTCATCAATGCGCATCACTATGCGCAGCGTCATCACTGAAATGCCAAAGTTGCCATAGCAACCTCCGCAACTTTGGCATTTCAGTAAGTGTTAAATCATTGTCTCTTTATTATGTTCTTGTTAATTATGTAATTCTACTGCATTGAGTGGACCTTTAACATTATGCCTCATTTTAATTCCAGGTGGACTGTTGTTTGCTGTGAACGGAAAACCACAACGTGGTGACTCTGCACCATTGCAAGGCTTTGTAATGAATTTTTCTAGTGGAAATATCATAGATACCTTTACTCCTATTAGTAAGGTAATACTGATTTCTATTTTTTATAAGTATTTTCTAGTTGGTTCTCTTACTAGGACAGCATGTATAACCTATACAGCAGGTTATGTTCTTTCAGACCATAATTAAAGAGCAGCTGTCTATATTTTATAATATTTATAATTTTCTATCATTTGAGTAACATTCAAATGATCAGCATAGACTTAATTTTATTTTAGATTGTTATCAAATTGATAAGAGCTTGATAAAGAAGCAGGAGCCCCCAAAACGTTGCACAAATGGGCTAATAAAAATGTCACATAGTGTGACTATCATATTGAAAACTGTTTATATATAACAGCTGTCCAGAAGATTTCACATTTGTCTATGTGAAAAGAATGTGTGGTACTTTTAATAATGTATGTTATTACTAAATATATGTTGTCATTGTAGTTTTGTCTAATACTTTGTTTGTTTTAGCCCTTTGACATGCCACATGACATTGCCACTTCAGAAGATGGAAATGTATTCGTGGGAGATGCACATGCCAATTCAGTGTGGAAATTTTCCCCTACAGAAAGTATGTTCCACATTTCAATGTCTACTTTAAGTATTTCAAACTAATACATTCACATTAAAGGGACAGTGTGCTATAAAACTTGATTCCCCTTAATGGGGGAGAAGCGTTATTGAAACGTGCGTCAGGGGAGCATCTAATAGTTTATCTCCATGTTTTAATTTGCTTGTCTAACAGCCTAGAACCTCATACATAGCAGTGGCTTGTTGTTTACAGATAGATAAAAGTAAATTCAACTCCCGGATTGAAGGAGGCTTAGTCGTAAGCATGGATTAATTTAATTTACCAATGTGACTGATTCAACTCACAGAATCTCAGTATATAGCGCTATTATTACCTCTGCACCAGATTATTCTAACTAGGCTGAGATAATGTGTTTTTAATATGGTTTAAGTAACAATTGTGTGTATGAATTGTAATGACTATCACCACATTTTCTTTTAATAAGTTTAAATAAAAGCTATGTTTTACTTTCAATGATGATACAATTTAGCTATACTCTTTAAAATGTAAATAT
The DNA here is from genome assembly GCF_027579735.1 of Bombina bombina. Lineage (NCBI taxonomy): Eukaryota > Metazoa > Chordata > Amphibia > Anura > Bombinatoridae > Bombina > Bombina bombina. The sequence continues at coordinate 253,761,666 of NC_069500.1, forward strand.
GTACACCACTTTCTTTAGCCAAGCTCTTTTGGACTTGGTTATCTAAGTAAAACTTTTAGTTAACTACACCTCTCCACATTTGTGCAGGATTATACTATAGCTAATAAATATTCACCCTCCATTGTATTCTCTTGGTATCTTTATTTGACAAAACAGGAATGTAAGCATAGGAGCCAGCCCATTTTTGGTCCAAAACCTGGGTAGCACTTGCTGATTGGGCCCAGGTGCTGAACCAAAAATGGGCCAGCTCCTATACTTACATTCCTGTTTTGTCAAATAAAGATAGCAAGAGAATGAAGAAAATGTATAATAGGAGTAAATTAGAAAGTTGCTTAAAATTGCATGCTCTATCTGAATCATGAAAAAAAAAAAATATATAATTTTATATTATTGTATGTCTTTTAAGATCTTATTAGATGTGGTGTAATTGTTGTTGACCTTTTAAAGTTTGGAACCCTGTTTGTTCTTGTGGGTAGTGAGATAGGTCGGATTAGTGACCAGAAACACAAACTCACTTAGCTATCATATAATAATTAAGGGATTATTATATAAGTAAATTGAAATATAAAATATATCCGTCTTGAAACATTTATATCAGATCCCTTAATTAAAATTGACATAGAACAAGCACTCCAAGAATACTTCACCTTTAACAATACAGAAGACACTATACCAATCATTACTTGGGAAGCCCATAAATGTGTTATTAGGGGAATTTTGATGAAACATAAAGCCATCAAACACAAACAAGAAAGAAAAAAACATATAGCACTCACACAGGAAATAGTAAAAATTAGACTATTCCCACAAGAGACATCCTGCAGATGCAGAAATACAGCATAAGCTAGATCAAGCAAGATCGCAACTCAACGACCTCCTTGACATAAATGCCCAAAACACAGCTTTCTTCCTCCACCAGAAATACCACATTCAGGGTAACAAACCGGGCAGACTACTTGCCAGGGCCCTAAAACACAAACTCACCTCATCATATATCCATTCTCTAACGGCTTAAGACTCTTCCAAAACCACAATCTCTAAACACATAGCTACTGAATTTCGTCAGTATTACACCAAACTATACAACCTATTACCTGAACGCTCAAAACCCGACTACAAAGACTTATGTGAAAAATATCTCAGTCAAATAGATCTTCCCCAGGTACACCCAGAGCATTTACATCTACTGAGTCAAGCCATAACACACCAGGAGTTGGACTCTAAAAACAGGGAAGAGCCCAGGTCCAGATGACTTCAGTAACTTTTACTATAAACAATTTAAACCATTACTCACCCCACATCTTCTTAAATTATTTAATTATATAGACCCATTTCCTTCAAGCATGCTCGAGCCAAACATCACAGTACTACCTAAACCGGGCAAACCGACTGATACCACCTCCAATATTCGCACGATATCCTTACTAAACGTTGACCTCAAATTATACTAAAAAAATCTTGCTAACTGGCTAAACACCACTCTCCCTCATCTGATACATAATGATCAGACGGGTTTTGTACCACATAGAGAGGCCAAAGATAATATAGTAAAGGCGATACACCTTCTACACCATACCTCCCAACACCAAATACCAACAATCTTTATTTCAACGGATGCTAAAAAAGCATTTGATCGCTTAGATTGGACCTTTTTAATATGCACCCTACATAAATTTGGCCTCCTCAAAGAATTAATTTCCAAAATAACTACCCTCTATACAACTCCCTCAGCCAAGATTAAGGTAAGGTTTCAGAATCTTTCCCAATTAGAAACGGTACAAGACAAGGGTGCCCATTGTCACCCATACTGTTCATCCTATAAAATAAGAAAATCTTCAAACCCCATAATATCGTAAACACATAGATCCTGGACAGATATAGTCAAAACCCACCCTAATATTTCCACAATCCCCTCACTACTCACGCCTACTTTACAAAACTCTGACTTCCAACCAGGTATCAATATTACTCCATCGGGTACCAAAGATATACATCTCCTTTTACCTACATACATTCTGGTAGAGGAGGGTAAGTTACTACCATGACAACATATCAAACATTTAGGCGATGGGTTTTATGTCACATGGTTTAGATACCACCAGCTCAACCATTTCCTCCATTATACACATAAACACAATCTAACAAGACAGAGAACCCTATTTGAGAAAATGTGTAGTTCCTCCTCTCCCATACACCGCATTATCTCGCTGACCTACAAACTACTCACTACGCCAAAAGAAGGAGATTTGCAGAATTTTACCAAATCCTGGGAGAGAGATTTGCAATTTCTCATCCCAGCTGCTGACTGGCGATCAATTTTTATCTCTATCTGCCAATCAGCCCACTCAGCCAAACTCTTAGAGACTAACACCAAAATTCTTACTAGATGATATTTAATGCCACAAAGACTTCAACACATTTTCCTTAACTTTTCCAACCACTGCTCGTGACAATGCTCAAACGAAGGGACCTTATATCATATTTGGTGGACCTGTCCTAAAATTCAACCCCTTTGGGAATTTATTTCCACCTACATACAAGATACCCTAGGTACACCCATAACCCTGGACCCAATGGCATTCCTCTTCCACAAATACCCGAAACTTGACTAGAACACATGTGAAACTTCCACAAATCATGATAAACCGTGGGCACCAACTAATCCCATGGTTGTGGAAAAAAGAAACAATACCCACTCTGCAAACATGGATACAAGAAACACAAACCAACCTCAAGTTAATTAGAAAGATACCATTATCTCATTACAAATCAGTTAGACATGCACGCTTATATAATGTTCCTCTGGGAGAAACAACCCAACCAATGATGCCCCTAAGAGCAACACTAGAAAATAAGTTAATCTAGGATTTCACCTATTGTTATATACCTGACCCCTGCACACCGAGAACCCATCACATAATGACACTTATTACATGTACTCAGTCACACTCAGGAAAAGTACAAACAATTATTTTTTTAAATTCTATATGTTTTTATGTTTTCAGTTACTATTGGTTATTATTTGTTTTTTGGTAAAATAATTTAATTTATCTTTGTATAAATGGGAAAAACAGACAGCTTAAACTAGGTACAGTCGGACTATGACAAAAGTCCTTTAAAAGACTTTTCACATCAGCCGCATTTGAACTCATACTAAAGAAGAAATGACCATAAGAGCTCTATTGTTTGCCAAATCCATCTTACTTATGTAACATGATCAATGATTGTATCACCACTATTGACATTTTTGTTATCTATAAGCTGTATTTCTCAATAAAAACTATATTACAATATATATATATATATATATATATATATATCTCAAAATTCTACCTCAGCAGTGGCTAGACACATACCCTAGTGAGTAGTCAGTACATTGGGCCTCAGAATGTACAAGCATTGACAGAAATCAATAAACATGTAGCAGTAACAAAACGGGTATCGTTAGATTGACACATAGGACCCCATTTATGAAAGGCTGGACTGAAAAAAATAGTTTACATGGACCTGCCTGCCCAGCATCATGGCCATCAGGCAGGAATACGCTGCCTGCATTTAACATTGCACAAGAGGCTACTTGTGCAATGCCGCCCCCTGCTCGCGCACCATTGAGCGTGCACTGGCATATAGGTTAGGTAGCTTCTTAACTATCGCCTGCAGGCTCGCTCATGTGAACCGGCACTGCAAAGCTGAATCTGCAGCTTGATAAATGGAGCCCATAGTTTATAAATGGTAAATGCTGGTAAGTTTTTCTATAAGAGTGAGTTATGCCCTCAGAATGCCATGCTCAGGCAGTCACAAAAATGACATAGTTGATTTGTTAGAGTATGTTTACATAATTTGAGTATGTCATTTTTCCACTGCTCGAGATTTAACTGCGCTATAAGTAAGCTTTTCTCGCATGTAGGGTTGCGCTCATATTTTTAGTTAAAAGTAAACTGTTTTTGCATGTGCGCTAACCAGATGAGCGCAAAAATCCATTCACATATTCCCCCATAGAAGTCAATGGATCAAAAAAAGTGTGAGAAAACCTAGCACCCTACTCGTGCGCTTGCATATTCTCATGTGCGCTAACCCAACATGTAAAAATGTATATTTCACATTCCAATGTTCTTCACATAGCAGAATGTGTTCTATTTATTCATAAATAAATATTTCTACATATATCTGATATCTGGTATTTTAGTACAATATATATCTATACCTATATATATATATATATATATATATATATATATATATATATATATATATATATGAGTATTTATTTAGAAATACTTAGATCATATTCTGCTATGTGCAGAACATTTGAATGTGAAATATTTACAGTAAATACGTAATTAAAACCTTTATTAAAAATGAATATTGCATAAATATGTTTTTCATGTTTTTATCTACTTAACTGCAAAGCACTCCAATGCACATACATACATACATACATACATACATACATATATATATATATATATATATCTGCTCCAGCCAGTGCACACATTATGACAAGCTGCACGCCACAGACGTATGATCCTGAGACGGCTGCTCCAGCAGTGCACACATATTATGACAATCTGTGCGCCACAAACATATGATCTTGAGACGGCTGCTCCAGCAGTGCAAATATATTACAAGCTGCGTGCCACAGACATATGATCCTGAGGTCGGCTGCTCCAGCAGTGCACACATATTATGACAAGCTGCACCCACAGACATATGATCCTGAGGCGGCTGCTTCAACAGTGCAAATATATAACAAGCTGCGTGCCACAAACATATGATCTTGAGACGGCTGCTCCAGCAGTGCACACATATTTTGACAGTTTGTGCGCCACAGACATATGATCCTGAGGTGGCTGCTCCAGCAGTGCAAACTTATTATGACAAGCTGCATGCCACAGATGTATAAAACCCTAAAGGTGGCTGCTCCTATAGTGCAAATATATAACAAGCTGCGCGCCACAGATGTCTGATCCTGAGGTGGCTTCTCCAGCAGTGCACACATATTATGACAAGCTGCGCGCCACAGACATATGATCCTGAGGCGACTGCTCCAGCAGTGCAAACATATGACAAGCTACGTACCACAGACATAGGATCCTGAGGCGACTGCTCCAGCAGTAAATGACAAGCTGTGCACTGGATTAGATTCTCCCCAACATGGAGAGAAATCATGCAAAATCTCTCTCTCTCTCTCTCTCTCTCTCTCTCTCTCGCTGCATACCAAGATACTACATACCTTTCCCAAAATCATTTAGGGACCTTGCAGTACTGGCGTGACCTGTTAGATAAACTTGCCAGACCAGATTGCTTTAGAGAATCGTGAACTCATACTTTAACTATACATTAAACTATAAGGAAATAAATGCAATGTGTCATGAGATGCAGGACACAGTATAGAAGGTACAACGCTATTTTATTGCAGAGCATAGAAGTATACAGCTTGCACAACACATCTAACTTGGTAACTGCGACATAGACAATAACGGACCTAAACCACGCCCCCATCCGGTGACGTCACTTCCCACTCTCATCACATCTTCCCCCTTTTCAAAGAGCAAAGCATACATTTTTTTTTTCATTTGAATACATCAAATAACAAGGTATACAAGAAGCATACAAAAATAGTTTTGTTTAGTATACAACAAATAACAAGTTAAAGAGAATATCTGTATAAACAACATGAATTACATCCTGACTTGAACATCGGGGTAGACTGCCCTAGTCCACAGTGACCATGGGATTATTCTGCCCATACTTCCGGTCACTGCTCTAACTTGTGCTAATCCCGATATCGGGCTGGAAGTTTCACCACTCTTCCACTTGATGTCATTCTACATGAACTGTCCTCTGATACAGAAGAAGGTGTTTGAGAGTCTGCTGGAGGCAAAGACGTATCCTCGCTGTGATCTTGCTGAGGGGAAGGCACCCTCTTAAAACAGGGGATCCCACCGGCGGTGGTATTGAGGCATCCAGTTCCAAACTCTCCGGTACAGGCTGAAGATGTTTTTGATTTCGACGTGCGACTGTCCCTCCATCAGTAAGGACTACATAAGACCTTGGTTCTGGAGAGCGTCCAATTACCGTAGCAGGCATCTTCCATTTCTTCTCATCATCGAGTTTAATTCTGACACTTTGCCCCGCATTCAGCTCCTGCAAGGGCCTCACAGAGTGTTTCCTGTCTTAGAAGAAGCGATGGCCCCTTTTTGCCTCTTCATCCCCCCTAAGGACCTCGTCCCGAGGAATAGATCTAGTTGGATGGAAGACACCCACAGAGGGTAAGGTGGTGTGAATCTGATGTTCTAGCATCAGTTGTGCTGGGCTAAAACCCGTGACTTGAATGGTAGTCGCCCTATAGGACAAGAGGGCTAGGTACGGCTCAGATTGCTTCAAAATGAACTTTGTTGTTTGAACTGCCCTTTCAGCCATTCCATTGGCCTGCGGGTAATGTGGACTTGACATGGACAAAATCATATTCACTGCTAAAAGAACTGAACTCTGTGGAAGCAAACTGCATTCCGTTATAACTCACTAACTCCATTGGTATGCCCCACCGGGCGAACAAGCTCTTGAGACGAGGGATAACTGCTTGACTTGTGATTTCATTCATGGGTGCAATCTCCAAATGCCTGGAATAGTAGTCAATCACGACTAGATACTTTTTCCCGTGCAGTTCGCACAAATCAGCAGCTATTTTCTGCCACGGGCCTGCAGGCAGCGGAGTAGAAATCAAGGGCTCCCTTCTCTCAGTAGGCCAGCATTCCCGGCAAAAGGCACATTTTGACACATGACTTGCAATGTAGGAACTGATCCCAGGCCACCAAACTGCTGTAGCCCTTTCTCTGCACTTTGTAATGCCCAAGTGGCCATCATGAATCCTGTTTAACATCTCCTGCAGCATGTTAACAGGAATAACAATGCGGTCCTGGAACAGCACCAACCCATCCAGCTCTGTGAGCTGTGACCTTTCTGACTGGTAAGAACTTAGAGACATCCAGGCTGCCCGGCTCTCGGGCCAACCTTCTTTTATGTACTTAATAACTTCCTGAAGGTCTGTATCTAAATATGTCTCCTTTCTTATTTGTTCTAGATTCCCTGAAGAAATGGATTTGGAGGCCAGAACTGAATCTACATACACTTTCACATCTGATTCCGTTGAAGATTCTTCATCAGCAGCCAGCGGGAGCCTGCAAAGTGTATTCACCACTACCAGTTGTTTCCCCGTCACATGCACTGCCTGAACGTTGAACCTGAGCAGCCTCTTCAGAAGTCTCTGGCATCTTAGAGGTGTTTTGTCAATATCATAGGAGTTGATTAAAGGAACTAGCGGTTTATGGTCAGTCTCCAGACTAAATTTCTCTAAACGCACTAAGTAACGCTGGAAACGCTCACATGCCCAAACTGCAGCCAGGCACTATTTTTCAATTTGGGCGTATTTCGACTGGGCAGCCGTCAGTGTACGGGAACAGTAGGCGATGGGCTGTAGTTTGTTCTCATTCAACTGCAGGCGAGCGGCCCCTAACCCATAACTGCTTGCATCGGCACTAACCACAGTCTTTTTGGAAGGGTCATAGAACCCAAACACTGGGGCAGACCCCAGTAGGGACTTGACCTGCACAAAAGATTCTTCTTGTGAAGGTCCCCAGACCCAGGCAACATCATTCTTTAGCAACTCTGTGATAGGGTGTAGTATTGTGGATAAATCTGGAAGGAACCTGCCCACATAATTCACAAGGCCCAATATTTGTCTCAGCTCATGTACATCAGAAGGACTTTTCATCTGTTCAATAGCAAGGATTTTATCAGGGTCCGGCTTGATGCCATCCCCCACTGATGATATGCCCAAAGTAACATGACTCAACCTTCCTAAAATGTTATTTCTCCTTATTTAATTTCAGCCCGGACTCTCTAATGGTCTGCAGCACACAGCTCCATCGCTGATCATGTTCTTCCAATGTAGACCCATACACCAAGATGTCATCCATGACGACTGCTGTGCCCTTGTGGTCCCTTAGAAGAGAACTCATCTCTCTTTGAAAGATTTCAGGAGTAGAGGATATCCTGAAAGGGAGTCTGCAGAAGCAAAACAGACTTACCGGTGTAATGAAGGTAGTCAGTTTGCGGCACTTTGGATCTAGAGGTATCTGCCAGAAGCTGCTGGAAGCATCGAGTGTGGAAAAGATCTTCGCCCCAGCTAATTTCGGGGCTATGTCTTCAAGTGTCGGCAGCACATATCTCTCTCTTCACCGCCTCGTTCAGCCTTTTCAAGTCTATGCAGATGCGTACCTTCCCGTTTTTCTTCGCAACAGGCACAATGGGGCACACCAGTCAGTTGCTTCAACAACCTCTTTGATGACTCCCATATTCTTCATGCACAGAAGTTCCTTCTCCACTTGAGGCATGAGTGGGAACGGAATTCTACGAGGAGTGGAAATGCTGTATGGGACTGCGTCACCTTTAAGTGATATTCGGACTGGGTTGCAATTCAGTAGGCCCAATTCACCAAACATGTCTTCTGAAATCTCATTCACTCTGGCGACCAGGCCCAATTAACACGCTGACATCTAATCACATGTACCCACATGGGGAATTTCCTCTGCTTGTACATGCAGTTGGCAAGAAATTTCCCCGCACAATCGATGCGGCCACCAGGACTATGAACTTTAGTTGTAACTTTCGCCAGCTGAGGCTGTCGAAGTAGTTTTATGAACGCTGCAAGGGACATAACAGTGATATCAGCTCCTGTGTCAATCTTAAAGGCAACTTTGGCTCCCATTACAGTAAGGGTAACCCGCCAATCTTCATCTGAACCAAGCCATTCGACAGCAGACCCCACAAAGGACACTTCTTGACCCTCCTGGTCACTATCCACCTGCATCTCCTTAATGTATTCAGTTTTACACACCACTTAAAAATGGCCCATTCGGTTACATTTTCTACATCTTTTGTCTTTAGCAGGGTATACGACACTCTGATCATGGGTTCAGTTACACCGCGTGCAGCGAGCATGCTGCACCCATCCGCTTCTTAGGGTATCTGTTGCCCTTGGTCCAACGCTCACACTGTGCCTTTCACTAGCAGCTCTCCTGAACTGCTGCACTTCATCCACAATACTCTCAGACCTCAGATCAGCACTTTGCTTTTTCACCAGTTCACTCTGGCGGGCCATCCTAATAGCCCCATCTAACGTTAATTCAGCCTCCAACTGTAGCTTCAGTGAGACTTCAGCATCTGCAATTCCTATGACTATTCTGTCTCTGATATCTGATATGCTCCTCTTTAACAACACCAAACTCGCAGAATTCAGCTAGCACAAATGACTCCACAGATTCTCCCACACGCTGAGCATGTTTGTGAAAACAAGCCCTCTCATGAATCACATTTCTTTTGGGCACAAAGTGGGCACTGAGCTTATTCATAAATATTTCAAAGTCAAATTCTTCCCCTTCTTGGAAAGTAAAGGCATTGAACACTGGCTCCACATCTTTCCCCATAGAGTATAAAAGAGAATTAACTTGTACTTCACCACTCTCCTTGTCCAGCTTGGAAGCAATCCTGAAGCGTTGAAACAGCTGACGCCATGTGGGCCAAGCTGCAGGCTGAGAGAAATCATAAGGCTCAGGTGGGGTAAACTTCAACATCGTCATTAATCAGGAAACAGAAGCGCAGGCAAGTACTTCTGACACCATGTCATGAGATGCAGGACACAGCATAGAAGGTACAACACTATTTTATTGCAGAGCATAGAAGTATACAGCTTGCACAACACATCTAACTTGGTAACTGCGACATAGACAATAACGGACCTAAACCACGCCCCCATCCGGTGATGTCACTTCCCACTCTCATCACACAATGTTTTACAGCTTATTGCTAAAAACAAAATGCTACCTACTAACTCATATACTGAGCCTGTAGACACCTTATTATGTTTAACACAATACTCCTGATATTTAAAGCGTTTATAACATTAATAAATTAGGTTTTGCTCAATTTCAGATAATTTTATATTTGTCAAAATCAGTAATTCCCAAAGTGGGCACTGCTGCCCCTTGGGGGAGCGGTGGTATAAATGAGGGGAGCACTAATAGGCATAAAAGGTGGAAGTGGGGAGGACTGGGATAGTATTGTGTAGTAGCAGGGAACACAGCAAAGGCCTGTTGTGCTTGTCTGAGTAGTGATGTACACAGTCAACCATCTGAGGTTCTTAAGTCTTCTGTTATCAAAAATAATCTGGTGGTTCTTTACAATAACAGTTTGGTAAGTAGAATACACTTTGTATAAAGTTGATTTATTAGTGCAGTAGTACAACTATGCTCCAAGCATAGAAATCAACTTCAGATCTCCTGCTAAGTGACATAAAACTAGAGATTGTAAAAATCCCATCCATCAAATTAGCAGTTTTTGAACAGTTAAGTAATTACTAAATGTGGTTTATAAGACACTCAACTTTAAAAAGCTGGTATTAGAAAATCAAGACACTACACTTTTAATTACATTTTATTTCTTTTAAAATATAAATATGTTTAATTGTTTCTCCTTTAAATTGTATTGTGTCATTGACCTTATTAGGATCTTTGCACTGCTGGTCTGAATATTATTTTTAGAGGGTAAGGTAGGGGGCGCTGATGTTGAGTTCATGGAACCAAGGGGGCAATGGCCTAAAAAAGTTTAGGAACCAGTCTAAATATACAAAGCAGTGAAATAACTCTAAATAGAAAAATCACTGTTAAATAGTAAAGTGGCCTTCTTTTAATGGCAAAAAAGAGTATTTACTGGAAGATGTGACAAAAAAAATCACACCATTGCCAAGATTACAAGCCGAGCATATGGGGCTTTAACACCATTGGATTTGCATTTTTGCGCTACTATTGGAAGTGGATGGTTAATGCTTATTGTATGAGGGGTAGTATGGTGTGCACCACAGTACTCATGTCAGATTTTCCTCAGGTTATTTATTTTGAATAATAGCTGAGCGAGTGCATTAAAGGGACTAGTCAAAATTAAACTTCATGATTCAGATAGGGCATGCAATTAAACAACTTTCCAATTTACTTTTATCATCAAATTTGCTTTGTTCTCTTGGTATTATTTGTTGAAAGTTAAATCTAGGTAGTCTCATATGCTAATTTCTAAGCCCCGAAAGGCCGCCTCTTATCTCAGTGCATTTTGACAGTTTTTCACAGCTAGAGAGTGCTAGTTCATGTGTGCCATATAGATAACATTGTGCTCACTCCCATGGAGTCAGCACTGATTGGCTAAAAATGCAAGTCTATCAAAAGAACTGAAATAAGGGGGCAGTCTGTAGAGGCTTAGATACAAGGTAATCACATAGGTAAAAAGTGTATTAATATAACAGTACTGGTTATGGGGAATAGCTAATAAAGGGATTATCTATCTTTTTAAACAATAAAACATCTGGAGTAGACTAAGGTAGTGAAGTTTTTATTTATTTCCATAGCATGTTAAGGTGTATTTGAACACACAATAACAATTATAAAAAGTTAATAACAGAGTTTCAAAAGTATCAAAAGCAGAAAACCTATGCAATGACTTTCAAGTGTAATGAACACGGTGCTACCCCCTCCATTGAAAGTCCAGGGTGTGGTATTTATGTATCAGGTGATGAAAATGCTGTTTTTAACATTTTAACCAACAACTTGTACAACAATTGCGCTGTATTTGTAATCTTGGGCAGTGTTTTTCACTGAGAAGCAAAACCATCGTTTCATATGGTCAGTGCTTATTCTAAATGCTGTTCAATTTTATTACAAGGACAGAGACTTATATTTTGCATAAGTCTTTTCCTTTACTGCTCAACAGCAATTCAAAGTACCATAAAACAGTTTAAACATTCAACATAGAAAGAATAGAGATGAAAACAATGACCAATGAAAAACAACCCTGAAAGGTAATATTCAAAACAGACCAATTAGAAATGTTCATCATGTTATAAACACATAATCCCAACTGCCTCTTTTCTCTTTGCTGCTCTCAGATAAGTATACGTTTTTTCTTATGAGCTTAAGTGTGATTGATAATAAAGATTCTTATTGTATTTCTTTGTATTTTATTATACTTTTTAGAATATATATTATTATATATTATTATATTTTTTCTGTTATTATTGTCCCTTGTTGTTCTTTAATTTGTCCCTCGTTTTTTCATATTTCGTATGTTTATCCGTTTTTTACTTTCATTTTCAATTTTTACCGATTTTTCTTTCTATTTGTTATCCCTATTTGCTCTAACCTGTTTCTCTGTGACTTTTATCCCTCGTTTTTTCCTCCTGCAACTCAGCCCTCTCTCCTGTCGGTCTTACTGTTCATTGCCGACATCTTGCGTCCATGTCACGTGGCCACGCCCCCATTTTGTGACGCGACCGTTTTTTGCTCTACACAGCTGACGTAGCTCATTCACGTCCACAGTCCTACTTCAGTCAGACATTGATACATCGTTTCATTGCCACACACTGAGGGAAAAGCAGTTATTTACAATTTCATTATAAATACATAGAATTCTTTTCTCCCTATTTTATCAATTGAATAATTTATTTTGAGTTCTGTTTTATTAGATTTATTTGATCAATCTCCTTAGTTTATTGTTGCATATTATATATTTATATATATATTATTATTATATATTATTAATTATTTGATTTTATTCTATTTTATTATCTTATTAATTTAATTTAATTATTCATTTATATTTATACAAAATGTCTCAAGAAGACTCGTATGCTTTAACTACTGAGTCAGTAAAAAATTTAATTGATTCATCCATCAAGGATTTGAGACATCAATTTCAGACAGCCATTAGTTCTGTCAAAAAGATTTCTGGACCACCCAGAAAAGTTACTCAAAAGAGGAAACATTTATCTAAAAAATTTACAGATAATATTCATGATGATTTTGATGAAGGAGCTTCCAGTCTGTCTAAATCAGACAATAGAGTTAAATCTTGCAAAATAAAAAAAAATTTGATTCTGAGTCTGAAAATAAGGAAGGTTCTCTTCGTCCAGTGATAAATCTGAGAATTTTGAATGCCTTCCTTTCTTACAATCATTTCAAGATGGAGGGCATTCATCTTTTAAGAGATTGTCTGATGGACAAGGATTGGTTAGTAAGACTGGACCTGACAGACGCATATTTAACAGTTCCTATTCACTCTTCTCATCGCAAGTTCCTCAGATTTCTGTGGAAGGATTCTATTTGGCAGTTTACTTGCCTTCCCTTCGGTTTATCTTCCGCCCCCTGGGTGTTTACAAAAAATTTAAAACCTGTAGTAGCCTGGTTGAGACTCAGGAATTTGTTTAATCATTTATTTGGACAACATTCTTCTTATGAATCAAGATCCCTTCTCCTCTTCTTATTCATCTGGAAATGACTTTAGATATTTTGAAAAATTTAGGTTTTCTAATCAATTTCAAGAAATCTGTTCTTGTTCCCTCACAGAAGTTAGTTTTTCTTGGTTTTTTAATAGACACCACAGTTTCTACTCTGAGCTTACCTTTGGAGAAAAGAAAGAAATTTTTTTTAGAGATTTCCCATCTCTTAAAAGAAAAAATCTTTCCCAATCAGGACCCTTGCAAGAATTGTGGGACTTTTGTCCTCTTCAATTCAAGCCAGCTTCCCAGCTCCGTTACATTACAGAGCTTTACAGAGGTTAAAAATTCATTATTTAAGGAAGGGTTTTTCATATTTTCACAGAATCTCTTTATCAGAAGAAGCCAGACTAGAATTGATCTGGTGGCTTTCCAATATAGAAGCCTGGAACGGCAAAGCTATATTTGGCAAAGCTCTAGATATTATAATAGAATCGGATGCAAGCAATTTGGGTTGGGGAGCCAGATGTGGTTCCCAAATAACCGGAGGCAAATGGTCTGTTTCGGAACGCAAGTAACACATCAATTGTCTAGAGCTGATAGCAGGTTCCTTTGCAATCAAGAGTTTAATCAAACAAAACTCTCCGATTTCAATTCTTCTAAGAATGGACAATATTTCAGCTGTTCGTTATCTGAATCGTTTGGGTGGCACTCATTACAAACAATTATCAGATATCACGAAGAATTTCATTCATCAATGTCTTCAGAACAATATTTCTATTCAAGCAGAATATATCCCGGGTCTTTCCAACTCTGCAGCAGATTGGGGTTCTCGTTATATTCTGGACTCAAGTGATTAGAAATTACACCCAGACCTTTTTCAAAAACGTCTCTCTATCAGAGGTCCTTTCTCGATAGATTTATTTGCCTCTCTTCTCAATTATCAGATCCTCCCCTTTTTCAGTTGGCGCCCGGATCCGGAAGCTCTAGCGATAGATGCGTTTCTCCAACCTTGGCCTCTTCAAGGAGCTTATGCATTCCCGCCTTTCTCGATGATTCCACGAGTATTGAATGTTGTCAGGAGGAGCAAGATTTCCCTACTCCTGATATCCCCGTTTTGGCCAACCCAGTCCTGGTTTCCCTCTCGGTTGGAAATGTCATTTCAACTTCCAATTCTTTTTCCAATGGTTCCTTATCTACTGTTAGATCCAAACGGAGATTTTCACGAACTAGTTCTTCAAGGTTCTCTTCGTCTCATTGCATGGACAATTTCAGGGGATCCTGGGATTCCGAAGGTTTTTCTTCATCAGCTAGATCATTATTACAAGTCTCTTGAGCACCGGGAACAAAGAAATGTTACTTATCCTCCTGGTCTAAATGGTCTGGCTGGTGCAGTCAAAGATGTTTGGATCCCTTTTCAGCTCCTTTAAATGAGATTTTAAATTTTCTTTCTTCCCTTTTCGAGGAAGGTTTGGCCTATAGGTCTATTAATGTTTATAGATCAGCTATTTCTGCAGGTCATGAATTAATCAATAATTCTCCCATTGGTCAACATATTTCTGTTTCCAGGCTTATGAAATCTATAAAGAACCTCCTTCGGCTAAGTATTCTTCCTTTTGGGACGTTAATTTAAATTTTTCTCTCTTTCAATCTTTGCCTTCCATTGAATTACTTTCCCTTAAGCAACTTTCTTGTAAACTTGTTTCTCTTCTTTGTCTTTTATCTTGCAGAAGAGTTTCTGATGTCAAGGCTATAGATTTTTCTTCTAAAATGTTCTCACCTCAAGGTGTAATTTTTAATATTTCTAGAAGAACTAAATCTATGTCTTTTTTATATTTTATCCTTATTTTTCAGATCATCCTCTTCTATGCGTAGTACTTTGTTTCAAAGAATATGAGAAACGTACTTCTTCTTTTTGTAACTCTTCTTCTAATCAACTTTTAATTTCTTTTTCTCATCCGCATCTTCCTGTTTCTTCTACTGCTATTAGCAGATGGATCAAATGGTCTTCAGACTCTGTATTTAGACAATTTTATTTTAAACCTATAAATTCTTTACCTCAATGTTTGTTAGATTAATAATTATATTTGTTAGCTTTAAACTTGCAAAATATAAGTCTCTGTCCTTGTAATAAAATTCCGATATCCTAGCTTTGTGAAGGTATAATCTAGATTTTATTAAAGAGACAGAGACGATTATTTTCCCTCCCTATACCCATGCCCTGTTTATGTTTTAATATTTATTGTTATTGTATATTTTCAGCTCCAGGTCCTTCCTCATCTGGATTCTGAAATTCACATCTCTTCAAAAGAGTTTCTTCAAGTTTTATCTGCCGTTTTATCTCCCAGTTCTTCAGGATTTCTTCCTTCGTGTCAAGTTTCATCGGATGGACTATGTTTCCAGTTTTTTCTTTATTTTTTTCTGGTTCCTGATTATTTTCTTCATCTCCGTTTATGGATTTATTTCCGAAGATTCAACATTTTCCTTATCCAACACCAAAGATCAAAGAGGCAGTTGGGATTATGTGTGGACTGTTTATAACATGATGAATATTTCTAATTGGTCTTTTTTGAATATTACCTTTCAGGGTTGTTTTTCATTGGTGATTGTTTTCATCTCTATTCTTTCTATGTTGAATGTTTAAACTGTTTTATGTTACTTTGAATGGCTGTTGAGCAGTAAAGGAAAAGACTTTTGCAAAATAATTGTCTCTGTCTCTTTAATAAAATCTAGATTATACC
The DNA here is from genome assembly GCF_027579735.1 of Bombina bombina. Classification (NCBI taxonomy): domain Eukaryota; kingdom Metazoa; phylum Chordata; class Amphibia; order Anura; family Bombinatoridae; genus Bombina; species Bombina bombina. The sequence continues at coordinate 253,777,725 of NC_069500.1, forward strand.
TTCACAAAGCTAGGATAATCGGAATTATTCATAATAAACAAATGATAATAGTAATATAAATATATCTGGCATGTCAGCAGTTACACCATTATGCTCTTATTTTAAAAAATATATCCCTGGTGTAATGTATCAAGTTCCTTCAGAGCTCCTATAAAATATTTTTGCTGAGCAAACGGAAGAATAATTAATGTCCTAAATCAGAAATGTTATTATGTTATAGCCTGATGTGCTTAGTGGTTAAGTAATTTGATCTCTTTATTGTTTCCAGAACATCGATCTGTAAAAAAGGCTGGTATAGAGGTTGAAGAAATAACAGGTACATCTAATGTTTTAATATATCTAAATACTTAAGAATTTATGTTTGTTTATATGACTTGGAAAATATTTTACAGATGATCACAAATTATTATATTTTTAAAATGACTTTTTATCATTACAGTTTTTCAATTTTTTGTAATTTTTTTTTTTTTAAATCAAATTTGCTTCTTCTCTTGGTATCCTTTGTTTAACCCCTTAACGACCACAAAAAATGGTCATTAACGACCAAGGACATACCTGGCACGTCACTATTAAAAACAAGGGCACTTTACTTCATCAAAATTGACATTTCTTCAAAAACGTACCTTTTAATCCTGAAAACCGCTCCAGCGATTCCCCCAGCCGTCGGAAGCCTCTTCTTACGTCAGAAATTACATATCCGGCTTCCTCCAATCATGGCTTTCCCCCCGGGGGATAATGGCTTGATGCAACGCCGTGATTGGAGGAAGACGTATTCGTCATTTTGGACCCGCGAAGAGGGCTTGTGACGGGCGGAGGAAGCGCTGCAGCGGCTGTCAGGATCAAAAGGTAAGTTTTTGAAGAAAAGGAGTGAAATGTCAATTTCTCCAACATTGGTGTGTCCGGTCCACGGCGTCATCCTTACTTGTGGGATATTCTCTTCCCCAACAGGTAATGGCAAAGAGTCCCAGCAAAGCTGGTCACATGATCCCTCCTAGGCTCCGCCCACCCCTGTCATTCTCTTTGCCGTTGCACAGGCAACATCTCCACGGAGATGGTTAAGAGTTTTTTGTAGTTTTATTCTTCTATCAAGTGTTTGTTATTTTAAAATAGTGCTGGTATGTACTATTTACTCTGAAACAGAAAAGGATGAAGATTTCTGTTTGTAAGAGGAAGATGATTTTTAGCAGACAGTAACTAAAATCGATTGCTGTTTCCACACAGGACTGTTGAGATGAAGTAACTTCAGTTGGGGGAAACAGTTAGCAGTCTTTTCTGCTTAAGGTATGACTAGCCATATTTCTAACAAGACCATGTAATGCTGGAAGGCTGTCATTTCCCCTCATGGGGACCGGTAAGCCATTTTCTTAGTTAAACATAAAAGAATAAAGGGCTTCAAAAAGGGCTTAAAAACTGGTAGACATTTTTCTGGGCTAAAACAATTGCTTTACTAGGCATATTATGCAGATTCTAACTAATTATTGGTATTATAATCTTGGGGAACGTTTAGAAAAACGGCAGGCACTGTGTTGGACACCTTTTTCAGATGGGGGCCTTTCTAGTTATAGACAGAGCCTCATTCTGGGACTGTATAGGGGTTAAATGTAAAAACGGCTCCGGTTCCGTTAATTTAAGGGTTAAAGCTCTGAAATTTGGTGTGCAATACTTTTAATGCTTTAAGACACTGTGGTGAAATTTTGGTGAATTTTGAACAATTCCTTCATACTTTTTCACATATTCAGTAATAAAGTGTTTTCAGTTTGAAATTTAAAGTGACAGTAACGGTTTTATTTTAAAACGTTTTTTGTGCTTTGTTGACAAGTTTAAGCCTGTTTAACATGTCTGTACCATCAGATAAGCTATGTTCTATATGTATGAAAGCCAATGTGTCTCCCCATTTAAATTTATGTGATAATTGTGCCATAGTGTCCAAACAAAGTAAGGACAGTAATGCAACAGATAATGATATTGCCCAAGATGATTCCTCAAATGAGGGGAGTAAACATGATACTACATCATCCCCTACTGTGTCTACACCAGTTATGCCCACACAGGAGGCCCCTAGTACATCTAGTGCGCCAATACTTATTACCATGCAACAATTAACGGCTGTAATGGATAACTCCATAGCAAATCTTTTATCCAAAATGCCTACTTATCAGAGAAAGCGCGATTGCTCTGTTTTAAACACTGAAGAGCAAGAGGACGCTGATGATAACTGTTCTGACATACCCTCACACCAATCTCAAGGGGCCATGAGGGAGGTTTTGTCTGATGGAGAAATTTCAGATTCAGGAAAAATTTCTCATCAAGCTGAACCTGATGTTGTGACATTTAAATTTAAATTAGAACATCTCAGCGCACTGCTTAAGGAGGTGTTATCTACTCTGGATGATTGTGACAATTTGGTCATTCCAGAGAAATTATGTAAGATGGACAAGTTCCTAGAGGTTCCGGTGCCCCCCGACGCTTTTCCTATACCCAAGCGGGTGGCGGACATAGTAAATAAAGAGTGGGAAAGGCCCGGCATACCTTTTGTTCCCCCCCCTATATTTAAGAAATTATTTCCTATAGTCGACCCCAGAAAGGACTTATGGCAGACAGTCCCCAAGGTCGAGGGGGCGGTTTCTACTCTAAACAAACGCACTACTATTCCTATCGAAGATAGTTGTGCTTTCAAAGATCCTATGGATAAGAAATTAGAGGGTTTGCTTAAAAAGATTTTTGTACAGCAAGGTTACCTTCTACAACCAATTTCATGCATTGTTCCTGTCACTACGGCAGCGTGTTTCTGGTTCGAGGAACTAGAAAAATCGCTCAGTAAAGAATCTTCGTATGAGGAGGTTATGGACAGAGTTCAAGCACTTAAATTGGCTAACTCTTTTGTTTTAGATGCCGCTTTGCAATTAGCTAGATTAGCGGCGAAAAATTCAGGGTTTGCTGTTGTGGCGCGCAGAGTGCTTTGGCTAAAGTCTTGGTCAGCGGATGTGTCTTTCAAGACAAAATTGCTTAACATTCCTTTCAAAGGTAAAACATTATTTGGACCTGATTTGAAAGAGATTATTTCAGACATCACTAGGGGAAAGGACCACGCTCTCCCATAGGATAGGTCTTTTAAGGCTAATAATAAGCCTAATTTTCGTCCCTTTCGCAGAAACGGACCAGTCACTAATTCTGTATCCTCTAAGCAAGAGGGTAATACTTCACAACCCAAACCAGCCTGGAAACCAATGCAAGGCTGGAACAAGGGTAAGCAGGCCAAGAAGCCTACCACTGCTACCAAAACAGCATGAAGGGATAGCCCCCGATCCGGGACCGGATCTAGTGGGGGGCAGACTTTCTCTCAGGCTTGGGCAAGAGATGTTCAGGATCCTTGTGCGCTAGAAATAGTTTCTCAAGGTTATCTCCTGGAATTCAAGGAACTACCCCCAAGGGGAAGGTTCCACAGGTCTCAATTATCTTCAAACCAAATAAAGAGACAGGCATTCTTACATTGTGTAGAAGACCTGTTAAAGATGGGAGTGATACATCCAGTTCCAATAAGAGAACAAGGAATGGGATTTTATTCCAATCTGTTCATAGTTCCCAAAAAAGAGGGAACATTCAGACCAATTTTGGATCTAAAGATCCTAAACAAATTTCTCAGGGTACCATCGTTCAAAATGGAAACTATTCGAACGATCCTACCTACTATCCAGGAAAATCAATTTATGACTACCGTGGATTTAAAGGATGCGTACCTACATATTCCTATCCACAAGGAACATCATCCGTTCCTAAGGTTCGCTTTTCTGGACAAGCATTACCAGTTTATGGCACTTCCATTTGGATTAGCCACTGCTCCAAGGATTTTCACAAAGGTACTAGGGTCCCTTCTAGCGGTTCTAAGACCAAGGGGCATTGCAGTAGTACCTTACTTGGACGACATCCTGATTCAAGCGTCGTCCCTGTCAAAAGCAAAGGCTCATACGGACATCGTCCTAGCCTTTCTCAGATCTCACGGATGGAAGGTGAACAAAGAAAAAAGTTCTCTGTCCCCGTCAACAAGAGTTCCCTTCTTGGGAACAATAATAGATTCCTTAGAAATGAGGATTTTTCTGACAGAGGTCAGAAAATCAAAACTTCTAAGCTCTTGTCAAGTACTTCATTCTGTTCCTCGTCCTTCCATAGCGCAGTGCATGGAAGTAATAGGATTGATGGTTGCAACAATGGACATAGTTCCTTTTGCAAGAATTCATCTAAGACCATTACAACTGTGCATGCTCAGACAGTGGAATGGGGATTATACAGACTTGTCTCAGACGATTCAAGTAGATCAAAAGACCAGAGATTCACTCCGTTGGTGGCTGACCCTGGACAATCTGTCACAGGGAATGAGCTTCCGCAGACCAGAGTGGGTCATTGTCACGACCGACGCCAGCCTAGTGAAAGCTCAGCGTCTATGGTCTCGGGAAGAGTCTCTTCTCCCGATAAACATTCTGGAACTGAGAGCGATATTCAATGCTCTCAGAGCTTGACCTCAACTAGCAAAGGCCAAATTCATAAGGTTTCAGTCAGACAACATGACGACCGTTGCATATATCAATCATCAGGGGGGAACAAGGACTTCCCTGGCGATGAAAGAAGTGACCAAGATAATTCAATGGGCGGAGGATCACTCCTGCCACTTGTCTGCGATCCACATCCCAGGAGTGGAAAATTGGGAAGCGGATTTTCTGAGTCGTCAGACATTCCATCCGGGGGAGTGGGAACTCCATCCGGAAATCTTTGCCCAAATAACTCAATTATGGGGCATTCCAGACATGGATCTGATGGCGTCTCGTCAGAACTTCAAGGTTCCTTGCTACGGGTCCAGATCCAGGGATCCCAAGGCGACCCTAGTAGATGCACTAGTAGCACCTTGGACCTTCAACCTAGCTTATGTATTCCCACCGTTTCCTCTCATCCCCAGGCTGGTAGCCAGGATCAATCAGGAGAGGGCCTCTGTGATCTTGATAGCTCCTGCGTGGCCACGCAGGACTTGGTATGCAGACCTGGTGAATATGTCATCGGCTCCACCATGGAAGCTACCTTTGAGACAGGACCTTCTTGTTCAGGGTCCATTCGAACATCCGAATCTGGTTTCCCTTCAACTGACGGCTTGGAGATTGAACGCTTGATTTTATCAAAGCGTGGGTTTTCAGATTCTGTAATAGATACTCTGATTCAGGCTAGAAAGCCTGTAACTAGAAAAATTTACCATAAAATATGGAAAAAATATATCTGTTGGTGTGAATCTAAAGGATTCCCATGGAACAAGATAAAAATTCCTAAGATTCTATCCTTTCTACAAGAAGGTTTGGAGAAAGGATTATCTGCAAGTTCTCTGAAGGGACAGATCTCTGCTTTATCTGTTTTACTTCACAAAAGACTGGCAGCTGTGCCAGATGTTCAAGCATTTGTTCAGGCTCTGGTTAGGATCAAGCCTGTTTACAGACCTTTGACTCCTCCCTGGAGTCTAAATCTAGTTCTTTCAGTTCTTCAAGGGGTTCCGTTTGAACCCTTACATTCCGTAGATATTAAGTTATTATCTTGGAAAGTTTTGTTTTTGGTTGCAATTTCTTCTGCTAGAAGAGTTTCAGAGTTATCTGCTCTGCAGTGTTCTCCGCCCTATCTGGTGTTCCATGCAGATAAGGTGGTTTTGCGTACTAAGCCTGGTTTTCTTCCGAAAGTTGTTTCCAACAAAAATATTAACCAGGAGATAGTTGTACCTTCTTTGTGTCCGAATCCAGTTTCAAAGAAGGAACGTTTGTTACACAATTTGGACGTAGTCCGTGCTCTAAAATTCTATTTAGAGGCTACTAAAGATTTTAGACAAACATCTTCCTTGTTTGTTGTTTATTCTGGTAAAAGGAGAGGTCAAAAAGCGACTTCTACCTCTCTTTCCTTTTGGCTTAAAAGCATTATCCGATTGGCTTATGAGACTGCCAGACGGCAGCCTCCTGAAAGAATCACAGCTCACTCCACTAGGGCTGTGGCTTCCACATGGGCCTTCAAGAACGAGGCTTCTGTTGACCAGATATGTAAGGCAGCGACTTGGTCTTCACTGCACACTTTTGCCAAATTTTACAAATTTGATACTTTTGCTTCTTCGGAGGCTATTTTTGGGAGAAAGGTTTTGCAAGCCGTGGTGCCTTCCATTTAGGTGACCTGATTTGCTCCCTCCCTTCATCCGTGTCCTAAAGCTTTGGTATTGGTTCCCACAAGTAAGGATGACGCCGTGGACCGGACACACCAATGTTGGAGAAAACAGAATTTATGCTTACCTGATAAATTACTTTCTCCAACGGTGTGTCCGGTCCACGGCCCGCCCTGGTTTTTTAATCAGGTCTGATGAATTATTTTCTCTAACTACAGTCACCACGGTATCATATGGTTTCTCCTATATATATTTCCTCCTGTCCGTCGGTCGAATGACTGGGGTGGGCGGAGCCTAGGAGGGATCATGTGACCAGCTTTGCTGGGGCTCTTTGCCATTTCCTGTTGGGGAAGAGAATATCCCACAAGTAAGGATGACGCCGTGGACCGGACACACCGTTGGAGAAAGTAATTTATCAGGTAAGCATAAATTCTGTTTTTGATTCATTAAAGTGCCCTTGTTTTTAATAGGTTTATTAAAAACCGGGCACTAATTAATCGAAAATGACCTTCACTTTAAAAAAAAAAAAAAAAAAAGCCTTTTATTTTACTACTGGCAGACTTTCTGCCAGTACTTAAGATGGGGGAGAGAATTGTTAGGTGGGGGAGGGAAGAGAGGGGTCAGGGAGGGATCAGGGGGTGGGATGTGTCGGGTAGTAGGCTGATCGCTACACTAAAGCTAAAATTAACCCTACAAGCTACCTTATTAACCCCTTCACTGCTGGGCATAATACAAGTGTGGTGCGCTGCTGCATTTAGCGGCCTTCTAATTACCAAAAAGCAATGCCAAAGCCATATATGTCTGCTATTTCTGAACAAATGGGATCCCAGAGAAGCATTTACCACCATTTGTGCCATAATTGCACAAGCCGTTTGTAAATTATTTCAGGGAGAAAAGTTTGTGAAAAAGTGAACGATTTTTTTTTATTTGATTGCATTTGGCGGTGAAATGATGGCATGAAATATACCAAAATGGACCTAGATCAATACTTTGGGTTGTCTACTAAAAAAAAATATATTCATGTGAAGGGTTATTTAGAGATTTCTAACAAATGCCAGTGTTCCAATGTAACTATCGCTAATTTTGAAAACAAAAATGGTTTGGAAATGGCAAAGTGCTACTTGTACTTATTGCCCTATAACTTGCAAAGAACATGTAAACATTTGGTATTTCTAAACTCAGGGCAAAATTTAGAAACTATTTAGCTTAGGAGTTTTTTGGTGGTTGTAGATGTGTAACAGATTTTGGGGGTCAAAGTTAGAAAAAAGTGTGTTTTTTTTAATATTTACAAAAAAATGTTATAGTAAATTATAAAATATGATGTAAATAATGGTATCTTTAGAAAGTCCATTAAATGGCAAGAAAAACGTAATATAATATTAGTGGGTACAGTAAATGAGTAAGAGGAAAATTACAGCTAAACACAAACACCTCAGAAATGTAGAAATAGCACTGGTCCCTAACTGTAAGAAAATTGAAAAATAGTCTGGTCATTAAGGGGTTAAAAGCATACCTAGATAGGCTCAGGAGCAGCAATGCGCTACAGGGGGGAATAGCTAGTCCCAAGTAGTGCATTGCTGCTATAAGCTAACTTTAACTATGTATTTAACCCTGTTGCAAGCAATAGTACGTTAATAACATGTTCTAACATATTAGAGCATTTACTCCTTGCACTTTTATGTCTTTCTTATTAACATTGTAACTGAAAGTGTCTGATAAAGTTGGAACAGATTTAAAGGCTTTTAAATAGCATTAGTCTAGAGCATTGATGGGGAACCTTCGCACCCCCAGATGTTTCATAACTACATTCCCCATGATGTTTAGGCCCTCTGCAGTTCAGTCGAGCATCATGGAAAATTTAGTTCTGAAACATCTGAGTGTCAAGGTTCCCCATCACTGATCTAGAGGCAAAGAAAAAATGTCACCCTCCTTGTCTCCTCTCTCAAACTGGTCTGCAGACTCCACCCATTTAGTTACATTTATAATAATCACGTATACCAAAATCATCTACATAACATTATCTGATATACAGTTACATACGAAGACAACTGTTATACAGGCCTCAGTCACACTTACAAGAAGAGTTATAACCACAGTTTAGTGACTGTCTCAAGAGAAGATTTGCTTTATAGACTTGTAAGTTCTTTAGGCAGTCGTTCTGTCTCAGCCTGCTTATTTCAGTCTTGTAATTGTTTTTAGAGCCTCTTGTATTGCACTGAACCTGTGCATTAAATAATAATATGTAAAAATAACATAAGAGAAAAAAATGTGATTGAAAAGTAACTGTATATAACTTTGTTGTTTACAAATCATATATGTCTTGCCCTATGAAAGGAATCAGAAGCCCCCTAGTTTTATACTTGTACCAATTTATAAGAATTTACTGCAGTATTCAAAGTTACTTAAGTGTGAAACATCTTAAATTTTGAAGATTGGATGACTCATGGATGGTGATAATAATTGTTTAAATTGCACATTTGATTTAAAGAAACAGTAAAGTAATAAATTAAATTCCAAGATTCAGATAGAGCATTACATTTTAACCATATTTCCAATTTACTTCTATTCTCAAATGTGCATCCTTCTCATGGTATCCTTTGTTTATGAGCAGACTGAGACCAACCAGGCCACTCGTTGAAAAATAAGGGAAGGGCCCCCCTCCTCTTCCCCCACCCTGCCTCATATGCCCCTACTTCAACCAACCACCTGCACTGCCTTGCCCCCACCAGGGCCCCCAAACACCTGGGACAGGGCCCCAACATCAAAGGCCAGTGACCCCATACTCCAAGGCCCCCACCACCACATACCCTACCCCCAGGGCCCCCAACCCGCCAGACCCCACATTACAGGTCTCCCAGAGTAACAGACCTCCCAGCCAGGCACAGGGCACCGACTCTGCCCAACCTTAACTGCTTCATTAGTGCTAGCACTGCTGTCCGCGCTGCGCTAGCTCCTGATCATCTGCTGCCACCCCAGCTCACAACCACTAGCGCAGCATTCAGTGCTGCAGCTGCTCTTGCTAATCTTTGCACTGGGGGCGCTGCAGGAACTCATTGTGTGCATACACACAGTGAGTGCCTGGGGAGGGGTAAATTGCAGGCACTCACTGTGTCTGTGCTACCATACTAAAATGTACCTGTCTGCCTGCTCCTCACAATAACAACTGCTAGAGTAACTCAAATGTCACTGCAGTGCCAGCCGTAAATGTGAATATATCAAACACACCCTTGAGGGCGCTTATGTACCGGGTCCTCGATCTAGGTCCTATTGCCCTACAAGGTAGGTCCTAGGAGCTAAGGAGCGTGCACATGTCTCTAACACTTAACAATGTTGCAAACACTGCTGCCATAGAGTGCTAAAGACATACGCACGCTCCTGAGCTCCTATGAGCTTACCTAAGTAACAAAGGATACTAAGACAACAAGGCACATTTTATAATAGAATTGAATTGGAAAGTTGTTTAAAATTCCGTGCTCTTTGCAAATTCTGAAAACAATATATTTTATTTACATATTTTTGCTTTGTACTTTATGTATCTGATATCCGGAAATGTCAGGTAAATTACTTTTGAACAAGGCAGATTGCTAAACAGATGCACATTTTTTTTGTTAATGTGAGTTACAGAGCCTTTCTAGGCTAAACTGTCTTTTGGGAATGGGAAGACTAGTCTATTGGGTAATTTTATGTTTTGGGAATGTCTCACAATAAGCTGATTGATTGACATACTACTGCATCCTTGGCAAATCACATACTTCAATGTTTCTTCTGAAATGTTGCTTGGGAAAACCCTTGTGCTCGTATGTTGACATATTTAAAATTATGCAACAATTCATGATGCACATAACAACTGACCCCTCAGTGTCACTAGATAAAAATTGTTTTCTATGAGACAGTCTCACTTAAAAGACCATTAAACTTGACATTTCAACAACGTATAAAATGTTTCATTATTGCAATATACATTATTTATTTTGATGCCTTTTGCTGTAAAATACATCTAAAAATTGTGCTTGTTTCACTTTCTCCCAGGGAGGTTTGGGTTAATACTTTTAGGCAATTTATGTAAGCTTTTGTTTACTTCACCCTCCCCCTAAAATTCTCAGCAGTCACGTGTTTTTAAAAGGTTTGTCAGTTTTGCATCAACAATAATGATAGGAGAATCATTCTTTGCAATAGTAACTAAGTTGAATCAGTGCTAAACCACCTTAAGGGAAGAGATGATAGGCTTCCCCAGGTTCTCTCAACTGCACATGTACAAACAGAGTTTGTGCTATATCTGAATATCAGTTTGTGATTGGTTAGCAAGGATTCTTTTTATTCCGGGGGGCAGGGAAATCAGTGAAATAAACGAACATAAAACAATATTCTCATTTAACAAAATAAAGCTGTAGTTTTCATTGTAAAATTATTTTCAGATATGAAGGTTCAAAATTGTGTAGTTTACAATTTGTTTAGTGGTTCTTTAAATTCTGAGTAAATATAAATTATACATTTGTACATCTGTAAAAAAACTTGTTAATCTTATAAAATCTCATCTGAAGTTGAAACTGACATAATTTGTACCCTTTTTGTATTCATGTACCTTTTTCAACAGAAACGGAAATCTTAGAAACACTTGTAAGAAGCAGACCAAAAGCAAATGTTTCTACAGTTGTGAAGGCACATGGACAAGAGAAACAGGCCGTTATTGAACAAAGTGGTGTTGGAGTATCTTTTGTTCTCATTATTACTCTACTAATCATTCCAGTTATGATCCTTATTGCCATTGCAATATTTATACGCTGGAGGAAAGTCAGAATGTATGGAGGTGAGTTATGCCCTGCTACTAGTGTATCTCACATGAAATACAGAGTGTGATGACATAAGACTTTATTTAAAGGGACATAGAAACCAAAATTAAACTTTCATGATTAAAAAGAAATAAAATACTTTGGAGCCAATGTATCAATGTCTGTCCGACATGATACGCTGTAGAATATCATGTCCGACAGACATTGCTGAATGCCGACAGCATAAGCTGTCGGCATTTAACATTGCACAACCAGTTCACCAGAACTGCTTGTGCAATGCCGCCCCCTGCAGATTTGGCCAGGGGGTGTCAATCAGCCCGATCATATAGGATCGAGCGGATTGCAGACCACAGCCTCAGAGGCAGCGGACCAGTTATGGAGCAGCAGTCTTAAGATCGCTGCTTCAAAACTGCTGTTTCCGGCGAGCTAGAAGGCTCGCGCGGAAACGGGCATCAAGCTCCATTCGGAGCTTGATAATTCGGCCCCTTCAAATTTGTAATATAAAATGTTTAATTATGCATGGTAAAACAATTTTGTGATATACGTTCATTACTTCTTTTTCTGTACGTTTGAATATTAGGGTTTTCTACTTCTTAGAACTGGAAGTGCCCACTGCATACTTCATAAGCATAATAGTGCTACAGATCTTTTCCTAATTGACTTCAGCACAGAAAATAAAGAACTGCAAAACAATTAAAAATACTAACAAATAAGGCATCTGATGTGCCATTTGACAAATGAAAACAATCACAGCAAACAAGGTGTTAATTTATTAACCTATTATTGTACACTCTGTTTAAGAAAGAGTGTACAACTAAAAAAAACTTTTCAATTTACTTCTGTGTGCCTTTTTCTCATTTTATGTTTTGTTAAAACTTAGCTCTTTACCATGAAAACATACTAAGGTAGGCTCAGGAGCGAGCATCTGTTACATACACATGCACACTCCTTAGCCTACGTGAGTATGATGTCAAGGAAAGGAGTTAAGTTTCATCAAAGGAAAACCAAGACAAAGAGCTAAAGTAATATCATACACTATATATGAATCATGAAAGTTGTTTTGAGTTTTATGTACATTTCAAATCTAATTTTCTTTCCCAGGTGAAACAGAACACAAATCAGAATCAAGTTCTGGAGGAATCTTAGGAAAACTTAGAGGCAAGTGTATCAATTTTTTCTTTCTCTTTCATCACATTCAAAGATCACAAGTCATTTTACTTTATACTCCATTTTTGTTCTATCAATGAAAATAATTTACCTGTTCTGAACAAACCAACTTTTTTTTCTTGTCAAGTTTGTTGCTGCTCTGTTGTATATGTGATAAAAAAAATTATAGTGAACATTTAACAATTTTAGTTATAAATAAAAAAATATATGCAAATAATTCCAATTATCCTAACTTTGTGAAGGAATAATTTATATTTTATAAAATACGCAGAGCCTAACATCCCCCCACGCCTTTAATATAACCTTACTGTTTCCCATTACTTAACATTATTTATGTTTAAGCCTCATCAAACTAATGGTAACGGACTCATCATCTCTCTATGATTCCTGTTTCAATGTCCGCAAACCTCCAACTAATCCCTGTACTTTGGTTTAATTTTCAGATTTTTCATCACCTTCGTCACTCAATTTTTTTATCATTAATTTAATAATCATTAATTTCCCTGATTTAACTGACTGGCCTATAGTTAACAGAATCTTCCCTACTACCCTTTTTATGAAGAGGGACTATATTAGCAATTTTACAGTCTTCTGGAACAACTTCTGTTAACAGAGTAGACATCACAGATCAAAAGTTCCCTTAAAACCCTTCCATGAATATAATCTGGACCCACAGACTTTTCTACTTTTATTTTTAATAAAGCCTTTGAAACCTCTTCCTTTGTAAAAAAAGAGAAGTATTACCCACATTATTATTTAAAGTTACATCCCTTAATGGCATTTCACTATCTTTACAATCTATTGAGAAGACTGAGCAAAAGTAATCATTTAGACAGTTTGGAATTTGTTTACCTCCTTCCACTGATCTATCATCAGTCTTTAGTCTTACTATTCCTCCCATAGTTTTTCTCTTTTTACTGTTATATCTAAATACTTTGTACTGTACACTGCACAACATACTTTTTTAAGAAAATAACATTAGCAACAGGCTTTTAAATGAGAAAAAGATTAACTAGATTGCTTTATTTATTAATTTTATTACAAGCCAGTAAACTCATATCAAATGGATCAATCCACCAAATAAAAAAGCAGCATTGGAGATTGGTTTAAAATAAAATTGTCTAAAAGGGCTTTGGAAGCAAAGGCTACTCTGATAGAGTGAGCCGAAAAAGATACTTCTACTCCAGCAATGTTTAAAGATCCATTTAACTCGCCTAGCAATGGTAGGAGACAGGTTTTTGAATGGAAACAAAAGATATAAGGAGTTGAGAGGAAGATCCGAGAGTAGTTGATTAGGAAAATAAGAATGGACAATAGATTTAGAAAGACACTTAGATCTGCAGGTTGATCCGTTTATAACACAGAAAGTAAGGATTTAATTTTACCATTGATTTTAGACATAAAGGAAGATATTTTAGAGCTAATTATATTATTATCAGTCTTCTGTTAAATTATGATGGGAGTCTTTTGAATGTGACATAATAAAGAAAATAACCACTGACACAAATGAAGGAGAAATATAAGTGAGCTAGAATAGACTTTATGTGAATAAAAAAAATGTTATATTATACTAAAAAGTGGCAAAAAGGATAAGAATTGAGGAGAAAAAATCATTGAAATATATGACCTGAAATAAAATGAAGGGAGAGTGACACTCGGTGGCGAAAATAAAAATAACAGGCAACGAGAAATTAAATACATTTGTGAAGTGTGAGAAACTTGCAAAGTAACAATAAAAATTGAAGCCCACACAGACAGGAAACAATTACTTATGGGCGTAGAAGAACAACGTTATTGCTGAAGTAAGGAGAGAAATAGAGGCCGGGAAAAACATCTGAAAATAACAGAGAAAGATGTGCCCGAGAAGGAGTATGAAAATCAATGGGAACGGCGTGAGATTAAAAGGAGAAATATGAGTTAATCAACTAAGGGCCAGATTATAAGTGGAGCGCAAAATATCGCTTTCGCTAAAGCAATATTTGTGCTCCACTTTGTAATACCAGTGCACGCAAATGTGCGCTGTTATTACAGGTGAGGTGCAATCCAAGTCCCACAGCAGCAGATCTTAAATATATATGTATATGCTTATATACTGTACATATATATTTATGTATTAATATGTGTATACATATATATTTTCAGGAAATACACGCCACTTTTCTAACACCCCACACACCCCCAACTTTAGCCCCAAAAAACTTCTAAGTGCAGTTACTTTATAAAAAAAATAAAGATAGCAGCATCTTTATTTTTTATTAAAGTATATTACACTTGATTTTGGGGGCATTTGGTGGACATTTATAAAATTAACTAGAGATCTGATTTCTGGTTAATTTTATAAGCACTACTTGCTACCTCGTTTTGACGGTAGTGATAACCAGTCACTTGTAATCGCTGGTTATTTATTGTGGGCCCACAAATGGGCAAATTTGCCCTTGTGCGGGTGTGTAATTAAATTAGCATTCCACTTGTAATCTAGGCCAAAAGGAGAAAATGCAGTAAGGGGAAAATAAAGTAGGGGATGGGCATAAAAAGTATGCTAGGCACACAGGGGTAAAGATGTACGCCCCTGTCCACCTGGTCTTTGTTAAATCTGGACCATAATGCATGTACTGTAGGGAAACTTGCTAAAAATCAAATGAAGGGGGAAGCCAATGAAGTTTGTAGGGAGAAGGATGCCTTTGAACACTGGTATTTTTTCAAGTACTATCCCACCATGTGATTATGCAGGTGGAGTATATAACTACAGCAGTATTTAGCCTGCCTACTTCCTTTTTTTTTTTTTGCTATTGATATTCTCATAATAAAACAAATATTCAGTGTTCTATAGATCTTGGGACACTCTGATTTTATATTATATTTTCCTCTCTATCAATTTTAAATTTAAAGGTGGTAAATAAAGATGGATTTCTAACTGCACTTCCAATTTTGTATTAACTATTAATTAGCCCCCCATTTCTCTGTATATGACCTTGTACAGCAGCTATTTGGTCTTCTTTGCATACATTTATGTTTTATCAGTTCAATGTGCTTGCTCCCTCACACATTGTAAGTAGATACATCCTACAGTCAGCACTACCTAAGACCAGGCAAAGGACTTTTTTTTCTCCTACCTTTGCCATCGTATGGGTAGATTTGTTACTCATGTATCTGTACAGAATGCATAACATAAAAAGAATAGGAGAGAAAACAAGAATTACTAACAGATAAATCAATATATATACAGTCAAATTGGCATTACATTAAGGGGATATGAAACCTCAAATTAATTTTGGGATTCAGACAGAGCATACCATTTTTAAAAAGTTTCCAATTTACTTCTATTATCAAATTTGCTTTGTTCCCAATGATATTCTGTGTTGAAGAGATACCTAGGTAGGCATCTGGAGCACTGTCAACCCTAGACTACTGTGTGTTTAACATCTGACTCGTACAACTAGCGCTGCTGATTGAATCAGCAGAGTTTTCTGCTCAGGACCAGCAGTGTCGGAGTCTAGAGCGATATTTCTATTGTGTGTATATATGTATACACACACTTTACCGTAACGCACTCCCTGCAACTTAAATACTTTGAAATACAGGCCGTTATTGTTGTACAACAATAAAGGCTGTATTTGGATCTATATAAGCTGCAGAGTGTGCCTTCTGCGAATGTACATAAATAATTGTTGAGGTGCTAATGAATTCACCTCCTTCTTGTATATTGTACCAGGTATATTCCCTCTCATTTAATCAAGAATGAGAGCGTTGTTTGTTTTTTAATCTGTTGGCTCTCTACAAATAAATGATGATAATAATTTATAAATTATTTTCATATGATATTGGATTTTGTTGATCATTATACATGTGCAAATCAGTTCCCAAATATATACTGTATATATATATATATATATATATATATATATATATTTTTTTTTTTATTATTATTTTTTTTTTTATATATATATATATTTATTTTATTTTCTTCCTTAGGAAAAGGCACTGGAGGCCTCAACCTTGGGACCTTCTTTGCAAGTCACAAAGGCTACAGTCGGAAAGGATTTGATAGACTGAGTACAGAAGGAAGTGATCAGGAGAAGGATGATGATGCGTCTGACTCAGAAGAAGAATATTCAGCGCCACCTATACAACAACCATCAGTATCTTCCTCCTAAAACTGCCGACTGCTTCCACCCAACCCCTTTACCTGTTCGCACGTTTAATATTATGTATTTAATTGTAACTGTACTAGTTTCTGTGGGCTGTACAAATGTCATGGTTTCTTTTCATTTTATCGAGTGCTGATGTAGTCTCTATGGGGTCATTGAGAATTTAATATTTTTTGTGATCACTATATGACGCTTACAGAAACTGTATTATTCATACAATTTCCCCCCATATTTAATTGACTTCCTCTGCTTTTTCAATAGCACTTTAAACTGCCAATGACATATTATTTCTCATGCCTTTAAAATCACAACTATTTTGCAGTACAGAGTTATGTGCCACAAATATGAAGCTGCTAAATCTCTTCTATTTTTTTAAATCCACAACCTTATTTTGCGTCCAGGAAAGAAATGGAAAAAAAGATAAAAATCTATTTAATGTTATTTTTTTGTTGGGTTTTTTGTTTTGTTTTGGTTTTAACAGGATGTCAGATTTATAGATGGTTACACTGTTTAGAACACTATTTTCTGAAACTGAATGTACTTTGTGTAATAAAGTGTTCACAGAGCATTATTTTCTGGCTACATTAGAATTTTTGCATTTTTTATTATGATCTTACGCAATGAATTGTATTGATTATGCTGTATAAAACTAAACATCAATGAAAGTGAATTGTCACAGATTTGATCTATTTTTTTATTAAATGATATAATGACGCTCACCTGAAGTGGGGCAGACATCAGGTTGTTGAAACTAGAAGCAGTAGTGCAATTATTTGTGACAGAGCCAATATACTTTGATGACCCCTCTCAAGCAGTTGTGACTAACAAGTATAGATATTTTGACAGCTCACCAGATAGGCGTTAAATGCATTTTATTTTGACTTTTTATTCCACACACTTTCTTGTGAGTTGTTGATATGCCCACACAAACCACTTCTTCATGAAGCCTTTTTAGAGCTGGTTTTAAGCAATAACACCAGCTGCAGCCCCACAATCTCAACCCTAGCAGGACCTCTCTAACCAGAATATACACCATTACAACCATCATCCCCTCAATCCTGACGCTGGCTCCCACCCATTTGAAATCCCTCCCATTTCTTAACACCCTCCTCCTAGTACTTGACACTCACCCAGGTTTAACCTAATGTCCACTCAGAACCCAAAGTTTTTGCCTTCCATGTCTCCCACTAAACCCAAGACCACCCTTCCTCCCAACACTTGGGGCTTACCTCTATAAACCCCCTGTTTATGCAAATTTACTCCATGCAACTAAATTCCACCAAGGGTACTATTCTTTACAATTCCTCCATAGTATGATGTCCCCTAGAACCTAACAACCATTCAGCACATAAAGGTCCTTCCTTTCTTTGTGCCCATAGGGCTCCTCGATACCTAAGGGACAACTGTAACCAAATATTGTTATGCCTGTCTAGTTTTCATCTTTTTCTGTGGTGTGAAACGTAGGGATTCTAAAATTAATATACCTCATCAATGTGTTACTGAGTAAAAAATATACAAATAACTAATTTGTAAATAACAATTCATTACTGATATGTATCAATGCTGTCCAATTAGTGTAATCTTCTTATACCCATAGGATCTATGTATCTAGGGCTGCTAGTTTAAAGTGTCAGGGGTTAAATGTAAATTCCCATTATAAATGGAATCGCTACAGGTTTTCCCTGGACTACAAGAAGCTAATGGCTAAAAACAGTACAGCCTGTGAGCTGATTTGGGGAGAAAAACAAACTGGTGCATAAAAAAAGGAAACTTTAGACTTATTTTTTACAAGAATGCAAATTATATTTTAAACTTTACTGTTATGCATAATATACTAGAAGTGATTCCTTAAATATAATCCATCACTTCACTGATTATTTAATAAGTACATATTAGCCTATTAAATTTTGTCACAGTGTAAACAAATTGTTTCTCACTTGTGTACTCTAGAAGATAAATTAGCATTTTGCTGATCACTAATTGATTAACGTGTTCATTCCATATCTTAGGTCTATTTTTTCTCCTTTTTACTTATTTTCCCCATTTATTTGCTAATAAAAGGTGTAATGAAGGACTAGATTAATCATTATCATCAAGCTGTATGTATTTTAGGTGCAGCATAGTACCAGATAGGAAACTTTTACAATGTGTGAAGTATTGGATAAATCAGCAGAGTTGTTATTTTTGGCTTATGTTACAATATATATTATCATTAGTATGGAATAGATACATGTTTATTAAGGTTTTTAGCTTTTATTCGCACAGTTATAGAAATAGGTGAATAGTGTAAGGAACCTATTCCCCATTCCAGCAAAGGGCTTCAGGTTCGGCATTCATCCATGTGAAATGCCAAAGCCAACGTATGTGTGTCACTCTGGGTATTAAAGAGTTTATTTTGTGGAACTTCCACCTTAGTATCCTCAGGTGTGGGAGGCCCATTTTTCTAGGGTAAGTGATTGCAGCAGAAACTTCCTGCCTGTCCAGTATTCTGCTTTGGCTCCAGTATCCTGCCTTGCATCTGTCATCCATCCTTTTATCCTGCCTTGAGTCCACTGACCTGCCTGGTATCCTGCCTTGAGTCGACTATACTGCTTGATGTCCAGTCCAGATATCATGTATTCGGTATCCTGCCTGGTGTCCAGTATATCCTACCTTGTGTTTGTCATCTTGTCTGTTTTCCTGTCTTGAATCCACTATCCGGGCTTGAGTCTGGTATCCTGCCTGATGTCCATTATCCTATCATGTGCTCAATCTCCTGTCTGGCGTCCTACCTGTTTTCCTGCATTGACTCCACTATCCTGCCTTGCGTCTGGTATCCTGCCTGATGTCCATTATCCTATCATGTGCTCAATCTTCTGTCTGGTGTCCTACATGTTTTCCTGCATTGAGTCTACTTTCCTGCCTGTCTTGTGTCCAGTATCCTGCCTCATGTTTGAGAATCAGATCTAATATAAACTAGATCTGTATAGGGGCACTATATAGCACAACCTGGTTATTAGACAAATGATATTAATAATGCTGGATTTAGTATGATAAGGCTGTCATATTATTGTAGTGTTAATGACGTGACGATTGGTATTTAGAGTATTTTTGAACTTATAGATTGTGATTATTTTTATGATAAATCTCCCATTTTTTTCATGTTTAGTTTATTGATGGTGAGTGTTTGACTTGCTTATTGTTATAATGTCGGCATAGCTGTGTAAGATGAGGTAGTTTAGGAGGTTTATCATTTATATTTTTCCTAGTGATATACATATACCTTCTCCCTATTTTGATTGGTATTTATGGCTGTTAATGCTTTATTTGTTTGATGATGACTAATGTGAAATGGTAAGAGACAGGATGATACAGAAGCCTTTAGGTTGATTTTATTAGCTCTGTCATTTGGGGAGTGGTCTGAAAAGTGTAGTAATTGCCTTTCCTAATCAGATGGTCTGATTGGTCTGTGATGTTTTAGAACATTTGTATAGACAGAGGTTAAGGTAATTCTTGATATAGATTTTATATAGATATATATATAGATATATATATATATATATATATATATATATGTGTGTGTGTATATATATATATACACAACACATATATAGTAGAAAATTGTATACCTTGACTCTGCAAACATCCAAATGGATACACAGCAGGCAAGCACAGGGTTCAGTCACCAAAAAACCTTTAATATCCAGTGTAAGTATACAAGAATCAGGCCCTAAGCCATAATGTTTCAGCTCTACCAAGATATTTTTTCAAATGGAGGCCAGACAGACATGATCATACATACAGAAAAACACCTTAAAATACCCCCTTTGTAACTATTGATTATTTACAAATCCAGAACCAGCTGGTGTCGGCATTGTGTACATGCTCCAGTGTACATCAGCATATCCTTACTCGCACCCGCACGCGGCATAGTGACATCATCTGCAATCGCCAGTGTTGTCATAGCAACGATAAACACAGACTTAAGATCATAGCCATATATCGCTTATAGTGTTACACAATGTGCACACCATAAAATATTTATACCCACTAGTGCACTAACACATATGTAGAAAAACTATCTGTACAAATAAAAACTAGTATATGAAACTTAACAGAATAGAAATATCATATGATCATTTAACCACTCCATAGTGAGCCCCAGTGGCGTTTCTACACGGGGGGCCTACAGGGGCCAGTGCCCCTGTAAAAATGTCCCTGGCTCCCCCTTGAGCTGCCCGGTAATATCTATTCCAAAAATGGACATAGCTCTTAACAGGATTCATAGTGTGTTTCAACTTTTTTACGTCCGGACCAGGCCGCATCCCGCTGTACCCAACCTACCCAGCCCGTGTTCCACTTCCACCTACAACCGGCACCCCTTCTAGTCTGCTACTCAGCTGGAGCTGGACTGAGTCTGGACTACTAGTCTAGCAGACAGCAGGCACTGCTTGCTTCCTGATCTATGCATGCTGTGAGACTTACGGATGTCATGTGATCACACGCGTGACGTCACTTCAGCGAGAAGACCTGCACTGTGAGGGGAGTATCAGTAAAACATGGGTGACCCGGGTGAGTTAGCGTTTATGGATGGTATATCTGTGTGTAGTTGTGTGTCTTATAGGGAATATATTACCTCATAAACAAAATAAGCTGAATCAGAAAATATTATGAATATATGAGCATTATACAGTCACCCTTTGAATAACATTCTGTGTATAATTGTCTGCAGCAATGTTATAAGCCAGACTGATCCTCGCTTCTACCTACTGCAGATGAAACCAAAGAGTAATGAAATTAAGTTCACTAATTTTAAATATATCCGATGCATTTCTTATGTTTTTTATCTTTCATTTTTATTCTCTTCAAGAAGTTTTAGTTTGGACCATTCCAATTAATGTTTTCAGTTTTGTTGGTTTTTTGTGGGCTAGATATTGAACTAGGGGGTGATTGTCCCCATTCTGGTTATATATTACTAGAAAATATTAATAATGGTTTAGGTTTATGTGATCTGCTCTAAATTTGTTCCTATATACCATATACTATGTAAATAGTGGGATTTTATAATATGATTTCCAACAGGTTATTCCTTTATACCCTTATACCACTATTGTGAAGCCTGAAGTGGATAAGTATAATGTAATTACCTCCAGGTCTCTCTTGTATGCCCATAAAAAATATTCTGAAGGCTGCATGGGTGGGTATGCCCACAGACAAAAATGTTTATGCCCATAAAACATTCTAAAGATTGAAGAGCTGATTTGAGGTGCTTGCCTCCATGCTGTTCCAATGTTCGGAAGGCTCAATATGATGCTAGGGTTGCCAGCTGTCAAGTAAAATCTTCACAGAAATAATGGACAGTTAAATCTCCAGTATTTTCAACTGCATTTCGATAAATAATACATTTATTGAGTAAAGTAATCAACAGTATCTGCCTGTGTTAAGTAGAGAGGGATGGTTACTTGTGAAATGAGACTATGCCTCTACGTTGTTTTGTTTTTTTTCTAGTAGTTTGTTTCCATTTTTTAATGTGCCCCTCTGATTAAACACTGGCCCCACCTTGGCCCCCCCAGTAAAATTTGTCTAGAACTGCCACTGGTGAGCCCCTCTATACTACTATGTATCAGAGCCCACTAAGATGTAGTATAAATTGTTACATGCAAAACAAATAGTTACATATGGTTTCAATTTTCAATAAATAGGTAAAAAAACTTTATTAACTTATTTTCAAGGAGGTGGATACCTGAAATTAAATTATTGGTAACAAAACCATAGCACACCATGGTGTTAAGTCCCTTTGGGGTCACAGTGTCCAAAAAGAAAATCCTCCTTGCTTCCATTTTCAACAGAGCTTGTGCCCTATCTTCCCCCCCCCCCCACACACACACACACATTTTAGGGTTGGTAAATGATCTATGAGCATTGTCCGCAGCTAGCGAATGTCCAGCCTGTTGGAAGTGTCTGCCCACAGGCTGATCCGAACAGTCATTCATAATAGCCTGGCGAATTGCAGATTTATGGTTTGCAAAGTGTCCTCTAAATATTGTAGTTGTCTTCCCAATGTAACACAGGGAGCGCAAGGACAAATGATCATATAAATCGCATACTTCAACAAGCACATTCGTTTGTGTTTGATATTGAATGTCTTGTTAGTATGTGGATGATGAGTTACTTCATGTGATCAAGATGTTGCATGTTACGCAGTTTTCTCAGCAGTAACAGCCAGGTTTGCCCTTAGGCAGCCACAATCTTTTCTGATAGCAATGTGTTGGATCTGTCAAGACCAAAAGATCACGTTCTTTGACCTCCTGTATACCATCCTTGGACAGAGGACACCACCAAATGGTAAGCTATTATCTGTGGCAATAATAGGCCAGTGTTCCTTGATCACTATTTCAACATACCTTGATGCCGGCATATATGTAGTTATAAAATGTAAACAATCACGTGTATCCGTTTTTTTCTTCCGTATAGTTGTATGCTCCGGTGTCAATTGTTTAGCTCTAGAACATTGTTGCATAATCAGCTGTTGGGGGTATCCTCTTGCCAGAAACCTTTGCAACATTTATTCTAATTGCAACATTTTGCGGGTATCTGCTGTTGTTACGCACAACCCGCAGGAGTTACGAGGAGCTGACCCCATGTCTTTAAAAATGTGGGTGATAACTAGGGTAGTGTAATTTAGAGTTTTTATCAGTCTTTTTATGTACAATTTTTTTTATCAACTTATCATTTGAATCAATTTTAAATCTAATGGTTGAATCAAGTGCATTAAATTCATTAAACCAAGATGATAAAGATGCAGTAGAGCCTCTCCATATTATAAACACGTCATCAATAAAGCACCGATAGAAACGAATGGAAGGATGTAAGGAAGAAAATATTATCAGTTCCTCATACATTGTCATGTATATATTGGCATAGTCTGGGGCCATGTTTGACCCCATGGCCAAAATCTGAAGAAAAAATTCTTCTTCGAAACTGAATTTTTTCCTTCTCCAAACATAGTTCTAACAAATGTAGAATAAATTTAGGGGACCACCATATTGATTATTCCCAACGATTATTCTGTCTAACCATCTCAATACTATGTTGATGTGGAATCACCTTATACAGATGTATATCATCTCGTTTAAATAAATTAATTAAAAATAATTCTTCAAATAGGACTGAGCTGATTGTACCACAGGTTGTAAATAATAATCTATACATTTGGCTAAGGGTTGTAGTAAAGAGCCCCTTGCTGACACAATCGGGCATCCAGGGAGATGTTCCAATGATTTGTGAATTTTGGGTACTAAATCCAAAATAGGGCAAATCAATTTGTCTACTGTCAAAAGGCAAATATATCCTCATCAATATTTGCAGAATATGTCAGACCCAAAAATTCATCAACCTGTTTCTCAAAGATGCTTGTGGGATTAGATGTAAGTATATAGCTGTGAGTAAGGATATGCTGATGTACACTGGAGCGTGAACACGTTGATGACACCAGCTGATTCTGGGTTTGTAAATAATTAATAGTTACAAGGGGGTATTTAAAGGTGTTTCTCTGTACGTATGATCATGTCTGTCTGGCCTCCATTAGAAAAAAGCTCTTGGTAGAGCTGGAACATTATGGCCTGTTTCTTGTATACTTACACTGGATATTAAAGACTTTTTGGTGATTGAAACATGTGCGTGCCTGCTGTGTATTCCATTAGATGTTTGCCGAGTCTGGGTATACATTTTTCTATTGAATGTGGTTATTAGCAGTGCACAGGACGTTGCAATTGTTGGTGTGTGCCGTACTTTGAGGGATAAAGTGTATATATATATATATATATATATATATATATATATATAATCTATCAAGTAGTTGATTGTATACTGTAAGTCTGATGAAACAGCCCTTTGTGACCGAGAAATGTGTTGTGGTTTTAATAAAATATTTTCTAATGTTTAAAGCATGCTATATTATTACATAATATCCTGACTGGTATAGCTCCTGATTCTCAAGGGAGCCATCTGAGAGATTGAGAGCAGTGTGTGTGCTGGGAGTTTCTTTTAACCAGGGACACCAGTCGAGCTTGGTGTCAGGGTAATCCTAGCCTGCGATTAAAGCACCCTTGTGCTCCACCCTTGTGAGTGATACTTTTACTTTTTTTATTACTTAGATATCACACCATGTGGTGCCCTGATGTATGTCTATCCAGCTTGGTATGCTGCCTTGTGTCCAGTATCCTGCCTGGTATCAAGTATCCTGCTGCTATTTTCCCTTTGGTCTGTTATATTGCTGTGTGTCTAGAATCCTACTTGGTATCCTGCCTTGGGTCCAGCATCCTGCCTGGTATCTTGCCTTAAGTTCAGTACTTAGTCTAGTACCCTGCCTTGTGTCCAGTATCCTGCCTAATCTCAAGTATCCTATCCTGTATTTAGTATCCTGCCTGGTATCCAGTATCCTGTCTTGCTTCCAATACCCTGCCTGGTATCCTTCCTTGGCTTTGGTATCCTGTCTTGTGTCCAGTATCCTGTCTGGTATTCTTCCTTGGCTTTAGTATCTTGCTTTGTGTCCGGTATTCTGCCTGGTATCCTTCCTTGTCTTTGGTATCCTGTCTTTTTTCCAATACCCTGCCTGGTATCCTTCCTTGGCTTTGGTATCCTGCCTTGTGTCCAGTATCCTGCCTGGTATCCTTCCTTGGCTTTGGTATCCAGCTTTGTGTCCAGTATCCTGCCTGGTATCCAGTATCCTCTATTGTATTGACCTGTGCTCTTTCCTGGTCATCTGGACTCTTGTCTACCATTTGGTACCTTGTAACTGGACTGATTCTTCAGTACCTTATCTCTGGTCTGGACTTGAATTCTGCTTTTGCCTTATTCCATATTGTATTTGACTCCTAGAAATACATATCATTGTTTTATCTTACTTTCACCTCCCTGGTGTCAGTTCCTGCACCTGATTTCCACTTAACTAACCCTCACCCTAGAAAAGTAATTACAACAGTCAATACTGTATAAGTGGTAAAATAATATTTAAAGGGGCATTTAGGTTAAAATTAAATTCCCCTTAAAGAATATATATGAATGGCCAAACAACTTTACATACCACTTAAAGGGACAGTCAAGTCAAATTTAAGCTTTCATGATGCAGATAGGGCATGCAATTTTAAACAACTTTCCAATTTGTTTTTATTATCCAATTGTCACGCTACTCCATCTCAGCATTTGCCGCTCAGTCTCAGTGGCAGCTCGGTGTTCTCCTCCTGTGGTCGTTGCGGTGGTTGTTGTGGCGAGGATGTCATTGCTGAACGCCGTTTCCTTCCTCTGATGCTGCTCACCGGTCTGCTGGCATGAACCTGCGCCTATGTAAGTCTCACCTCACTTCCTATACCTTGCCTAGTATAGGTTGTACTCTGTATTCCTGGGTGCTCTTTATTATTCTTTAAAGAATATAAAGGATGGTGCATGTGATGCTGGAATGGGTAATATATAGATTGCAAGAACTGAATTCAAACCTGAATATTTTCCAATAAATTCAACTATATGAAATTCTTTAGGACTCAAGTATAATATAAAATACAATACAGTTAAGACCTCACAAAAAAATGTATATATGTAATTCTTTATATGTCAATTGGAAAGAAATAAGCAAGTTCTACTCACTTAATTTGATTGGGTGTACACAATAAATAAAGAACTAAGGTTTCTACAATAAACTATAAAAAGACATTTTAAAAATTATTCTAGCAAAAACAATTGTCATTATAAGTTAGAAGAAATGCATTCAAGTGCAATTTTAATAATGACACATACTAGATTATAATAATTCATACACCGGTGTATCCATTCAGACTTCCAACCTAATATTGGGGCTAATTAAATATTGTGAATGCATTCACCTATAAAATACACACTAAAAATTTCTAGACTTAGAATAGAATATATAAGGAATATTTAAATACAAAAATTATTATAACAGTACATATGCAAAGAATTACTCTCAACCACCGGTGGTATAAAATACTAAAAGAAGGACTATATGCGTATCACAGAATGCATCTACAAGCATAAAAGACATCCAGTGGATACTACAATTCTCCTCTATATATGTCTAATAGTTGCTGAAAAAGGCCAAAAAATAACCAAGACAGTGGTGTTCTATTAGAAAAGCTTGTGACAGTTCATCCAAACAGGTCAGTAATCTTCTAGTGTAAAACACTGTGTGCCACTTGTATCAGTTCTCAATGGATGGATAAAGCCTCAAAATATCTTCAAATTTGTACGTTTTATGTAGACGTTACTTGCCTTTCTTCATATTATGTGAACTTTAAACGGCTACTTCTTACCCCGCAACTAAAGTTGCTCCTTTAGGCTACTTTCCACCTCCCAGTACCTTCCACGAACTGCTGTGGCGGCATGCACTTTGTGTGTATCGTTTCACTCACTTCCGGGTTCTGGTGTCGCCTTGGGTGGGTAAGCCAATCACAGAGTAGTTTTTTCTTGATAACAAACTTTGCAGAAGCGCTCTGTTCATAGGGGTTAATAGGTATACAGATTTCCAGCAGGTATCATCTATGCGTTTCAGCCTCCTTAGAAGCCTTTATCAAGATCTTCAATTGTTATGCTTAAAATGATGCAGGGACTCGAAAGGGCATAAATTACATAGCGTCCTTTACGGATCTTTAGGGGTAAAATTCCTCAGTTTCAGTCGCAACTTAGCTGTTTATATTGCAGGTTATATCACTTTAGTCCTTCGACTTGTATTTATAATGGCTACAGTTACGGAGTTTAACAGTATCTGTTTAGCGGGTGCTGGTGTTATGTTTTTATGCTACCACGCTTCCCTCCTACCTTCCGTGACATTATCAAAAACTCTTGTTTTGGTCACTCCACCGTCAGTCTGCCATCCAAATCTGCTCCAGCAATAAGTATATTCCTCAGTCTCCGTATCTCTCAAGGTGGTAAATTCCACTATGTAGCGACCACACTCGCTGTGTTGTATCCTTTCTCTGTGTTTCCCAGATGGATCACATGACCGCGGGCAGCCTATCTTCTTCTGGATACACCCTGCGTCACGTCTGAATCCACTTCTGATTTTTTTAGGATACTTCAAAGGAAAAAAGTTGTTTCCATGAGCGCTCACTTTTTTTACCTTCCCAACTTTTAAAATCTCCCAATTAGTGCTTGTATTGGAGTTAAACAAAAACAACAAAAAATGCTGTTCTCTTAAGATTAGAGTAGATATATTTACTGCTAAGAGTTATATAATACTTCACTATAATTCATTCACTTATATTATGAATGTGTGAAGGATGAATGTATATTTTTTAAGATGAAAAGGAATATAGAATAATTTTAACCCCAACAGATGGCATTTAAAATTTAAATACATTTAAACTCCAATACAAGCACTAACGTTTAAAAAGGTGAAACAATATGGTTAAATAATTTATATTAGGCCATTTAGAGTATTAAAAGTATCATTTTATATATATATTATTTATAATTGTATGTATGTATCAGTATGATTGTTAAATTATACAGACACTTTTTTTGGGAAAATGTTAAGTACTTTTAAAGTATGATTTAGGAAACACTAGTATAACATTAGAATGTTAGACAGAAGGATCTCAGAGTAAATGAGATTTCAGAACAAATTATTTTTCATGTCACATATTAAGCACTATTTAAATGGAAAATATAACCATGTTATTGCTAAAATGTTAGAGGGAAGTATCTCTAGCTTAATCTGGTTTAATAAACACAATTATTGTGTCTCATATATATCACGTAAAATTCCCTCTTTTATATAATTGTATTTATTTGTTTAATATAGTTATGGACTCACTAGAAAGAATGGTTTAATGAACACCTTTATTAGGTCACATATATATATATATATCACGTAAATTTCCTTTTCTATATAATTCTATATTTTTTTTTCATATTTATCCAATATGGTTATATATTTATTAGAAAGAATGACTAATATATATATAGTATTTCAACGAATGGTGAGGAATAAACCGAATGTATGAATGGTCTATTATAGAAATTAATAATGAAGATAGAGTATAAGGTTGGAATATATATGTATAATTTTTTAGCATGGGGCAAAAAGGGCAAGAAGAACTGATATATGAAAATCATAAACATTACCAGGGACTTGAAGGGTTAAACAGCTACTTGAAGGGTTAACACTTTGGAAATTACCCAATGATCACAGGAGGCGGAGAGTATAGAGACTATAAAAAGAGCAAAAGGAATCAATATGGCATCTTGATAAAGGTATCCTAGCCGAAACATGTTGAGACAGCCATATCTTTTGTTTTAAACGATTGCTTCCAATAGGATTTTAAAAGTTGTGAAGGTAAAAAAAGTGAGCGTTCACGGAAACAACTTTTTTCCTTTGAAGTATCCTAAAAAATCAGAAGTGGATCCAGACGTGACGTAGGGTGTATCCAGAAGAAGATGGGCTGCCCGCGGTCACGTGATCCATCTGGGAAACACAGAGAAAGGACACAACACAGCAAGTGTGGTCGCTACATAGTGGCATTTTACCACCTTGAGAGATACAGAGACTGAGGAATATACTTATTGCTGGAGCAGATCTGGACGGCGGAGTGACCAACACAGGAGTGTTTGATAAGGTCACAGAAGGTAGGAGGGAAGCGTGGTAGCATAAAAACACAACACCAGCACCCGCTAAACAGATACTGTTAAACATCGTGACTGTAGCCGTTATAAATACAAATCGAAGGACTAAAGTGATATAACCTGCAATATAAACAGCTAAGTTGCGGCTGAAACTGAAGAATTTTACCCCTAAAGATCCGTAAAGGACGCTATGTAATGTATGTCCTTTCGAGTCCCTGAATCATTTTAAGCATAACACTTGAAGAAACACTAATCCTCACAAAGGACATACAGTATCAACAGGATAGCGTGTAAGTAAAACTACAACCCAATGGGGTTTTTTAACTTTCCAAATCCAGATTTTTCAAAAAGTCTAGACATTTTTTAGTGTGTATTTTATTAATGTGTATTTTATAGGTGAATGCATTAGCAATATTTAATTAGCCCCAATATTAGGTTGTAAGTCTGAATGGATACACCTGTGTATGAAATAATTATAGTGTTTATTGTGGAAACCATAGCTCTTTATTTATTGTGTACACCCAATCAAATTACGCGAGTAGAACTTGCTTATTTCTTTCCGATTGACATATAAAGAATTACATGTATACATTTTTTTGTGAGGAGGTCTTAAAGGGACAGTCTAGGCCAAAATAAACTTTCATGATTCAGATAGAGCATGTAATTTTAAACAATTTTCCAATTTACTTTTATCACCAATTTTGCTTTGTTCTCTTGGTATTCTTAGTTGAAAGCTTAACCTAGGAGGTTCATATGCTAATTTCTTAGACCTTGAAGCCCACCTCTTTCAGGTTGCATTTTAACAGTTTTTCACCACTAGAGGGTGTTAGTTCACGTATTTCATATAGATAACACTGTGCTCGTGCACGTGAAGTTATCTGGGAGCAGGCACTGATTGGCTAGACTGCAAGTCTGTCAAAAGAACTGAAAAAGGGGCAGTTTGCAGAGGCTGAGATACAAGATAATCACAGAGGTTAAAAGTATATTATTATAACTGTGTTGGTTATGCAAAACTGGGAAATGGGTAATAAAGGGATTATCTATCTTTTAAAACAATACAAATTCTGGTGTAGACTGTCCCTTTAACTTTATTGCATTTTATATTATACTTGAGTCCTAGAGAATTTCATATAGTTGAATTCAGTTGAATTTATTGGAAAATATTCAGGTTTGAAATCAGTTATTGCAATCTATATATTACCCATTCCAGCATCACATGCACCATCATTATGTTCTTTAAAGTATATGTACCTTACAAATAACATTTTGGGATAATTTGTACTTATTAAGGAGGCAGAGTCTGGGTCCATTACAGAATAGTAATACTCCAATCCACACCTTTGATGCTCTTTATTATTGCTGACTCTTTGGATTGACTTACTGCTGCTGAACTCTGCTTGCCTCTGACTACTCTCTGTTTTTTAACCCCTGAACTGCCGGATTGTCTTAAAGCTGCTGAACTCTGCTTGCCTCTGACCACTCTCTGTTGTTTAACCCCTGAACTGACGGATTGTCTTACTGTTGCTGAACTCTGCTTGCCTTACTACTCTCCAGTTATTCCCTGTAGTGCAGAGAATGATTGCCCCTCTACTGTGAGTACTGTTACCTCATTTACTTATCTATTCTCTTGCTCTGGGATATTTCCTTATCCTTCTACTTGATGCCGGGATAAGAAGACTACTGGCCAAGTTTTGTCTGATAGGGAAATATCCCACGAGCGTTACATTATAGTTGGGCCATAGACCAAAATGAGGTAGCTAGAGCAATCTCTCTTCAGGGACAGGTGCTGGGAACCCACGCCTCACACCTCAAAGTCTTGATTCCAAATTGGAGACTATTACTACTATGCTCTCCTCACTTGTTGCAGAGAAGAATGCTGCGCCTGTTGCCACACAGCCTGTCCCTGCTGCTAGTACCGCAACTTCCTCCCTTGCTTCTGGTAGCATACCCTGGATACCGTTGCCTGACAAAGTTTGATGACACTACCGACTGCAGGGGTTTTCTCAACCAGTACAGACTACATTTCCGCAATGACCCTCTTTCCAATCTCATCAGTCAAAGGTTACCTTTATCATTTCTTTGTTGAAATACAAGGCCCTAGCCTGGGTCTCTCCCCTTTTGGAACCGAGTGATCAATTACTAAACAATTCTGATACCTTCATTTCTGCCTTATCTTCCGTATTTGGGACTTCTGGCCGCACTTCTGCTGCAGAGTACTCTCTCTTGGATCTCCATCAGAGCAATAGATCTGTGGCACAATACGCCATCAAATTTCGCACCTTAGCACTTGAGACCAGTTGGGATATCAGTGTTCTTAAGGCGGCCTTCCGCAGAGTCCTGCATGAGCGCATCAAGGATAAGCTCACTTATCGCGATGTTCCCTCTTCCCTGGATGATTTTATAGCACTCTGCATCAGTCTGGATTCTCGCTTTCAGGAAAGACAAGCTGATAGAGAGAGAACTTGGAGAATCCTTCCCTCTCATCCAGCCAATAGATGCCCTCTACCCTTCCAGCACCTCCTCTCTCTTCTCTTAAATCCTCAGAATCTGAAAGACAGAGAAGAAGGAGATTAAGACTGTGCTTCTATTGTGGTTCTAATGCACATCAACTTAAGAATTGTGATATACTGCCAGGAGGATAAGTGTGGGGTACCTCTAAGCATGGCCACTACTGATTCCCCTCACTCTTATTGGATCTTGGTACCTATTACCCTCACCTTTCTCCAGAACTCTGTCCATGCTCAGGCCTTTGATTTAGGGGCAGCCGGAAATTTCCTAGATCACTGTTTTATGATTCATGCAGGGTTGCCTATTCTCCAGAAAAAAACAATGTCTAAAAATAACCACTCTGGAGGGCACTCCCCTTGGATCAGGTTTAATCCATTTTGAATCAGAACCCCTAACCATGACTGTGGGGGTCCTACATTCTGAACAGTTGCAGTTTGATGTCATCCATTCTCCAGCACAACTAATTATCTTTGGTCTTCCTTGGCTACGTAAACACAATCCTCAATTTGACTGGACTGAAGGACAGTTGGCCTACTGGGGTAAATCCTGTTTTCACTCCTGCTTGGCTACGGTTACTCCACTACAACACATTCCTATAGCCAGCCTTCTGATCCCTTCTAACCTTCCCTCAGTATATGCAGACTTTACGGATCTCTTTGAAAAGAAAGCAGCTGATGTGCTGCCACCTCACCACCCTTATGACTGCAATATTGACCTCTTTCCTGGAGCCCCATTTCCTAAAGGAAGGACTCATCCACTGTCCAAAGCTGAAACTAAGGCCATGGAAGAATATATCCAAGAGAATTTATCTAAAGACTTAATTCGCCTTTCCTCCTCTCCTGCCGGGGCTGGGTTATTTTTTGTCTGTAAAAAGGATGGTGGTTTGAGACCCTGTATCGACTACAGAACCCTTAACAACATCACAATCAAGAATCGTTATCCTACTCCATTGATCACTGAATAATATGAATCACTCCAAAGTGCAAGCTACTTTACAAAATTAGATCTTCGTGGGGCATACAATCTCATTTGCATCTTTCCGGAACATGAGTGGAAGACTGCCTTCAACATGAGATCAGGGTATTATGAGTATCTCGTAAAGCTTTTTAAGACTGTGTAATACCCCTGCTGTCTTTCAAGCATTTGTTAATTATATATTCATTGACCTCCTTAATCGTACTGTCATCGTCTATTTGGATGACATCCTCATATTCTTCGCAACCCTGGAAGAGGATCATGAGCATCTGAGACAATTCTCTGGTAGCCAAGTTGGAGAAATGGGAATTTGATCAAGTCCAAATTCAATTCCTTAGATATATCATTTTTAAAGAAGGTTTCACCATGGATCCCACTAAGTTAACATTGAAGGAGTTGCAGAGATTATTGGGGTTTTTCAACTATTATCTCAAGTTTATAAAGTATTTCTCCAAGATTGTTGCTCCACTCACTAAGCTGACTAAACGGAACAGAGATTGTAAGAATTGGCCCCCAGTAGCTGTGGATGCCTTCTCTCGTCTGTAGACGTTCTTTTATACTGCTCCTGTGCTATGTCATCCTGATCCTGATTTACAGTTCACCTTAGAGGTTGATGCCTCTGAAATTGGAGCTGGTGCAGTCCTAACCCAAAGAGACCCTTCAGCCTCCAAGTTGAATCCTGTAGCCTTTTTCTCTAAGCGGTTTTCTCCTGCAGAAAGGAATTACGATGTGGGAAATTGTGAACTCCTAGCCATCAAGATGGCCCTTACCAAATGGCATCACTGGCTAGAGGGTACTACTAACCACATTCAGATTCTCATGGATCACAAGAACCTGCCATATTTAAAGACTGCCCATCAACTCAATCCTCGACAGGCCAGATGAGCCTTATTCTTTTCCTGTTTCAACTTTATAGTCTCTTACCTTCCTGGGATGAAGAATAAAAAGACTGATGCGCTTTCCTGTCAGTTTCCTGTCTAATGATGCTTTTGAAGCTCCTATCGAAGACATCATACCTCCCTCCTGTGTGGTGGCTCAGCTTAACACCTCTCTTCTTCAAAGACTGCAACGTGCCCAGTCAAGAAAACCTTCTGAAGCCCCTGCGGCTCCTGGCATCCTTTATATTCCTCCAAACCTTCGTTCTCCTGGGCTCATGACAGCAAGCTGTCAGGTCATCCTGGTTTTATAAGAACCTTTAAACTCCTTTCCCAACATGTGTGGTGGCCTACCATGAAGTCAGACTCTCAGGATTATGTCAAGGCTTGTTAGACTTGTGTTGTTAATAAGACTCACCGTTCCCTATCTCATGGCCTACTTCAACCATTGTCCATACCTAAACAACCATGGACACACATAGCCATGGATTTTGTTGTAGATCTCCCTCGTTCTGACCATCATACAGTCATCTGGGCTGTGGTAGATCGATTCTCCAAACTTGCTTATTTTTTTACCTTTACCTAAGTTACCTACAGCCCGATAATTGTCCACTCTTTTTTTGTTACACATAGTACGGCTCCATGGTATACCTGTAAATATCATCTCTGACAGAGGACCTCAATTTATTTCTACCTTTTGGAGGAGCTTTTGCAAATAGCTTGGAACCACTGTTTCTTTGTCCTCTGGTTATCACCCCCAGACTAAAGGGCAGACGGAGAGAACCAATCAGGATCTTGAAGCTTATCTCAGAGCATATGTCAATTCACAGCATACTAATTGGTCCGGGTTGATACCCCTAGCTGAACTGGCTAAGAACACCCATTGACATTCTTCTCTACGATTCTCTCCTTTCCAGGCCACAGCTGGTTATCAACTGTGATGGATACCAGCTACCCCGACTAGGTAGCTCCACCAAAGGGTACTGCTTCCTCCCTGGAGCCTGCAGCTGTATAGCTGGAAAGTGATTATAGCCAGAACCCACCCAAATAACCAGACAAGACCAGTATTCAGGCGAAACAAGAACTAGTTTGATTGGGAAACACACACTGCTTATATACACATTCAGAGCCTTATCTGATCCCAAGATCTCCCGCCATTCCCTCCCCGCCAGACAGTCTGACGCCTCCATAGCAGCCATAGTCCCATAGAGTCCCAGTGATAAAGAGGTGGCGGTTTCAGGGTTATCGCATTCTATTGGCTGTTCCGATCAGCCAATAGAATGCAAGCTCAATCTGATTGGCTGATTGGATCGGCCAATTGGATTGAACTTGAATCTGATTGGCTGATTGAATCAGCCAATCAGATTTTCTTACCTTAATTCCGATGGGCTGATAGAATCCTATCAGCCAATCGGAATTCGAGGGATGCCATCTTGGATAACATCATTTAAAGGAAACTTCATTCGTCTTTCAGTCATCGGGCCAGCTGGATGTTTCGCGTCGGAGGTCCGAAGAAAGAAGATTGAAGATGCCGCTTGGAGGAAGACATCGCTGGATGGAAGACTTCTTCTTTGCCGCTTGGATGAAGACATCGCCGGATGGAAGACTTCTTCTTTGCCGCTTGGATGAAGACATTGCCGGATGGAAGACTTCTTCTTTGCCGCTTGGATGAAGACATCGCCCGGATTGGATGAAGAGTTCGGCCCGGCTGGGTGAAAACGACTCAAGGTAGGGAGATCTTCTGGGGCTTAGTGTAAGGTTTTTTTAAGGGGGGTTTGGGTGGGTTTAGAGTAGGGGTATGTGGGTTGTAATGTTGGGGGGTAGTATTGTGTTTTTTTTACAGGCAATAGAGCTGAATACTTTGGGGCATGCCCCGCAAAAAGCCCTTTTAAGGGCTGGTAATAGAGCTGTTAACTTTTGTAATTTAGATTAGGGTAGGGAATTTTTTTTTTATTTTGGGGGGCTTTGTTATTTTATTAGGGGGCTTAGAATAGGTGTAATTAGCTTAAAATTCTTGTAATCTCTTTTTTATTTTTTGTAATTTAGGGTTTTGTTTTTTTTGTAGTTTAGTTTATTTAATTGTATTTTAGTTTAGATATTTGTAGTTTATTTAATTTATTGATAGTGTAGGTGTATTTGTAACTTAGGTTGGATTTATTTTACAGGTAAATTGGTAATTATTTTAAAAAGGTAGCAATTAAATAGTTATTAACTATTTAATAGCTATTGTACCTAGTTAAAATAAATACCAAGTTACCTGTAAAATAAATATAAACCCTAAAATAGCTACAATGTAATTATTAATTACATTGTAGCTATCTTAGGGTTTATTTTATAGGTAAGTATTTAGATTTAAATAGGAATATTTTAATTAATAATATTAATATTAATTAGATTTATTTTAATAAGAATTTAGTTAGGGGTGTTAGAGTTAGATAGGGTTATTATACTTAATATATATATATAATATAATAACTATATTAACTATATTAACCCTAATATAATTAGGGTTAATATAGTTAATATAGGTGGCGGCGGTGTAGGGGGATTAGATTAGGGGGTAATATAGTTAATATAGGTGGCGGCTGTGTAGGGGGATTAGATTAGGGGGTAATACATTTATTATAGGTGGCGGCGGTGTAGGGGGATTTAGATTATAGGCAAAAGAGCTGATTACTTTGTGATAATGCCCCGCCAAAAGCCCTTTTAAGGGCTGGTAAAAGAGCTGATTACTTTGGGGCAAAGCCCCGCAAAAAGCCCTTTTAAGGGCTGGCAATAGAGCTGTTTACTTTAGGGTAATGCCACGCAAAAAGCCCTTTTCAGGGCTATTTGTAGGGTTAGACTTAGGTTTAGTGGTAGGGATAGTTTAGTATTTTAGGGGTTAATTAATTTAATATAGGTGGCGGCAGTATAGGGGGATTAGATTAGGGGTTAATAATTTAATATAGGTGGCGGCTGTATAGTGGGATTAGATTAGGGGTTAATAATTTTAATATAGCTGGCAGCGGGGTAGGAGCCAGTGATGTGCAGTCACTAGAGGCAGGTGAGGCAGTGCTTCACCTCTCATATGGGCAAAAATATATATTTTTTTTATTGGCTTTAAAAAAACAAAATTGTAATTTTTTTTCCCCAGCATTTTTTTTTTCTCACAGCTATATGTTGTGCAATGGAGAGGCACAAGCAGGTCTGCCCATCATTACACAACATGCTGAGCCATCTACTGGATGAAAGTGGTTAAGATCATTGCATGGCCCATAAGTGCTTTATTTGAGGCAGTCCTATTTGGGCTGAACCAATCCAGTGAGAGGCATTAGTAAGTGGAACATAGGGTTGGGGCTGGATGTTAAATCATATAAAACAAAACAAAAATGGAAAAAAACAACTTTCATATATTTTGTTGCTGTCCTGTGAACCTGCTAACTTTGCTAAAGTGAAAAAGAGAGTTCTGTTCTTCCCCTCTAAGTGCAGTGGAATGTGCCACTGTCACTTCCTGAATCCTTACAGAGCAGGAAAAGAGGCACAGAGAGCAGTGTTTCAGCCACATCTTATTAAAGTAAGATTTTACTGAAAGGGATTCTGTTAGTGAAAATGATAATTTAATGAATGTGGTTTAGTATTTGTTTATTCTTTTACAGCAGGGTCATTTTTGTATTTTGTTTACTCAAACTTTACACCCACTAACTTAGCAGCTTGCCTCTGTACTTCACACTAAATTATAGACTAATTTTCTGAACTCTCTGTAGCTCTGCTGTTTTATTACTTTAAAATGCAGTGGTCCCCCCCCCTTGTGTGTGTGTGTGTGTGTGTGTGTCTCTCTATCTATCCATCTCTCTCCTTATGTGTTGTTCTCCCCCATGGTCTCTTTCTCTCTCTCTGTCTCTCTTCCTCCCCCTCTGACTCTCATCCCTTATGTAATGAAAGAATCTATAAGCATAATTTGCAGCATTAAAGTAAAAAGTATGTTTTAAACATATTTTAATGGGCATGGATTTCTAGATCTCATAATCAGAGCAAGCATTGTGTTATCTGGCAAGAGTTTCTGTTACAATCCTTTTAGACTAAAATCAGATGTTTACTTAGTTGACCAGTTTTCTAAGACACCATTTAAAGGGACATGAAACCCATATGAAACCCATATGCAAATTTAAATAACTTTCCAATTTACATCTAATATCTAATTTTCTTCATTCTTTTGATGTCCTTTGTTGAAAATCATATCTAAATATGCTCAGTAGCTGCTGATTGGTGGCTGCACATAGATACCTCATGTGATTGGCTCACCCATGTGCATTGCTATTTCTTCAACAAAGGATATCTAAAGAATGAAGGCGTATCCTAGCCACTGCCTCACCAGCCTCTGACGTCACTGCACGTCACTGGTAGGAGCTCACATTAGGGGGTAGTTAATATAGGTGGCGGCGGTGTAAGGGGCTCACATTAGGGGGTAGGTAATGTAGATGGCGGCGGTGTAGGGGCTCACATTAGGGGGTTATACATTTAATGTAGGTGGCGGCGGGGTCCGGTAGCGGCGATTTAGGGGTTAAATACTTTATTAGGGATTGTGGCGGGGGATCGCGGTAGACAGGTAGATAGACATTGCGCATGCGTTAGGTGTTAGGTTTTATTTAGCAGTTCGCGGTTGACAGGTAGATAGACATTGCGCATGCGTTAGGTATTAGGTTTTATTTTGCAGGTAGTTTAGGGAGTTACGGGGCTCCAATAGACAGCTTAAGGTTTACTACGCCTGCAATTTGTGGCGAGGTGAAAATGGAGTAGGATTTCTCCATTTTCGCCACGTAAGTCCTTACGCTGTATATTGGATACCAAACTGCGCTGGTTTGGTATACCTGTCTATGGGCCGAAAAACTACGGCCGAAGGCAGAAATATACGAGCGTAACTTCTAGGTTACGCCGTATATAGGATACCAAACCAGCGCAAAATTTGCTATCGCCGGCTTTTGCAGGCGACGCTGCATATCGGATCGGGCCCCATGAGAGTTCTGATAAAAAAAAAATCACCACCTGTTAAGAATTAATAAAAGAAAAGACCTATGGGCTAGATTACAAGTGGAGTGCAAAATATCGCTTTTGCAAAAGGAAAGGGAGAAAAATTGCAATAGTGAAGTTCCTTTTAAAATATGTAACAGGTGCAGCAGACAGGACCTTACTCATGTTTGTGAGAACTAATCACTGGGCAATTAGATGTTAGCACATTTTATCTTTTATCAGGAACTAGTTGGTAAGCCTGCACAGAGGGCAGTCTATGTGTTGTTAATAAAAAATAAAAATTAACTACAGAAAAAAATAAACAAATTATGGAAAAAAAACAACTAAACCTAATCCCTATGAAAATTAAAAAGCTCCCCCCCAAAAAAAAATAAAAACACCCCCTAATCTAATGCTGAACTACCAATAGCCATTAAAAGTCCCCCCTAACAGTAAAACCCACAAACCCCCCCAAAATAAATAAACCTAACACTAAAAAACCTAAACTATCTATTGCCCTGAAAAGGGCATTTGCATGGGCATTGCCCCTAAAAGGGCATTCAGCTCTTTTGCTGCCCATCACACTTTTTTGGCCATACCGCAAATTAACTTATGCAAATTGCGTATAGTATATTTTCAATGGGACTTCCATAGCGCGGATATTACAAGCTTTTTTTTTTAGGCCAAAAAGTGAGCAGTACAGCCTATCCCGCAAGATTCGTAACACATTCTAAAGTCAGTAGTTATAAGTTTTACACTACAAAGCTATAGCATAAAACTCATAACTAAAGTGCTAAAAAGTACACTAACACCCATAAACTACCTATTAACCCCTAAACCGAGGCCCTCCCGCATCACAAACACTAAAATAAAATTATGAACCCCTAATCTGCCGCTCCGGACATCGCCGCCACTAGAATAAACATATTAACCCCTAAACCGCCACACTCCCGCCCCACAAACACTAGTTAAATATTATTAACCCCTAATCTGCCGCCCCTAACATCGCCGCCACCTACCTACAATTATTAACCCCTAATCTGCCGCCCCCTACTTCGCCGCCACTATACTATATTTATTAACCCCTAAACCTAAGTCTAACCCTAACACCCCCTAACTTAAATATAATTAAAATAAATCTAAAGAAAATCTAATATTAATAACTAAATAATTCCTATTTAAAACTAAATACTTACCTGTAAAATAAACCCTAAGCTAGCTACAATATAACTAATAGTTACTGATTGGAACAGCCAATAGAATGCAAGCTCAATCCTATTGGCTGATTGGATCAGCCAATAGGATTGAACTTCAATCCTATTGGCTGATTGACGTTACTTAAAGGAACCTTCTTTTGTCGAGTAGTCGTCGGAAGAAGAGGATGCTCCACATCGGATGTCTTGAAGATGGACACGCTCTGTGCGGGATGGATGAAGATAGAAGATGTCGTCTGGATAAAGACTTCTTCCGGCTTCGCTGAGGACTTCTCC
Organism: Bombina bombina; assembly: GCF_027579735.1. Lineage (NCBI taxonomy): Eukaryota > Metazoa > Chordata > Amphibia > Anura > Bombinatoridae > Bombina > Bombina bombina. The sequence continues at coordinate 253,817,454 of NC_069500.1, forward strand.
CGGCTTTGTTGAGGATGGATGTCGGCTCTTCAAAACTGTAAGTGGATCTTCAGGGGTTAGTGTTAGGTTTTTTAAGGATTTATTGGGTGGGTTTTATTTTTAGGTTAGGGCTTTGGGCTGCAATAGAGCTAAATGCCCTTTTAAGGGCAATGCCCATCCAAATGCCCTTTTCAGGGCAATGGGGAGCTTAGTTTTTTTTAGTTAGGGTTTTATTTGGGGGGTTGGTTGTGTGGGTGGTGGGTTTTACTGTTGGGGGGGTTGGTTGGTTGTATTTTTTTACAGGTAAAAGAGCTGATTTCTTTGGGGCAATGCCCTGCAAAAGGCCCTTTTAAGGGCTATTGGTAGTTTAGTTTAGGCTAGGGGTTTTTTTTTTTTTGGGGGGGGGCTTTTTTTTATTTTGATAGGGCTATTAGATTAGGTGTAATTAGTTTAAATATCTTGTAATTAGTTTTTTTATTTTGTGTAATTTAGTGTTTGTTTGTTTTTGTAATTTAGGTATTTGTATTTAATTTAGTTAATTGTATTTAATTTAGTTAATTTATTTAATTGTAGTGTAGTGTTAGGTGTTAGTGTAACTTAGGTTAGGTTTTATTTTACAGGTAAATTTGTATTTATTTTAGCTAGGTAGTTATTAAATATTTCATAACTATTTAGTAACTATTCTACCTAGTTAAAATAAATACAAACTTGCCTGTAAAATAAAAATAAACTCTAAGCTAGATACAATGTAACTATTAGTTATATTGTAGCTAGCTTAGGGTTTATTTTATAGGTAAGTATTTAATTTCAAATAGGAATTATTTAGGTAATGATAGTAATTTTTATTTAGATTTATTGTAATTATATTTAAGTTAGTGGGTGTTAGGTTTAGGGTTAGACTTAGGTTTAGGGGTTAATAACTTTAATATAGCGTCAACGACGTTGGGGGCGGCAGATTAGGGGTTCATAAGTGTAGGTAGGTGGCGGCGACATTGAGGGCGGCAGATTAGGGGTTAATAAATATAATGTAGGTGGCGGCGATGTTGGGGGCAGCAGATTAGGGGTTCATAAGTATAATATAGGTGGCGGCAGTGTCCGGAGCGGCCGATTAGGCGTTAATAATATAATGTAGGTGTTGGTGATGTCGGGGGCAGCAGATTAGGGGTTAATAAGTGTAAGATTAGGGGTGTTTAGACTCGGGGTTCATGTTAGGGTGTTAGGTGTAAACGTAAATTTTATTTCCCCATAGGAATCAATGGGACTGCGTTAGTGAGTTATTTTTGCAGGTGTTAGACTTTTTTTCAGCCGGCTCTCCCTGTTGATTCTTATGGGGAAATCGTGCACGAGCACGTTACACCAGCTCGCCACTGACTTAAGCAGCGCTGGTATTGGAGTGAGATTTGGAGCAAAATTTTGCTCAACGTTCACTTTTTGTCTTTTAACAACAGGTTTCTGAAAACTCGTAATACCAGCATTGTAGGTGAGCGGTGAGGGAAAACTGCTCGTTAGCACCGCACAGCCTCTAACGTAAAACTCGTAATCTAGGTGATTGTTACTTTCTTGACAGTTTGTTGCACATGTAGACATTTTGTATCACTTCATTATTGTGTTCTTATTGCTTATTAGGAGTTATACATATAGTAGATCTGATACAGTTAGATGAAGAAATTTGATCAAAAGGCTATTACGAATGAAATAACTTAGATTTTGCATACTAATACTTTTTATCTTATACAGAAAAAGAAGGCAGGTTAAGTAATTATCTTTGTTAAGACCCCAAGGGGTCAATGTTTCTAGTTTATGTATCCACCACATTTCCTTCTGTTTTAGAAGTTGCAAAAACTTAGAGGCCCCTCTGTCCAAGCATTTTATAGATAAAGGCCAATTGAACAAATAGAATTACCTGTATTGGAACTAATCACAGCCGCAGGCCTCAGTGCAGGTAAAAAGCATCTTTATTTTTAGTAGATTAAGATTCACAGGGTGAAACAGACTCAGGGGTACACTGAGAACAAACGTCCGACGCGTTTCCTGCCCGGAGGCACTTCGTCAGGGACTATCAATAAGCCAATTGAGATGGCAGGTCATTGACCATATAAAACCACCTAGAAATGGCATGGACAGAGAAAAACTGCAGGGATAGGCAAGGTGCCCGTACACGAACACTGGTGTCTGTGACTGGCCCTTGCAGTGTCTGCCACCCATTGTGAGGTGGTGAGGGAGGAGTAGGACAGATGAATGCTGGTTCTGACTCCTCCTTGATGCACGCAGCGCCACGTTTCGCGGATTTGGGGCCACGTCTGTGTGACGCTACTCAGTAGAGGGAAAGTGAGTGAGCGAGAGAGGGAAGAGGCAAGCTACCTGCAGTGCAGCCTGTGTCAACCCGTGAGTTGTGACCCATCCCAATTCCTTGATCTGTGCGGCAGTGTGGTGCTGGTGTCTGTGAAAGAAGACCACTGTCTACTCTGTCAAACCTTACCTAACCAAGTAAGTACAAACCATGATGATCATGCGATTAACATCAAGGTGGGTGGGTTCGATCCAGAGTTGCAGAGCCCCCCAGCAGCCTCTTTAAACTGGCTTCTCTGACTCCTATCATTCTCAGACAGTATTATGTGTCCCAGCAGCAGGAGCCTCCATGATTCGATTTAAACAGGGATCCCAGACTCCCCCCCAATCCTAGGGGACCTTAGTTTAAAGAGGCTGCTGTTCTGTTTGTACTGGGACCCAAGTGAATGTGTTATCAGCCAGTGGGTCTGCATGCTGAGACCACCCAGGGGAGAGTGAAGGGTTAAAACAGGCTCTCTGCAGGGAATAGATCTAGGAGATCTGGTAGCAATTCTGTCCTGTTTGGAATTCAGTACTGCTTCACCACAGATACATATTTTATTTCTGAAATGTATTTATACCAGTATATACCACAAGCAGTCTTTATATAAATGTTATTTTAAACTTGTCTGATTAGATGACTATTTTTTACTTGTGGAACTAGACCAGGGGCTTCCAACGTGCGGCCCATTTGACATCAATGTTCCGCTCTCCTGACTTATAGAAACAAAGAATATGTCGGCAGATAAGAACCATTCGGCCCATCTAATCTGCCCAATTTTCTGAATACTTTCATTAGTTCCTGGCCTTATCTTATACCTAGCATAACCGTATGCATATCCCATGCATGTTTAAACTCCTTCACTGTCTCTACCACTTCTGCTGGATGGCTATTCCCCCATGCATCCTCTTGGTAAAGAGAGTGTGTTTTGATGATTATGTACCTTGGTGTCCTTCACTAAGGTCTGTACTTTTGAAAATGTCCGCCACAGCCTTGGTCCATGCCTATCCCTGGTTATAAGGGCTCAAAGATATGATGTCTCAGGTAAAAAAGGCATGCAAAGGGTTTTAACATGGAGATACATAAATATATATGTCTGAATATGTATATATATATATATATATATATATATATATATGTGTGTGTGTGTGTGTGTGTTTGAGTGTACAGATGTATTTATGTGTTTTACTGTATATTTACTGTACATATTTCACATTCCATTTAAAATATTTAAATATATATAAATTATTAAAAATGAATAAACATACTGTGTGTGTGTGTATATATATATATATATATATATATATATATATATATATATATATGTGTGTGTGTGTGTGTGTGTGTAATATTAAGAATATTTTACAGTATGTTTATTAATTTTTAATAACATGTACTATGTTTAAAAAAATCAGCCACACAGTATCTGTTAGTTACAAATTATTATTCTCTAGTGTGCAGTGGAACTGAATGAAGATTTTAATTCTTATTTCACAGGCAGAACAATATATCAGTGACCCTGAAAACTTGCATTTCATTAACATAATTATTTTGACTAATTTCCTCTCTACTACACAACTCATGCAGTATCACCCTTTACCTACTCAAAACTATACATATAGCATCCTATTATTGGGACCACCCCTTCATTATGAGGGAGTGAGACAATCACTGTAGGGAGTTGTAGTTCAACAGCAACAGAGAGATTACTACCTGCAAGAGACATTTAACCACAATTCCCAGCATGCTAAGCTTTGAAAGCAAGCCCGCAGAAGGTAGGGCACTGCACTAATCTGCAGCATGGTCAGGCTGCAAGCAGGAAAAAAGGAAGGTAAGAAATGGTTCATTGTGGGGAAGTATGTAAGATATGGGTATAGCAAATAAAAAAAAAAGTTTTGCACAGAAAAATAATTAATTTGAAACAGTTTGTTCTTAAACATTCAGCCCAATACCTGTCCTTGTTGAGACTTGTGTCACTGCAACATTTTTGAAAGCCCTCTCTCATTGAAAGGATGTCAACCTAAAGAAGCAATACACAATTTATTTGATGACACCTCTGATTTATATTTGATTTGACACAGCACATTTGTATTGAATTAGGTCTCCCCTTATTTAGTGTAATGATTAAAGGACCATAATAGTAAAATAATGTTCTAATTTGCTAGAGTATTTAATTTTAAGGCTATCGACCTAGCATCTATATGTGTTTAACCCACGCAAAGGTACTGATTGGGAACCTCAGAGCACTGCTGGGCTGGTTCTGAGCGGAAACTGCAGCTGATCCATTTAGCAGTGCTAGTTAAACAGTTGGGTCGTGCGTCTAGCATTACTGATTGCAACTTGTACGTTTTCGACTATAATGGCACTTTAAAGAAGAAATAATATACTGTAAATGATGGCTTTATAAAATATGAGAGCTAGAAAGCTTTGACTCCTAAAAATGTACTTCTGGTTTGTGGGGTTTTCTTTATATATGTGTTTACAAGCAATGGCTTTTAAAAAGTTACTTACTGATCCTAAATTTTACATATATTGCTATAGATAAAATCCTGTAATAATAATGGACAATATTTTGCAAATATGTTATATTTAAAGGAAGGCTAGAGATGTTATAGATTTCCCTGAGCATAATCTGTATCCATGACAGTTATTTCCAGGTTTACTGATGTGCTGTGTTGCTTCCGGCATGAGTCACACAAACGACAGTCCCTTTTTTCTGACATACATGGTATATTATATATTTATGATCATATAACTGTAACATATCAGCCTTATTAAAAGACTGATGCAACATCTCTGATAGAAATTCCTTAAACATCCTATGTAGTGAAAACTTATTACATGCTCTCATTTCTTAAAGCATGTCATTTTATCTCTACTGACCCTGCAAATCTATGTGTTTAACTTCCCAAAAATAGTTTAACACATAGTTAAAATACCACTCAGGAGCATCAGAAAACTGCTGATCCTGAACATAAACTACAGTTGAGCCAATCAGCAGTGCTATTTGCATCGCTGAACATATTAAATATATATTAAAGGGACATGAAAGTCAATAGCATGCTGGGTTTGTATAGCCTCTGCAATATGTCCCTTCAAGGTGCAATAGTAAAATAGTGAATGTAGTATTTTTATGAAAAAAGTTGTTTAAAGGGACAAGAAACCCAAATTTTTTTTTCATGATTCAGATTTCCTAAGCATCATGGGAAATGTAATTTCAAAATATCTGGGGTGCCAAGGTTAGCCATCACTAATTTACTTGTTATCACACAGCTTATAAACTTAGTTAGGGTTAGTGCAGTGATTCATAACCATCCCAGGACAGACTGTTTCGTAGTTATTGCTACTCATCAGCTGGGAGAAGGTTTGAATCACTGCTGGGTGAAGTTGATTCCGGGCAAAATACAACAAAATGGTTATGAATCACTGCACTAACCCTAGCTAAGTTTATAAGCTGTGTGAACAGCGATACTTTGGCGTAAAGGGATTCTGCTGAAAAGCAGACTTGAAGTAAAAAGGTGTGTCATTGTGAACCTAATTTGCATATCTTACCCAGAATCATTTGCTGCATTGGAAACAATGTAATTCAGAGGTTTTGTGTGGGAAAAACAAGCCTTCTGGCCTGTCTAGATTTGTTAATGAACTACACAATGAGTTATTTTCTCTCTCTCTCTCTCTCTGTATGTGTATATGTATATATATATATATATATATATATATATATATATATATACACACACACACACACACACACACACACACACACACACACACACAGTATATATATTAGTTTAATTTTGTCCAAAGTTTTGGAAGCGGCCCCCATGGGAAAAGAAAAATTGACCAGTGGCCCCAAGGTAATTTGAGTTTAAGACCCCTGCCCTATATGAATCATTAAAAAAAATGGGTTTCATGTCCCTATAATTGAAACTGTAGTAAGCTTGATTAAAATAGGAGGAGGTTTAAAGAAGGAGGTTTATTAAGAAAAGGAACAAGAACATCCGTTTTCAGGAAAAAAAAGAAATTCTGTGTAATGCCTACAGATTATTAAAGGGACAGTCAACACCCGATACTTCATAACTCCATACCTTAGATCAGTAATAGAAGATGCAGCTGCACCACAACACATGTTGATGAGCTCTAAGGGTATGGAGTGATCACCCAAAATGCAAACGTTTATTTCAGGTAGATATGGCTGACAAACTCCTCCCCCTTCTCCTTGGTCCCCTACTCTAATCTTTTCCCTGCTCGTTCCTGTTGAAAGGGTGACATTGCTGTTTTGATATTGCGCATGCACGATTCTCCGTGAACGCGTGTTAACCCCAACCGAGGATTGTATTATGATTGGAGGATTCAATCATAAAGAAAGTTATTACGTAACAGTGGGGGGAGTTTGACGGCCATATCTACATGGAAAAAGCATATGTATTTTGGGTGATCACTCCATACCCTTAGAGCTCATCAACATGCGATGCAGTGCAGCTGCATCTTCTATTACTGATCTAAGGTATTGAGTTATGAAGTATTAGATGTTGACTGTCCCTTTAACAGCAGAGGACAGTTTATTTTTTTAGCATGTAATTTTTTGTTATATGTTGAAAATGATGAATCCTGTATATGAAGGGACAAAACAGAAATATAACCATGTTTTATATTTGACACTGTAACATTTTATAATGGATATTTTCCCCTATAATTTTTATTTTCCAAATGATATCCTAGTCAAAAAGGATAATCTTCCTGGAGTCATTCTGAACAGTAATTGATTACTCCAAAGTAGTCATCAGTAGCCATCCTGAAGTCTCATTCACTGGCTGCTCATGCTTGTGATGTAATCAGTAAGGTAATCTGCTAATCATTCTAAAGTCATCACACAGAATATTTTACTTTAGCTGATGATTTTACAAGTCTGATGATGTGCAAATGACTTCTAAAGTAGTTTAATGATCATCAAATGACTCCAGGATGGTCTCTAAAGTAATCCTATTTGTCTTGGGTACAGGGCCGCCACTAGAAATTTTGGGGCCCCTGACTTAACCATTGATCAGGGCCCCCCCCCTCCTTTGACATGTGCAATTTTTGACCAAGTGACTAAAACGTATATGCACTTTATTCTTAAGTTTCTATTTAAACTTGGAAATGTTGTAAACACACACACAGACAAACTCATACACTGAAACACACACACACTAACACATAAGGATTCACATATAGACACTCTAGCAGTCACGCAAATAAACACTAAAACACAATGAGACACAAAAACTCAGCACTTGTTTACATTGACCTGACAAGTAATGAGGTAAACTACAGTTTTGTAAAAAAAAGGAGATTTAGAAAACAAAATATGGAGTTCTGATTATCTTTTTGTAAATGAAGATGCCAACTAAATGATGACAACAGCATGCAGTGGCTGAAAGGAAGAGCCCTGAACTGCCTAAACATTAATTTAAAGGTTGAATGGTGGATTGGTGACTTCCGGAAAGGTCGTGTTAGTCTCAAAGTCTGTAGAAAGATGTAAATAATCAGTAGTAAGGTCAAAATGTCCTAAAAAGGAACAGGCAATGGACACACACACACACAAACTCAAACTTGCACATACACCCAAGGAAACACAGACAGAGACAGCCTCAGAAAACACACAAAGACATACACACACACAGAGACACCCACAGAAAACACACAAAGACATACACACACAGAGAGACAACCACATAAAACACAGAAAGACATACATACACACACCCCCTCACTGAGACACCCACAGAAAACACACAAAGACATACACACACCCTCACAGAGACACCCACAGAAAACACAGACATACATACATACACACACCCTCAAAGAGACATCCACGGACATCCACACCCACCTTCACAGAGGCATCCAGAGAAAATACACAAAGACAAACATACACACACCCTCACAGAGACACCCATAGAAAAAGCTCAAAGACATATGCACACACCCTCAGACATCCACAGAAAATGCACAAAGACATACACACCCACCCTCACAGAGAGACCCACAGAAAAAAAAAACATACACACTCATAGAGACACAAACCAAAGCACAAAGACATAAACACCCACAGAAACTCACAGGAGGAAACATTTATGCACCTTGCATCCCCTAAATCAACATTGTGTGACATGCATGATAAAAAATTGCAGACATTAAGAGATCACTTTTTAAAGAATCATATTTGGAAATGTGCAAACAAAAATAATTTTGTGAATTCAAAATTGTACATTAATGATCTGGGTAGATGGCTAGAGGAAGAAAAGTACTTTTAAAAGGTTGACATATGTTTGTTTGTTTTTTCCCCAACCAAGAGCACCACTTCAAATATAGTGTACAAATGTTCCCATCTGTCAGCTGTACTTATGGATTTTGAAAATGCTGTACTCTATATGGTCTTGGTGGAACCATAAGCTGTGGTACTCATACCATTAGATCTGGTTAAATGCATGATTTAGGCTTGTTGGTATGTATTTCAAAATTAAGTCAGCTGTAGTGCAAACTGAACAGGTTTAAGTTAACCTGTCTCATTTCAAGCACTAAGCAATCAGTCTGAGAGTACAACATTTTATGCAGATGTAAAAATCTTAGATAAAATGCCTCCTTGCATCTGGAAAGTCCTTGCAGTAAACTGGAATGTAATTAATATATATATATATAAAAATTCATATCTGCCAAAAGGGCACCTACCATTTGTGTATTGAGGATGAACCATTTCTGCATGGTTTTAAATATAGAATTTCTACAGCATTGTCAAATAATCATTGTCAAATACACTGCTGTTAAAAAAAATTGTTTTTATGGACCCCTGGCCTAACCATACAACTACTACCACACTGAAGTTACAATCCGAAATTGCACAAGGAAATAAAAAAAACATTTGCTAAGTAAGTCCTACCTCCTCTGCAAATGAAAGTGATCTGCCGTCTGACTCAGGCACAGACTGTACAAACAAAGTGCCAAGTCTGTCTCACACTGTGCATAGTGGTTTAGTGCACACTCAGAAATCCTCTCAAATGCTAATACTTTACTCCTTGTAATAATATTTCCCATGCTCAATTAGCACTCTGCTGGTGGCTGACAAAATTAAATTTTGTTTTTTTTTAGTTCTTCCCTCATGGGGCCCCCCTGGCCCATTGGGCCCCTGACAGAAGTCACCCCTGTCACCCCCTGATGGCGGCCTTGCATGGGTATGCAAAGAGACGCATTGCCATCCTCTGGAAAGTTAGACCATCAAAAATATTTGAATATTGTGTTTTTCAGTTGGTGATTTGTCTTGAGACTGTATGGGATAATACTAATGTGTTGAAAAAGGTAATTTATAGGGGGATGAAACCCCAAAATTAAACTTTCATTCTTTAGATAGAGCATGTGATTTTAAGAAACTTTTCAATTTACTTCTATTACCAAATGTGCTTTGATCTTTTGTTATTATTTGTTGAAAAGCATACCTAGATAGGCACAGGAGCAGCATTGTACTTGTTTAAGCTAAATGATGATTGGTGGTTTCACACAAATGCTTCTAGTCATTGGCTCATCGAGTTATTCAGCTAGCTCACAATAGAGGATTGTTGTTCTGGAGTTGACTTTATCTATTTACCTATTAGCAGGGGGTTAACCATGTATTTATATAAAAACAATAGTGCAATTATAAAATGCTCTTAACGCATAACTAAGAGCATTTTCGTTTTGCACTTTTTATATTTATTTAACCGCTAGAAAACATAATTTATGTAAGAATTTACCTGATAAGTTAATTTCTTTCATATTGGCAAGAGTCCATGAGCTAGTGACGTATGGGATATGCATTCCTACCAGGAGGGGCAAAGTTTCCCAAACCTCAAAATGCCTATAAATACACCCCCACCACACCCACAATTCAGTTTAACGAATAGCCAAGAAGTGGGGTGATAAGAAAGGAGCGAAAGCATCAACAAGGAATTGGAATAGTTGTGCTTTATACAAAAAAATCATAACCACCACAAAAAGGGTGGGCCTCATGGACTCTTGCCAATATGAAAGAAATGAATTTATCAGGTAAATTCTTACATGAATTATGTTTTCTTTCATGTAATTGGCAAGAGTCCATGAGCTAGTGACGTATGGGATAGCAAATACCGAAGATGTGGAACTCCACGCAAGAGTCATTAGAGAGGGAGGGATAAAAATAAAGACAGCCAATTCCACTGAAAAAAGAATCCACAACCCAAATTAAAAGTTTTAATCTTTATAATGAAAAAAACTGAAATTATAAGCAGAAGAATCAAACTGAAACAGCTGCCTGAAGTACTTTTCTACCAAAAACTGCTTCTGAAGAAGAGAAAACATCAAAATGGTAGAATTTAGTAAAAGTATGCAAAGAAGACCAAGTTGCTGCTTTGCAAATCTGATCAACAGAAGCTTCATTCTTAAAAGCCCAGGAAGTAGAGACTGACCTAGTAGAATGAGCCGTAATCCTCTGAGGCGGGGATTTACCCGACTCCAAATAAGCATGATGAATCAAAAGCTTTAACCTAGATGCCAAAGAAATGGCAGAAGCCTTCTGACCTTTCCTAGAACCAGAAAAGATAACAAATAGACTAGAAGTCTTTCTGAAATCTTTACTAGCTTCAACATAATATTTCAAAGCTCTTACCATATCCAAAGAATGTAAAGATCTTTCCAAAGAATTCTTAGGATTAGGACACAACGAAGGGACAACAATTTCTCTACTAATGTTGTTGGAATTCACAACTTTAGATAAAAATTTAAATGAAGTCCGCAAAACCGCCTTATCCTGATGAAAAATCAGAAAAGGAGACTCACAAGAAAGAGCAGATAATTCAGAAACTCTTCTAGCAGAAGAGATGGCCAAAAGGAACAATACTTTCCAAGAAAGTAATTTAATGTCCAGAGAATGCATAGGCTCAAACGGAGGAGCCTGTAAATCCCTCAAAACCAAATTAAGACTCCAAGGAGGAGAAATTGGCTTAATGAAAGGCTTGATACGAACCAAAGCCTGTACAAAACAATGAATATCAGGAATATTAGCAATTTTTCTGTGAAACAGAACAGAAAGAGCAGAGATTTATCCTTTCAATGAACTTGCAGATAAACTCTTATCCAAACCATCCTGAAGAAACTGTAAAATTCTAGGAATTCTAAAAGAATGCCAAAAGAATTTATGAGACGAACACCATGAAATGTAAATCTTCCAAACTCGGTAATAAATCTTTCTAGACACAGATTTGCGAGCCTGCAACATAGTATTAATCACTGAGTCAGAGAAACCTCTATGACTAAGCACTAGGCGTTCAATCTCCATACCTTCAAATTTAATGATTTGAGATCCTGATGGAAAAATGGACCTTGAGATAGAAGGTCTGGCCTTAACAGAAGTGGCCAAGGTTGGCAACTGGACATCCGAACAAGATCCACATACCAAAATCTGTGTGGCCATGCTGGAGCCACCAGCAGTACAAATGAACGTTCCATTATGATTTTGGAAATCACTCTTAGAAGAAGAACTAGAGGCGGAAAGACATAAGCAGGTTGATAATTCCAAGGAAGTGACAACGCATCTACTGCTTCCGCCTGAGGATTCCTGGACCTGGACAGATACCTGGGAAGTTTCCTGTTTAGATGAGAAGCCATTAGATCTATTTCTGGAAGCCCCCACATATGAACAATCTGAAGAAACACATCTGGGTGAAGAGACCATTCTCCTGGATGTAAAGTCTGGCGACTGAGATAATCCGCTTCCCAATTGTCTATACCTGGGATATGGACCGCAGAGATTAGACAGGAGCTGGATTCCGCCCATGCAGGTATCAGAGATACTTCTTTCATACCTTGAGGACTGTGAGTCCCACCTTGATGATTGACATATGCCACAGTTGTGACATTGTCTGTCTGAAAACAAATAAATGGTTCTCTCTTCAGAAGAGGCCAAAACTGAAGAGCTCTGAGAATCGCACGGAGTTCCAAAATATTGATTGGTAATCTCGCCTCTTGAGATTTCCAAACCCCCTGTGCTGTCAGAGATCTCCAGACAGCTCCCCAACCTGAAAGACTTGCATCTGTTGTAATCACAGTCCAGGTTGGACGAACAAAAGAGGCCCCCTGAACTAAACGATGGTGATCTAACCACCAAGTCAGAGATAGTCGAATATTGGGATTTAAGGATATTAATTGTGATATATTTGTATAATCCCTGCACCATTGGCTCAGCATACAAAGCTGAAGAGGTCTCATGTGAAAACAAGCAAAGGGGATCGCGTCCGATGCTGCAGTCATGAGACCTAAAACCTCCATGCACATAGCTACTGAAGGGAATGACTGAGACTGAAGTTTCCGACAAGCTGAAACCAATTTCAGACGTCTTTTGTCTGTTAGAGACAAAGTCATGGATACTGAATCTATTTGGAATCCTAAAAAGGTTACCCTTGTCTGAGGAATCAAGGAACTTTTTGGTAAATTGATCCTCCAACCATGTCTTTGAAGAAACAACACTAGTTGATTCGTGTGAGATTCTGCAGAATGTAAAGACTGAGCAAGTATCAAGATATCGTCCAAATAAGGAAACACTGCAATACCCCGCTCTCTGATTACAGAGAGTAGGGCACCGAGAACCTTTGAAAAGATCCTTGGAGCTGTTGCTAGGCCAAAAGGAAGAGCAACAAATTGGTAATGCTTGTCTAGAAAAGAGAATCTCAGGAACTGATGCTGATCTGGATGAATCGGAATATGAAGATATGCATCCTGTAAGTCTATTGTGGACATATAATGCCCTTGCTGAACAAAATGCAGAATAGTCCTTATAGTCACCATTTTGAATGTTGGTATTCTTACATAACGATTCAGAACTGGTCTGAAAGAATTCTCTTTCTTTGGAACAATGAACAGATTTGAATAAAAACCGAGACCCCGTTCCGGAAAGGAAACTGGCACAATTACCCCAGATAACTCCAGGTCTGAAACACACTTCAGGAAAGCCTGAGCCTTTACTGGGTTCACTGGAATGTGTGAGAGAAAGAAACTTCTCACAGTCGGTCTTACCTTGAAACCTATTCTGTACCCTTGAGAAACAATGTTCTGGATCCAATGATTTTGGATTGAATTGATCCAAACATCTTTGAAGAAATCTTAGGCTGCCCCCTACCAGCTGCGCTGGAATGAGGGCCGCACCTTCATGCAGACTTGGGGGCTGATTTTGATTTTCTAAAAGGCTTGGATTTATTCCAGACTGGAGAAGGCTTCAAATTGGAAACTGTTCCTTTAGGGGAAGGGTCAGGTTTCTGTTCCTTATTCTGACGAAAGGAACGAAAACGGTTAGCAGACCTAAATTTACCCTTAGATTTTTTATCCTGAGGCAAAAAGGCTCCCTTCCCCCAAGTGATAGTTGAAATAATAGAATCCAACTGAGAACCAAATCATGTATTACCTTGGAAAGAAAGTGATAGCAACGTTGACTTAGAAGTCATATCCGCATTCCAAGTTTTAAGCCATAAAGCTCTTCTAGCTAAAATAGCTAAAGACATATACCTGACATCAATTCTAATGATATAAAAAATGGCATCACAAATGAAATTGTTAGCATGTTGAATTAGCTTAACAATACTATACACATTAGGATCTGGTACTTGTTGCGCTAAAGTTTCCAACCAAAAAGTTGAAGCCGCAGCAACATCAGCCAAAGAAATAGCAGGCCTAAGAAGATGACCTGAACATAAATAAGCCTTCCTTAGATAAGATTCAAGCTTCCTATCTTAAGGATCTTTAAAAGAAGTACTATCTGCCGTAGGAATAGTAGTACGCTTTGCAAGAGTAGAGATAGCCCCATCAACTTTGGGGATCTTTTCCCAAAACTCCAATCTATCAGTCGGCAAAGGGTACAGTTTCTTAAACCTTGAAGAAGGAGTAAATGAAGTACCCAGACTATTCCATTCCCTAGAAATTACATCTGAAATAGCATCAGGAACTGGAAAAACCTCTGGAATAACTACATGAGGTTTAAAAAACGAATTTAAACGTTTACTGGTTTTAATATCAAGAGGACTAGTCTCCTCCATATCCAATGCAATCAACACCTCTTTTAATAAAGAACGAATATACTCCATTTTAAATAAATTTGAAGTTTTGTCAGTGTCAATATCTGAGGCAGAATCTTTTGAACAGATAGATCCTCATCAGAGATAGATAAATCTGAATGTTGTTGGTCATTTAAAAATTCATTGAATTTATGAGAAGTTTTAAAAGACCTTTTACGTTTATTAGAAGGTGGTATAACAGACAGGGCCTTCTGAATAGAATTAGAAACAAATTCTCTCACATTAACAGGAATATCCTGAACATTAGATGTTGAAGGAACAACAACAGGTAATGGATTACTACTAATGGAAATATTGTCTGCATTTGAAAGTTTATCATGACAACTAACACAAACTACAGCCGGAGGAACAGTTACCACAAGTTTACAACAAATGCACTTAGCTTTGGTAGAACCAACATCAGGCAGCAGCATTCCAGAAGTAGATTCTGAGACAGGGTCAGATTGAGACATCTTGCAATATGTAATAGAAAAAACAACATATAAAGCAAAATTATCAATTTCCTTATATGACAGTTTCAGGAATGGGAAAAAATGCAAACAGAATAAGCCTCTGGAAACCAGAAGCAAAAAGAAATAATGACTTAAATAATGTCAAAAATCTGGCGCCAAGTATGACGCCCACAACTGCAAAAAACACGAGCGTCATAGATGACGTAACTACTTGAAAACTCTCAGCGCCAACTAAGACGCCGGAAATGACGTCATAACGTCAACAAACGTAATTCTTGCACCAAAAAAGTCTTGCGCCAAAAATGACGCAATAAATTATAGCATTATGCGCTCCCGCGAGCCTAACAGCCCGCAATTTAGAAAAGAAAGTCAATTTGAAAAATTTCAGGTAAGAAATAATTTTTTCATATGCATTTCCCAAAAATGAAACTGACAGTCTGTAAGAAGGAAATATACCGATTAACCTGAATCATGGCAAATATAATTACAAAACATATATTTAGAACTTTACATATAAAGTGCCAAACCATAGCTGAGAGTGTCTTAAATAAAAGAAAACATACTTACCAAAAGACACTCATCTACATAAAGTAGACAGCCAAACCAGTACTGAAACGAAAATCAGTAGAGGTAATGGTATATAAGAGTATATCGTTGATCTGAAAAGGGAGGTAGGAGATGAATCTCTACGACCGACAACAGAGAACCTATGAAATAGATCCCCGTTAGGATGACCATTGCATTCAATAGGCAATACTCCCTTCATTCCCTCTGACATTCACTGCACTCTGAGAGGAAAACCGGGCTTCAGCACGCTGAGAAGCGCATATCAACATAGAAATCTAGCACAAACTTACTTCACCACCTCCATAGGAGGCAAAGTTTGTAAAACTGAATTGTGGGTGTGGTGGGGGTAGGGTTGCCACCTGCCCCGGTATCACCGGGACAGTCCCGGTCTGGGACTGTATGTCCCGTGTCCCGGAACTAGGCTCCAATGCCCCGGTCTGCCCATTTCCCCTGTCGCACACAACAACGCTGTAGATTGTATTTTAAAAACGTAGGCGGCTGGAGCCGCCAGGGCAATAACACAATAGTACAGATGTACAAATGACAGCACTGGTGGTGAAGTCACATGACACACTTCAACTTCCAGTTCTTTTTTCGCTTTTTGTTTTACCTAAGGGACTGTTCGACGCATGCGTATTGCATACCATCTCCTATTGGTTGCTGTGTATAAGCAGTTGCTTGAAACGAGGCTTGATACGCAAACTTATGATGTCAGAGGGTGTTGGGCGGGACTTGTGAATGTGATTGAAAATATCGGCGCAAAAGGAGAAGCTGAGCTAAATCGTATTAATCTGAGGTACATTATACTGTCTGTGTGAGAAGCCAAATATACATTTGTTTTATTCTTGCCTGTGACATACGGTGACACTAAGCCCTGCCTGAGACAGAGGGACGGACAGTGTCTTACACACGTTGACAGCCCTGTCTGAGATAGAGGGACAATGTCTGGGACATATGGGAAATGGTCTGCCGCAGTGCTTGCCTTTTTCTTTGTTATTTTCTTTATTGTATTTAAAAACTTACCCTTTAACTAATACATATATGATACCATTTTTAAAATGTTGGTTTGCAGTTAAAAAATTGAGTATTATAGTGATCACTAACCACTATAACACTCAATTTAATGATTTAATAGCATTAATATACACATACAAGCAACACAATTTCATATATCAAATAGTCTTTATTGGTTATATATTACTTAAGAAAAATATCTCTTGTATTATACAAGAGATATTTTTCTTAAGTAACATATAACCAATAAAGACTATTTGATATATGAAATTGTGTTGTATGTGTATATTAATACTATTAAATCATTAAATTGAGTGTTATAGTGATTAGTGATCACTATAACACTCAAGTTTCTAACTGCAAGCCAACATTTTAAAAATTGTATCATCACAACAGAGAATGGTATAGTGTCTGCTGGTCATTTTTTTGTGGGGGCTTAATTATGTGTATATATGTATATATATATATATATATATATATATGTGAGTGTATATATAAAAAAAATTATTTCATAAAGAATTTAATGGTCGCAAGAAGCCACGCCCAAGCCACGCCCACACCACGCCCCAAACCACACCCTCTCCACGCCCACTTAAAAAGTGTCCAGGAATTTTCTGGGCAAAAGGTGGCAACCCTAGGTGGGGGGTGTATTTATAGGCATTTTGAGGTTTGGGAAACTTTGCCCCACCTGGTAGGATTGTATATCCCATACGTCACTAGCTCATGGACTCTTGCCAATTACATGAAAGAAATAAAAACAAATTACATGCTTGAGTTATTAAAAATAATGTGCACAATTTGAATGCATGTTATTAAAATATCAAGTAAAGACACGTTAATCTGGATAATGTTTACAAATATTTTGAAATCACAATGTATGGTGATAAAATATCTGACAGAAAAGAACAAAACACAGTGAAATGCCAGCACATGCGTGGCGCTGAAGGAGTTACATTAATTCCGCAATTTCTCTCTGGCTTTGCATGTTGGGGTCTGTAGTTTTTTTCTGCCTATCTCCGCTTTCACGTCTCACTGTTTTACGATTTGAACTACAAGTCCCTGCTGCAAACCTGTCAGCCAATAGCAGTAAAGGTTCGGCTTCCTACACACTAAGCTATTGCACTGGCAGCATGGAATCAGGAAAGACAAGAAGGTAAGCGGGACATACATGAAAATGTAAACGGAACTGCGATATTTTAAATGGAGAAGTTTATCGCGTATACAGGCACCTATTCATCAATCAAATAATACTTATTGTTATATATATATCGTGTATGTGTTTGCACTGCACATTCTTCTAGCTATACAATGCTAATTGCACTGCAGTTGTGGGCTGTAAGCTTTAACAAATGACCATCCCTCCTACTGTTCTTTTCACTGAATCCTTTACAATTTGACCAGTTTATCGCCTTGTGAATGTTATAAAAGTACATAAATATAAATATAAATATATGGTGCTCTTGTCAATATAATAGATTACTGGGCTCGTACAACGGTTTCACTATAAACGTATCTGGGATAATAAAACCTCTTTTGGGACTATAATATTAAAATGAAAATGTGTAAATGTTTATGTACTGTACTTTATTAAAGTGCGTTGTTACCGTGGGTGCAGTTACTGTATATGGCCTTTGGCTAAAACTGTAAATATAAACCGTTTGTCGTACAGTTAATTGTGCTAAATAATGTTCCACTGCATTCTCTCACATTGATTTGGAATTCATTTTTACTGTTTATTGTTTTTAGTTTTTTAGCAATCGTTTGTATCAGACAATGTAAATTGTGTCAATAAATAACACATTTTTAATCTTAGGTTGGTGCTTTCACTTTTCTGCAATATTGTATGGGCCTAGCATCATCTGATGTTCTTTCTGTCATAGCAATTGACATAAGATTGAATAAAGTTCAGTGCAGCACTGTGCCTATTAATATCACAGCATTATTTTCTTATTTGAATTGTGTTACAGAGCTGCAATATTATGGCTGATGTCTTCAAGGACAGATCTATACTATGCCACCTGCAAAAAATGTGCTGAAAGTGAATTTGATATACTGGCATGTATGCTGTCTCTGGTGCCCAGGCATTTAAAGGAACAGTCAACACCAAAATTGTTATTGTTTAAAAAGATAGATAATGTCTTTACTAACCATTCCCTACCTTTTCACAACCAACATTGTTATATTAATATACTTTATAACCTCTAAATTTCTGCCTGTTTCTAAGCCAATACAGAGACTCTTATCACATGCTTTTTTTATTAGCTTTTCACAACAGGGGCATGCTAGTTCATGTGAGCCATATAGATGACATTGTGCTAATGCACGTGGGTTGTGGCAGACACTGCACTTATTGGATAAAATGCAAGTCAATAGATAATACATAAAAAGTCAGGTGATCAGGGGGCTGTCAGAAGATGCTTAAATTCAAGGTAATCACAGAGGTAAAAAATATATTAATATAACGATGTTGGTGATGCTAACCTGGGGAATGGGTAATAAAGGGATTATCTATCTTTTTAAACAATACAATATTTTGAGTTGACTATTTAAAGTAAGACCTGTTCTTTAAACCAGTGATTTTTAACCTTTTTTTTGCCGTGGCACACTTTTTTACATTAAAAAATCCTGTGGCACACCACCATCCCAAAATTTAAAAAAAAAATCACACATTGTAGCCTAATACAGCATATATATATATATATATATATATATATATATATATATATATATATATATATATATATACACATACACACAAACACACACATACCGTATGTATTGTGCTGTTATGCCATGCCTCCTACAAACTACCCCTGCACTGGGAGTAAAAAACAAGCAAAGTTTAAAAAATATGTCACACTGTTGTCAGTCTGCCATGGCACACCTGATGATCTCTCACGGCACACTGGTTGAAAAACACTGCTTTAAACCATGCCTGAGGGTTTTAAATCTTTTGTATAATCCTATTGTCTGCTGGCTGGTCTGGATGTTATGCTCAATGTGAGTCATGAAACTGGACATCGCAGCCTAATGATTCAGCAGATAATGCTGGCACATGGCAGCCTGATGAGCCTATAAACAATATGCTGCTACCTCTTTGTAGCATAATGACTTTCCAGATTTCTGCTTTTATTGCCATAAAGAAAAATATTTGTACTTCTTTCTAGAAGCAGTCTCCATACTTAAAGGGACAGTATACACTCATTTTCATATAACTGCATGTAATAGACACTACTATAAAGAATAAGATGCACAGATACTGATATAAAAATCCAGTATAAAATGGTTTAAAAACGTACTTAGAAGCTTTCAGTTTAGCTTAGTTGGAAAGCCCACTGCAAGTGGGAAATAAGACACTCCCCCTCCCCCTTCTTTTGCATATGAAAAGACCCTTTACACAAACAGGAGCAAGCTGGAGAAGGTAGCTGACGGTATTCAAATAAAACTTTGGGGCTTGGTTAGGAGTCTGAAAATCAGAGCAATGTTATTTAAAAATAAGCAAAATTATACAGTTTTTTTAAAAAAAAAAAAAAACAACTTTATGGGCTTTATAAATAGATCATCTACAAAACATTTATGCAAAGAAAAAAATGAGTGTATAATGGCCCTTTAAAAGTAGCAGAGTCTCAATAATAATAATAATATGTTTTATTATATTGTGTTCAGGGTAATCCGTGATTTTTATTTTTTATGTTTGCTAAAAATGTTGCAAATAAAATGAAAGGCTTGAAATCACTAGTATTATTTCATTGACACAGTAAAAGAATTAGATAAGAAACATTTACCGAACTCTAATTTTTATAAATAATACAAAGGATAAATTAATTTGCATGTAATTAAAGCAACTTGTGCTTCAGGATTTTTGAGTTTACATGGTGGTACAATGTTTTTGACTGCCAAATTGTGATAGACGTTGCCTGTGGTGTTGCTTATGTCATTGAGCTGGGGGGGGGGGGGGGGGGCGGGGCGGCATTGAACAGTCCTACAGAATATTCAGCTTACATTTTACAGGGGCTGGTTTTTCTAGTGTGTAATCAGTAGAAGAACCTGGAGCCAAGGTGTTTGCCTTCGTAAAATATGTTTTAGAAGAAAAGCCAAGTTTGTAAAAGGAGAAAAAGCAAACCTATTAAAATAAAAGGCTTGTTACTTGCACCATACTTTCATGCACTGCTATACTATGTACATTATTTGCTCTACATAAAGGCCAAAGATGCAGCCTCTGCAGTTAAATACCCAGATATGTGAACTTGCAAACATTTGCTCAAAATGCCTGATTAACACAGTTTGTTTTGTGCTTGGTCCAAAAAAAATATAACTGTATCCTGTTATTTTAAAATATTTATTTTTAATATTGTGGAGAAGCTAAAAATGCACATATGGTTAATTGTTTACCCTTTTTTTTTTGTAACAAAATCGAGTGTAAGTTTAGATTCTATACTTCAATACAGAACAATCGCAATAGTCATGTTTTGGGATTTTTTTTTAATATCAAATTATTTCGGTGTGAAAATGAATGGTTTTCTCATCCGGTGGCAGCAATTACATTCTTGTGAAAAAATGCAGGATTGATGCCAATTGCTGAGGTTAAAATAAGGATCTTGTTTTATAGTTTTTTATGCTCAAAATGTTTCTTCCCCATGTATAGAAGAGCAACAAGCAATCATATGGTGCTTTTTTTTTATAGCATATCCAGCCTTAGAAATAAAATAATGACCCTTACTTTTTCATTGGGCCCAGGAACAAAACAGGTAATGTTTTAAGCCTAATGTTCCTTAATCATGTACTGTTATAACAGTGGGGGGGGGGGGCATTTTTTTTTTCACAAGGGGGCCATGCATTTACAAAGTATATATGAGAGTCAAAATAAGAGCAGACCTACATATTCTGCAGGAAAGTGTAGCCATCTTGATATTAAATTTATAGCCAATGCCAGTATTAAAGGAATATTTTGTAGAGGAGATGGGAATAATTGAGTCTGCACAACTTTTCTCTTTGTCGTCTATTGTCATTATTTGGAAGCCATTCTGGCATCCTGCAGGTGGCATATTAGCATTATTGCGTATGACGCAGCACATCAGACACTACAGACACCTTAATGGCCCTAATCAATAACCTATATTCTCTTATTTAGTCAGTATGACAATCCAACTTCAAAGACTGAGTAATCCCACCTACTGTGTAAGCAGGCGTATTTTATTTATATATTGATACTGCTGGGTAGGACAGGATATGACTCTTTAGAGATAAACATTTACAGGATATACAGAACAAGGTAACCCTGCTACTAGTAAAGACTACAAACAGGGCTGGTATGTTTAATTCAAAGGCAAATTATTACATTTCCTTTAAAATATTTAGCCAAAGTTACTTTGTGGAAGTGTACAGGTGTAGGATGCCCTAAATGAAAAAGATATAAAAATGCAAAAAAAAAAAATCAGTCCTATTAAAGAGCACTATTTAAACCGATTTATTTATTTTATTTTTAATAAAAAGGTTAATATAAAGCTGTTTAAACTGAATGTGGAAACGCTGGGGAAAGAATACTCACTAGTTGATAAAACCAGTTTGTTCTGCTCTGTTGGTGGATATAGTGAGTTACTCCGCAACCATAAAAGCTAAATTGTTTATTTTTTAGTATATGGAACATAAAACTAGACTTATCTCATTGTTATTTTACATTCACAAATACTTGTACTAAGTCTCAGCCTCCAAGCTTAAATACTACATGTAACTCCGAAAACACAAAATAAAATGTTGTGCATAGGGTGAGTGATTGTGCACATGGTGTTGTGCTTCTGGTGTGTGTGCACAGGGTTACTAGTCACACACACATTTAGCGATAGCCAGTGGCACAGATAAGAAGCATATTTCATCATGGCAGCCATGTAAATACCCAAAGTGACACAGTCCCTCCCCGGTACTTCCCTCCTCCTGTCACACACTGCGCCCGGTGTTCCTTATAATGTCACACACATACCCAGGGTCTCTCACCTGTGTGTCCACCACTGCAATCTGGGGCAGCTGAATAACGTCAGCTCCCACAGTGTTAAAGGGACACAACCCAAATTTTTTATTTCATGATTTAGACAGAGCATACAATTTTAAGCAACTTTCTAGTTTACTCCTATTATCAAATTTCCTTTGTTCTCTTGCTATCTTTACTTAAAAAGCAGAAACGTGATGCATAGGAGCCAGCCCATTTTTGGTTGAGAACCTGGGTTATGCTTGCTTATTGGTGGGTAAAAGTAAGCCTCCGATAAGCAAGTGCTATCCATGGTGCTGAACCTAAAATGGGTTGGCTGCTAAGATTTACATTCCTGCTTTTAAAATAAAGATTGCAAGAGAACGAAGAAAAATTGATAATAGGAGTAAATTAGAAGGTTGCTTTAAATTCCATGCTCTATCTGAATAATGAAAGAAAAAAATTTGGGTTCAGTATCCCTTTAACCCCTTAACCCCTTAGTGACCAGAGCACTTTTCCATTTTCTGTCCGTTTGGGACCAAGGCTATTTTTACATTTCTGCGGTGTTTGTGTTTAGCTGAAATTTTCCTCTTCCTCACTTACTGTACCCACACATATTATATACCGTTTTTCTCGCGATTAAATGGACTTTCTAAAAATACCATTATTTTCATCATATCTTATCATTTACTATAAAAAAAATTATAAAATATGAGGAAACATGGAAAAAAAACACACTTTTTCTAACTTTGAACCCCAAAATCTGTTACATATCTACAACCACCAAAAAACACCCATGCTAAATAGTTTCTAAATTTTGTCCTGAGTTTAGAAATACCAAATGTTAACATGTTCTTTGCTTTTTTTTGTAACTTATAGGGCCATAAATACATTTTTTCAAAATTAGCGCTAGTTACATTGGGACACTGATATCTTTCAGGAATCCCTGAATATCCATTGACATGTATATATTTTTTTTTAGAAGACATCCCAAAGTATTGATCTAGGCCCATTTTGGTATATTTCATGCCACCATTTCACCGCCAAATGCGATCAAATACAAAAAATCGTTCACTTTTTCACAAATTTTTTCACAAACTTTCAGTTTCTCACTGAAATTATTTACAAACTGCTTGTGCAATTATGGCATAAATGGTTGTAAATTATTCTCTGGGATCCCCTTTGTTCAGAAATATTAGACATATATGGCTTTGGCATTGCTTTTTGGTAATTAGAAGGCCGCTAAATGCCACTGCGCACCACACGTGTATTATGCCCAGCAGTGAAGGGGTTAATTAGGGAGCTTCTAGGGTTAATTTTAGCTTTAGTGTAGTAGACAACCTCAAGTATTGATCTAGGCCCATTTTGGTATATTTCATGCCACCATTTCACCGCCAAATGCGATCCAAATTAAAAAAAACATTACATTTTTCACAATTTTAGGTTTCTCACTGAAATCATTTACAAACAGCTTGTGCAATTATGGCACAAATGGTTGTAAATGCTTCTCTGGGATCCCCTTTGTTCATAAATAGCAGACATATATGACTTTGGCGTTGCTTTTTGGTAATTAGAATGCTGCTAAATGGCGCTGCGCATCACACGTGTATTATGGCTAGCATTGAAGGGGTTAATTAGGTAGCTTGTAGGGAGCTTGCAGGGTTAATTTTAGCTTTAGTGTAAAGATCAGCCTCCCACCTGAAACATCAGACCCCCTGATCCCTCCCAAACATCTCTCTTCCCTCCCCTACCCCACAAATGTCCCCGCCATCTTAAGTACTGGCAGAAACTCTGCCAGTACTAAAATAAAAGGAAAATGTGGGCTTTTTTGTGCATTTTTTTGTGTGCATATTTACATATGCTTCTGTGTAGGATCCCCCTTAGCCCCCAACCTCACTGATCCCCCACCAAACAGCTCTCTAACCCTCCCCCTCTGACTTAATGTGCGCCATCTTGGGTACTGGCAGCTGTCTGCCAGTACCCATTTTAGTGAATAATATGCTTTTTTTTTTATTAAAAAAATGTCCCTTTTCTGTAGTGTAGCTTCCCCCCCCCCAATACCAACCCCCCACCCCTTCCAGATCCCTTAGATGCTTTTGAAAAAATAAGTGTATTTAATTTTATTTGACATTTTACTTTTAACTTTTTTTTCTGTAGTGTAGCGGTTCCCACCCGCTCCCGCCCCGTGCACGCGCCCGCCCGCCACCCCCCGTGCACGTGCGCGCCCCCGAAGGCTCCGCCCCCGATCCGGGCCCCCCCTCCACCTTCCAGATCTCACCGATGGCCGCCCACCCGCCTCCCAAGTCGGCTCCCACCCACCAACGATACCGGCCATCGATGTCCGGTGCAGAGAGGGCCACAGAGTGGCTCTCTCTGCATCGGATGGCCAGAAAGTGTTATTGCAGGATGCCTCGATGTTGAGGCATCACTGCAATAACCGGAAAGCAGCTGGAAGCGAGCAGGATCGCTTCCAGCTGCTTTCCAGACTGAGGACGTGCAGGGTACGTCCTTGGTCGTTAACTGACATCCTTTAGAGGACGTACCCTGCACGTCCTCAGTTGTTAAGGGGTTAAGGACCACAGCACTTTTCCATTTTCTGTCCGTTTGGGACCAAGGCTATTTTTACATTTCTGTAGTGTTTGTGTTTAGCTGTAATTTTCCTCTTAATCATTTACTGTACCCACACATATTATATACCGTTTTTCTCGCCATTAAATGGACTTTCTAAAGATACCATTATTTTCATCATATCTTATAATTTACTATAAAAAAATTATAAAATATTAGGAAAAAATGGAAAAAAACACACTTTTTCTAACTTTGAACCCCAAAATCTGTTACACATCTACAACCACCAAAAAACACCCATGCTAAATAGTTTCTAAATTTTGTCCTGAGTTTAGAAATACCCAATGTTTACATGTTGTTTGCTTTTTTTTGCAAGTTATAGGGAAATAAATACAAGTAGCACTTTGCTATTTCCAAACCACTTTTTTTCAAAATTAGCGCTAGTTACATTGGGACACTGATATCTTTCAGGAATACCTGAATATCCCTTGACATGTATATATTTTTTTTTAGAAGACATCCCAAAGTATTGATCTAGGCCCATTTTAGTATATTTCATGCAACCATCTCACTACCAAATGCGATCAAATAAAAAAAATTGTTCACTTTTTCACAAATTGTTTCACAAACTTTAGGTTTCTCACTGAAATTATTTACAAACAACTTGTGCAATTATGGCATAAATGGTTGTAAATGCTTCTCTGGGATCCCCTTTGTCAGAAATAGCAGACATATATGGCTTTGGAATTGCTTTTCGGTATTTAGAAGGCCGCTAAATGCCACTGCGCACCACACGTGTATTATGCCCAGTATTGAAGGGGTTAATTAGGGAGCTTGTAGGGTTAATTTTAGCTTTAGTATAATGTAGTAGACAACCCAAAGTATTGATCTAGGTCCATTTTGGTATATTTCATGCCACCATTTCACCGCCAAATGCGAACAAATAAAAAAAAGCGTTACATTTTTCACAATTTTAGGTTTCTCACTGAAATTATTTACAAACAGCTTGTGCAATTATGGCATAAATTGTTGTAAAAGCTTCTCTGGGATCCCCTTTGTTCAGAAATAGCAGACATATATGGCTTTGGCTTTGCTTTTTGGTAATTAGAAGGCCGCTAAATGCCACTGCGCACCACACGTGTATAATGCCCAGCATTGAAGGGGTTAATTAGGGAGTTTGTAGGGAGCTTGTAGGGTTAATTTTAGCTTTAGTGTAGGTATCAACCTCCCACATGACACATCACACCCCCTGATCCCTCCCAAACAGCTCTCTTCCCTCCCCCACCCCACAATTGTCCCCACCATCTTAAGTACTGGCAGTAAGTCTGCCAGTACTAAAATAAGAGTTTTTTGGGGATTTAAAAAAAATAAATAAATAATAATGCTGCTCTGTAGGATCCCCCCCCAAACAGCTCTCTAACCCCCCTCTCTGCCTTATTATGCGCCATATTCGGTACTGGCAGCTGTCTGCCAGTACCCAGTTTGAAATCAAATGTTTTTTATCAAATTTTTTATTTTATTATTTTAAAACTACTATTTTCTGTAGTGTAGCTGCCCCCCCTCCCAGATCGTTAAAATGTATAATGTTCCCACCCTCTCTCCCACCAAGTACCACCTTACTTGTTGTTCCATAGTGTAGGGTTCCCACTCCCGCGCGCGCACACATGCTCACGTGCACGCGCGCACACTCGATCCCGCCCCCCTTCCCACCGATGGCCACCCACCCGCCTCCCTGGATCAGCTCCCACCCACCAACGAACATAGCCATTGATGGCCGATGCAGAGAGGGCCACAGGGTGGCTCTCTCTGCATCGGACGGCTAAAAAATGTTATAGCAGGATGCCTCAATATCGAGGCATCACTGCTATAACATGAAAGCAGTTGGAAGTGATCAGGATCGCTTCCACTGCTTTCAAAGACCAACGACGTACGGGGTACGTCCTTGGTCATTAACTGCATTTTTTTGCAGGACGTACCCCATACGTCGGTGGTCGTTAAGGGGTTAAAGACATCCTGTAGCTTGTTGATAATAGGGATAAGCGCCTCCATGTCCGGGCTTGCTAGAATGGGGGCTACCACTCACACCCGCTACACCACTATACCACTAAACAACCATACACCGGCCCACAGGCCCTTGCGGCAACCAGAGGTAGGACTGCGGGGAAACAGCTCTGTGCGTGCGTAAAGCGCATGGGCTATTGGGAAGTGTGGTTCTTTAGGATAGAATGAAAAAAAACAGCTTATGGATGAACATCTTTAATGTGGGTATCAATAGTACAAACAGAACAGCATTTCTCGATATCAGAATCGGGGCAGATTAAATAGAAGTTACCCTGAACAAAATTATTTTTTGAGGGGGTACAGCATTCCATTTGGGCGGGCATTGCCCCCCCCCTTGGAGCCGACCCTGGTTATAACTTCCATGCATTGGCCTTTTGCATATGGTCTACACTAAAAGATGAATGGCTTAAAGGGACATTATACGCTAGATTTTTCTTTGCATAAATGTTTTGTAGATCAATTTATATAGCTTTTGCTTTTTTTTTTTTTTTTTTAGTTTTGCTTAATTTTTAAATAACATTGCTCTGATTTTCAGACTCCTAACCAAGCCCCAAAGTTTTAGGAGAATACTGAGGTACTGTATATCTACTCCAGCTTGCTCCTGTTTTGTGTAAAGGGTCTTTTCATATGCAGAGGAAGGGGGAGTGTCTATAGAAACACTTTCAGTGGGTGTTTCAGTTAACCCTTTCAACAGAGCTAAACTGGGAGCTTCTAAGTAAGTTTTTAAACGGTTTTATACTGGATTTTTAGATCAGTATCTTTGCATATTCTTTATAGTAGTGTCTATTACATGAAAATTGGTGTATACTGCCCCTTTAAAGGGACAGGAAGATATGTTTTTAACTATCATCATAATTAAACCTCACTTTAAAGGGACAGTCTACCCTAGAATTTTTATTTTTTTAAAAGATAGATAATCCCTTTATTACCCATTCCCCAGTTTTGCATAACAAACACAATTATATTAATATACTTTTAAACTCTGTGATTATCTTGTATCTAAGCCTCTGCAAACTGCCCCTTTATTTCAGTTCTTTTAACAGACTTGCAGTTTAGCCAATCAGTGCCTGCTCCCAGATAACTTCACGTGCATGAGCACAGTGTTATCTATATGAAACACATGAACTAACATCCTCTAGTGGTGAAAAACTGTTAAAATGCATTCTGAAAAGAGGTGGCCTTCAAGGTCTAAGAAATTAGCATATTAACCTCATAGGTTAAGCTTTCAACTAAGAATACCAAGAGAACAAAGCAAAATTGGTGATAAAAGTAAATTGGAAAATAGTTTAAAATTACATGCCCTATCTGAATCATGAAAGTTTATTTTGGCCTAGACTGTCCCTTTTAATTAATCAATTTTTTGGAAACATAAAAATAAAACTTAATTTCACCTATTCTCTCTATATTTGTTATACTGCTCCTCTGCTGTAGGGAATAATATAAAACATATTAAAGTTTTTTTGAATACATTTCTAAAAAAAAAAAAAAAGTTAGGGACTTCATTATATGGAACTATTGTAATCCAACTGACTTCCAGAGAGCTCAATTTTAAAAAAGCTTGAAACCTAGTTAGAGACATAGCAGTATTTTTGCACCACAATTTGAATCACTTAGCCATACTTTTGACTCATTAAAAATAAATATATAAGTAAAACCCCAAATATTATTATAATCTGCACCACATGCAAGTGCTTTTCAGTGACCTTTATGTGCCTTTAACTGATTCATAACATTTACAGTTTTGTACTCCTGCCAAACCAGACCGATTTCAAGTCATTTTCATTATTTTAATACAAACACTTTAAACCTAAAATAAAACTAAAATCTAGAATGCATTGTACAGTTGCCACGAATGGTACATGGATTTAAAACTATCATTTAATTATATAATTGGCAACAGATTTTTGTGAAACATATCTCAAACGGCTACAAAGGTTCAAAAATAAATTTGAAATCCCTTATTTCAGATGTAAGAGAGGTATTTATTAAAATGTAACCTTTTAAAGGGACAGTCTACCTCAGATTTTTTTATTGTTTAAAAAGATAGATAATCCCTTTTATTAACCATTTCCCAGTTTTGCATAACTAATATGGTATTAATATACCTCTGTGATTACCTTGTATTTAAAGGGATACTAAACCCAATTTTTTTTCTTTCATGATTCAGATAGAGCATGAGATTTTAAGCAACTTTCTAATTTACTCCTATTATCAATTTTTCTTTGTTCTCATGCTATCTTGATTTGAAAAAGCAGTACTGTAAGCTTTAGAGCCAGCCCATTTTTTGTTCAGCATCTGGGTAGCACTTGCTGATTTGTGGCTAAATGTAGCAAACCAATTAGCAAGTGCTACCCAGGCGCTGAACTAAAAATGGGCTGGCTCCTAACCTTTCATTACTGCTTTTTCAAATCAAGATAACATGAGAACAAAGAAAAATGGATAATAGGAGTAAATTAGAAAGTTGCTTAAAATTGCATGCTCTATCTGAATCATGAAAGAAAAAAATTTGGGGTTAGTATCCCTTTAAGCATCTGCAGACTACCTCCTTATTTATGTTCTTTTGACAGACTTGCATTTTAACCAATCAGCGCTGACGCATAAATAACTCAATGAGAGTGAACATAATGTTATCTATATGGCACACATGAACTAGCGCCCTTTAGCTGTGAAACACTGTCAAAATGCATTCAGATAAGAGGCATCTTTTAAGGGCTTAGATATTAGTATTTGAGCCTACCTAGGTTTAGCTTTCAGCAAAGAATACCAAGAGAACAAAGCAAATTTGATGCTAAAAGTAAAGTGGAAAGTTGTTTAAAACTGCATGCCCTATCTGAATCATGAAAGTTTAATTTTGACTAGACTGTCCCCTTAAAGGGACAGTAAACCCAAAATGTTTCTTTCATGATTCAGAGAAAGCATGCAATTTTAAGCAACTTTTAAATTTACTCCTATTATCAGATTTTCTCCGTTCTCTTGCTATCTCTATTTGAAAAGGCAGGAATGAAAGCTTTACAGTCGGCCTATTTTTTGTCCAGTACCTTGGATAGGGCTTGCTGTTTGGTGCCTGCATTTAGCCATCCAATCAGCAAACACAACCCAGGTTCTATCTGAATCACAAAAGAAAAAAAATTGGGTTTAGTATCCCTTTAAGCATGAAAAACTATGACATTTTTATGCCAATGAGAAAAAAAAAAATTCCTTCTCATACTGCAGCAATATCACTCTAATTAATTTATCCTCGGTTCTGCTGCCTGTCTTATAATCAACTCATCTTATTTATCATATGCTATCCTGTTTGGAAAGCCCAACATTAGCTCTTACTCTGTAAAGTTATGTTTAAGGACAGTAAACGCCTTGTAAGTCCAATATCTCTCCAGTCTTCAAATAAGCTGGCATACTGGGTAACTTTGAAAATGTTAAAAATACATTATCATGTAGATTGCTGGAATTGTTTTTTAAAAGACAATTCCACCCACCAAAGGCCAATTGGGTACAGATATGGTGCATTGTTAGATTTGTGAAGCCTGAGTGTCCGCTCTTAGAATTGGTAATATTTTCAGACTTGCAAGAAATGGGGCCAGAATAAATAATAAAACGTATTGCACAGTTGTTTTATTTATCATGATTAAACATTTTTTTTTATTACAATCTCAAAATGTTTAGTGTCCATCAGTGTTCTCTCTAAGGCCAGTTTTGTGTGGGGCCCAGCAGTGAAACCGTTAATTAGGTAACCACACCCTGCAATTTAGATTTCTTATCCATACTCTCTGTCTTAACCTCTTCAACACAACCTAAAAAACTATCTTAATACAACTGATGTACGGTCTTGACTTGAAATAACATGAAACCCAATTTTTTTTTCTTTCATGATACAGAGGATACAATTTTGAACAAAATTCCAATTTATGTTTATTATCAAAGTTGCTATATTCTTATGTTTTTTTGTTGTTGAAGGAGCAGCAACTTACTACTGAGAGCTAGCTGAACACATCTCATGAGCAAGCCGTCCCCTGTAGTGCATTGCTGCTCCTTCATCCAAGAATACCAAGATAGGGCTGCATCTAACGATTATTTTCATAATCGATTAGTTGGTCGATTATTTTTTCGATTAATTGTTTTAAAAAACAAAACACTGTACACAGTGTCATATTAATATTTTCTCCGGGGGAGATGTCCCGGATACCAGACAGCTAAGGCTACCCCCACCCACCTACAACCTCACCCCTGTTGTCTATCAGTGGTTTGGTTTTGGGCTCCTCAGAGCAACCACAATCTCTGGAAGCTTTTGTTTGCATGGTTTTGTGTTCCAAGCTTGTTTAGAGAAGAGCTGGTATATGACCTGGAAAACCCTCCTAGGCTGGCTGGGCTCCTGGAACTCCCGGTCGGCCGCCTCACAACAGACACCCGCCTAACTCCTCTAAGGCTGTCCAGGCTCCTGGAACTCCCGGTCGGCCGCCTCACAACAGACACCCGCCTAACTCCTCTCAGGCTGTCCGGGCTCCTGGAACTCCCGGTCGGCCACAGGACAGAAGGACACCCGCTAACTTTACCCCTGGTCGCTCCAGCAACCATGTGCCCCAGAGCTCCGCTCTTTTGGGGATTAGTATCTCCTAGAGAGTACAAGAGGTGGGGGAATTACCGGAGGGAAGCTGCTTTGGGAACTGGGGTTTTGGACACCCCTACCCCCATAACTTCATCGGGCTTTATCTCTGGTCCCCAATAACGAATCACGCCGATTTTTGGACCGCGGCATCTGGGGACCGAGATCTTTCAAATGACAAGAAGTGCCGCCGCTGCCCCGGGATCACCCCAAAACCGTCACCAATGTGTCCTGGGATTCTGTGGGAATGTGGTTGCTATGGAGGCGCAGTCTGGAGGGGCGGGAAAACTGTGGCATTGTCTCCCTGTTTTATCAAGATGTGTGTGCGTGTATAAAAGATGTGTGTTTGTCCCAATAAACTCAGTTCCTGTTTCACCTAAATTCTAGTATGTCTAGTTATTTGGGTGGGCTCCAGCTAAAATCACTTTCCTGGGTTACATAGCAGCCTGTTCCAGGCAGAGGAGGGACCCTCTGGCAGAGCTATTTAGTCTGGGTAGCCGGAGTCTGCCACAGGGTGGGACCCTGAATACTGGTGCTGTCGGGCATCAGGGGTGGCTACAGGCTGTGGTCACTTGCCAGCTACATAGCTGCAGTCGGCAGGGAGGAAGCAGGACCCGTTTGGTAGAGATACCCAGTCGGGGTAGCCGGGGTATCCGTCACAAAACCCAACTTTTTTTTAGAACATACAATTTTAACAACTTTCCAGAAATGCACTACTTGTTTCTAAATAAACACATGGTTGAGCCAATGACAATCGGTATATGTGTATATATGTGTATGTGTGTGTATATGTGTATATATATATATATATACAGCCACCAATCGGCAGCTAGAACCTAGGTTCTTTGCTGCTCCTGAGCTTTCTTAGATAAATCTTTCAGCAACGGATAACAAGAGAAAGAAGCAAATTAAATAATAAAAGTAAGTTGGAAAGTTGTTTAAAATTGTATGCTATGTCTAATTATGACTTTACTGTTCCTTTAAGACACTTTTTAAAATTTGCTTGTATTTGGTTGAAACTTCTGATTGGCTGAACTGCTCGCTAATGATTGTAGTAAAAAAGCAGAGAACAAAGGGTTGTTCAGTGGCCATTTGAAAGGTAGAATAAGCATTTCACAATTTGATTTGTAGATATGTAGTATTCAAGTGCGGAATAAGGTGGCTTCTCACGGTATACGGCTCTTTTTTTGGAGACTGATTTCTTTGTGTGAAACACATTAAGATCTGTGCTAATCTAGATCTTGGTGTGTGGCACTTTTACAAGGAGAAATTCACCTCCGAAAAAATCTGGACGCCGCACGTGGTGGCTACCTTTCACATTCGGATGCTAATGGAGTATCTAGTGATTTGGTAATATTTAGAGATGCAATAGATCTATTACAGCAAAGTTGTTTTTATGTCGACTGACCTTTTAAGAACAAGACTTATATTCTGCAGCAAAGAAGACTGAGCTAATAAACTGTTCTGATACTCGTAACTCACAATATAACCAGGCAGTGTGCTGCTCTGCGTCCCACATGGGGCCGCAATTAAAGTTAATTAAAAAACCAAATCTCATTTTTATTTAAAATCTTCTTCTTGCTTTTAATATTTAGAATGAATGTTAGAGATAAAGAGATCTGGAGAAATTATTTTATTTCACTTGGCAAGCATAGATCCTTTCCTTGAAAATAGAGCTTGAAAACCGATCAAAACAAACCACTCTTGGTTTACCCAATGTATGTACCTGACACTAGGATAGATAAAAACTGCTACTGATATGTTTACTCTAAAATCAAATACTTAAAAGGATAGGGAAGTCAACATTTAAATTTGGATGATTCAGACACTTCAATTCAGTTTTCTTTTTATCCTTTGTTGAAAAAGAATCTGTACATTTTCTGGGAGCTAGCTGGCGATTGGTGGCTACACACATTTGTCTCTTGCCATTGGCTCACTAGATATGTACAGCTAGCTCCCAGCAGTGCACTGCTGTTCCTTCACAAAGTATACCAAGAGAATGAAGCACATTTAATAGTAGAAGTCAATTGAAAAGTTATTAAGTTTATGCTCTATTTGAATTTTGAATGAAAAACAAATGGGTTTCCTATTAAAGGGACATTAACCCTTTGAGTGCTAAGCACTTTCCCACCTGAGTGCTGAGCTGATTTGAGGGATTTTTAACTATTTTTTCCTTTTTCTTTCAGATACAGACTTCTAAGCAGCATGTCCCCTTTCCCTATACTGTCCATTTTTTTTTCTTCAATAAAGTTGCGCGGTGATGTCATTGCGCGTGACGTCACCACGCAAAACGTGAAGCCCCGGCGATGCCTGTCACTATACAGGCCCGATTGCTGGGGTAAGAGCGGGTGGGAGCCCCCAGATCTCCCTCAAGGTGCGACAGTGCTAGCCACGGCTCTGAGCCGTCGTTGGCACCAGAGTGGGAAACCCTGTGACGGCTCAGAGCCGTCGTTAGCACTCAAGGGGTTAAAGACTATAAAACTGTTACTCTAGTAACTCATGTTTAACCCTTATGATTTGTTTCGTCCGACGGCCAGGACATTTAAGTTCTGGGCAACTGACAGGCAGTATTTTTTCTTTTAAAATAGCCCGATGGGCATACAGACACCTGACAGCACATAAGCGATTAACTCCAGAACCCTTAAACGACATTAGTACGCGGCAGCCTGGAACTTGGTGATCTGAGCGCTTGCTAGTGGTAAGATGACTTGTAGGGCACTTAACCCACCTGCTGCTCCCAGCTGCACCTAAAATTAAGCCCGGTGTGGCTGGTTTACTGCAACCTGCATGACAGGCTTCACTGTAAGTGCTAGGCAGACTCTGTTAGGTCTTAAGTTGTGTGGATGGAAAGCGAGGAATTGAGTATACAGCAGGAGGTATTTATAGATTTGATGTGAATGAAACCCAACTCCAAATAGAACGTTCATTCTGGATGACATATTTACCTGTGCAATAAGTAGGCTACATTCTGGCTTTTCAAATGAAGATAACAAGAGAACAAAGAAAATTGATAATAGGAGTAAATTAGAAAGTTGCTTAAAATTGCATTATCTGATTTATGAAAGAAACGAATGTGGGTTTAGTATCTCTTTTTAAATTTGTTTCTGTATTGTGGGAGGCAACCTAGGGGCTACTCCTCTCCCTGATGTTGTTCCATTTGCTTATAGGTCTTTTAACATAGTGATCAGCGGATAGCAACCTGGGCATGTGACCTCTCTTTTAAAAGTGGGTTAACTTGGCCCATTGCAGTGCTTATTTTGGGGTGCGGGGGGTCAATGTTAAAGCCCAAAGCACAGTAAAATGCACCACAGAGACAGATGATATTTCTGTGTCATCTGCTATCTAAAGCAAAAAGGGAAATCCCTGTTTTCATGTGAGGGGTATTGTGTGTCGTATGCTGTCTTTAGAGGATAGCTGTTCCTTTGGGGCCAAACACATCAAAAATACATTAAAAAATTAAGTTACACTCTCTAATGAAATGTATTCACAAAAAATATTGCACCAAAAAAAGTTAAAATGGCTCAAAGATATGAGATCTCAGGTGTTAGAAAAAAAGGTAGGCAAAGGTCTTTAACATTGAGATACAACATATACATGTCTAAAGATGGATATGTGTGTATATATATATATATATATATATATATGTACCAAAATACCATCGGCTATATGTAGAAATTTGTATTTATGAATAAATAGACCATATTATGTTATGTGAAGAACACTGGAATGTGAAATATTAATATTTTCATGTTGGGTTAGCGCAGATTAGAACATGAGATCGTTTTTGCCCAAGAGTGGGGAGTTAGGTTGTTAGTTTTTTTTTTTTTTTGTCTCTCCATTGACTTCTATTGGGGAATACATGAACGTGCACGCAATATTCTAACTTCGGATTCTTGCACTCGTTGAGTCGGTGCGAAAGCAAAAACAGTTTACTTTCAACTCATAATACGAATACAAAAATCGTACTCCTAGCGCAATTAACGCTCAAGCGTGAGCTTTAAATTGCACTCCACTTGTAAACTGGCCCTTAAATGGCCATTATAGTGAGAGAGAGAAAAAAAGACTGCAGGGGGTCCCTTAATTGTTTTTTGGGATCAACACAAGATTACTATGAGTGTGTGTGTGCACACGTTTGTATGAGTGATTCACTTTTCTTCTGTATTTTGCTTAATGTGATACAGGCACATTGTACCTCTTCAAATGTGTGGATGTTGTTCACCGCCACATTCCAGAGAGAGGCCTATATGGAGATAGACAAAGAGTCTGTTAGTGATTAGCAATGGCTACAAAGGTATAATTTACTTATTTTAGTTAATAATCACTTGTGTGGTATATTGATGAATAAAAAACAAAATAATTGTGTGACAAGGAGTTTAGTTTAAACTATCCTATAGTATAAAAGGCCAAGTGTGTTTGTCCGAAGCTGTCATGCGCAGTAGAGACAGCACGACTACCTGATCTGCTGCGGCACGGTGACAGTGGGTGGAAGTGGGTGTGGACGGGTGTGAGTGGACACGGCCGAGAGAGAGAATATAAAGATAGAGAGGGGGGGAGAGAGCAAAAGAGATGGGAAAGAGCTAAAGAGGGTAAGAGAGAGCTAAAGAGGGGGGAGAGAGCAAAAGAGTGTGTGTGGGGGGGGGGGAGAGAGCGCAAAAGAGAGGAGGGGAGAGAGCGCAAAAGGGGGGGAGCGCAAAAGGGGGGGAGAGCGCAAAAGTGAGGGGGTGGAGAGAGAGCGCAAAAGAGAGGGGGGAGAGAGAGCGCAAGAGAGTGAGGGGAGAGAGAGCAAGGGGTGGGACCAATGTACTGCAAAAAATGGCCCGTGTGAACGGGCTTTAGGACTAGTATTATAATAATAGGGGACTGCGGGTCTTGAAAAACTATCCAATGCAAAATGGGGTCCCAGGTGAAAAAATTCAGGAAGCTCTGTTTTAAAGTAATGGCGTTGTTATACAAGATTATTCACAAAGAGATGTTTGTCTTGCAATCACCCGTAGCATGTATATTTGCATGTATGTTACATTTGCCAATATATTAAAGGTTTCACAGACCTAACACCATCGTTTGATTGCTGCTATGATTAAATCTTCAATCCATTCATTTTCAAACGTGCATTTGTTGTTAACAAAAGGTTCTTTGTGTCAGAAACAAAATCCAGTCTCCATACAAAATTCCACACATTTAACTGTTGCAGCATGAACATTTTGTTAGAAAATAGCATTGCAATTTGTGAGGTTCTCATGTTTTGTTTTAAAGGAACATTGGTAAAGGGACATAAAATTAAAAAATGTAACTTTCATGATTCAGATAGCACATGATATTAAATTAGGATTATTATAGCCTTGGTGTATAAATAATCTAGATTTTAATAAAGACAGGAGGCGAATATTTTGCTTCAGGTCTTTACTGAAATCCAAACAGCAGCAAAGAAAACTGAACAGAAATTTGCATAAAAGTTGCAACAGTACAGCACACAGAGTATAACGGTTCCAACACATCATATCAACTTCCTCTTTTCTGCGATAAAGACACAGGAACAAATAACCAGAACCATCAACGATCACCGTCAAATAACAGCTGAAGAGAGAAACCATGGACATGAATTATCCAGATGATTAAACTGAAAGATAAAAGAGAAACATACAGATAACCACTATTCCCTATGATAATCATTCAATCATGCAGTAAACATAAAACAGAACAACCCTCCCTTTTTTTTTGTTAGTTTTTTTTAGGGAGGGGAGAAAAATGGAAAGGGAAAAAAATTTGCCTCGTGCCTTTAATAAAATCTAGATTATTTATACACCAAGGCTATAATAATCCTAATTTTACAGCAAGACATGAGGCTTCATATTTTGCATTTTTAATGCACAGAAGTAAGAACATTGGCTGCATGAGGAATAGGTTTAAAATAAAAATGGGAAAAAGTCGAACCCGAGGCCCAGTCTGCGGCTTTTAGAATATCTTGAAGTTGACTGCACGACAAAAGGACTCTGGAAGCTGCCGCCCCTCTGACCGAATGAGCCCTGAAAGACAAATTAATGCCAGCCGAAGACATGAGCCAACAAACCCATCTGGCCAGAATAGGAGAAGAAACAGGTTTAAACAGGGGATCATAAGAAATTAAAATCTGACCCTGCTGAGATGAGCGAGAAGGGGAGGTTCTACCCAAATATTCTTTAAGGCAAAGAACAACACAGATTAGGGTCCTCAGGGAAATAGGGATAGAATATGGACGACAAGGCGGTTTTGGTACACTGAGAGACTACAAAAGAGATACCCTCCGGAGAAAAGGTGAGACCCTCTAAGTCTAAAGCGTGAATGTCCGAGATCCTACGAAAGGAGGCGAGGCAGAGAAGCATGGCCAATATCGCGGACAGTTGTTTCAAGGAGAGAGACTCATTATTAGGCCAAGACCTGAGAATATTTAGGACCGAAGAAACGTTCCAAAATTGAGAATATCGAGGTAAAGGAGGACATTTCAAAAGAATGGCCTTTAAAATACAACACACCAACGGGTGTTTGCCCACCATAGTACCATCCAAAGGCAGAAGTCCTGCGAAAATAGCTGAACGAACAGCGTTTATCGAGCAATTAAGCTTTCCCCTGAGAGAAAAGTTCCGTCAAGAAATTCACAATTGGCTTAGGAGGGGCTGAAAAGGGATCAGCCTGCCTGCTATCGCACCAACAAACCTTTGATCCCCAGGCTGAAAAATTAAAATTTTTTAATGTTAATTAATTTCGCGCTCTCGCGCTCTCTCTCTCTCTCTCCCCCCCCCCCCCCATAGGACTGCACTCGCTGGGTTTTCACAAAATACTTTTTTATTAGGTAATGTGTCGGAGTTCACAGACCCCTTCCTCAGACCAGAACAAACATGCAACTGAACACAGTGACTTATAAACACATTAAGCCCCACCCACTACCAAATCAATTGTGAATTGCGCCAAAACTGGGGTTGTCATGGTGATAACCTCTATACCCCTCAGTGTGACCATACTACTAATCCAAAAAGTCATATAGGCCTCAAAGCTGTATAGATGGTGAAATAAATGCATAAGTCAATACATATGTCAATCAATAAAAAAACAAAAGTAAATATAGATATCTATGTGTCCCTATTCATACCTTAGTGTAATCATTAGATCAGAGGCATAAAAATATTAAATCATGTCATAATTGATGTAAGAAAAACAATCATATATAGCACATTGTCATATAAAGCAGTACATAACATTTAGTCACAAGGGTTATATAAATGTATCAAATCCTATCAGAACCACACTGCTCAATTGTCCCAACACATTATATTATGAATCCATTCTACAATATATGATATGCAGGCTCTTCAAAACCTAATAAAGGTGGTGTTTCTGCAGATTATTAAAGCCAGATCGTACTTGAAAGAAACATGTACATAGCAATCTCTTATCGATATCATCCAACCTACCTAATCAAATGTGTAGCATATCCAAAGTGCTGTTCAATTTATATGTCAGATCAGGCTCCAAATATTGTGTGGAGAGGAACGTATCGGACTAGCAAATCTAGCCCTTAGAATATATCAGGCGCCAAAAGAAACGGCTCCGGCGCCCGTAGTGCTCCTTAGCCTAGCGTATGGCTAATTAGCATATCCTGATGACGTACGCGTGTGTGTTAACGCGTCCTCATGGGAACATTGTTGCGAGCCAAAAAACAAATAGTGTGCGATCCTAACAGCCTTTTATCCATTACGCTAGCTAAGAGCAAAGATTCAAAGGGAGATCACATATAGACAACATCCTGTTACATGGGCATATGTTTTGAACATAGGTAGGCTAAGTATGGAACAGTTTATATATATATATATATATATATATCAATCCCCACGGTAGGTCATACATACTATACTCCATATAAAAGCCGGATTGTGCATACAGTGTGTACAATGTGTTTACGCCTAAGGCAAGCAGGGTGTGTATAAGGAAGAATTGTACCCTGCAATGTTAAAAACAATGTGATATCCACAGTCCTATAGGTATTGCTAGAAATGAAGAGGGATGCTTATATATTATTCTCTGTGATGGCTACAGTATATTTCTGCCATAGGATTAAAATACGTGTGATGACAATTTGGCAAAACAGAGAGTGATCCATATCGTGTATGTACATATAAATATATGACAGTAAAGCATAAGACCTTGTGCCTGGACCCCCACTTGTCCATACAGTGGAACCTCACAATATATCATTGGTTCACTGTTACAAATGGCAATCAAAGTTTAACCATGATGTCCTTAGCAAATCAATAAAGATGTGCTACCAATGTAATGTTATTATTTTTGATCCAGGAGGACCTGTGTCAATCCCCTCAAACAGTTCCTGTGTTAGGTTGTTATACATCCATCCAGTGTCCAATGTATGACCTTCAGACAGTTCCAGAGTATTCAAGGTACCCCATCGTTGCCCATATGCCACGTACTAATGTGACCTGCTTCCATCCGTGCGCAGACACCATATAGGCCCATAAAAGACTCTTAAGGAGGTCCCACCAAGTGTGTATCACACTAGGGCATATGAAACTCACTGATTAGTTAACCAACTAAAGTACTTCAAAGCAGGGCCAAAGCAGTGTGCAATACATGTACTCTGCTGGTCAATAGTCCAGCCCTTGTGTCCCACCATCGCGGGCGAATCGCACCAGGTGCTTCATCACAAGAGCGGAGTGATAAGTAGTCAATCTACCTTAGTATCAGAGGAAGCAGTGCCAGTCATTAGACATATTCAGGCCTTTGGGGTATAGGGTTCCAAGTCTATGAATCCATCTGGAGTAGGGTTCTAGCCCTGTCTCCACCACGTTTGAGGGCTGGAACATGGTCAGTTAGGATGAACCTTAAGTCAGTTACTCTATGTTTGGCCATAAGAAAATGTCTTGCCACAGGTTGGTCCGATACTCCTTTATCCAAGGCGCTCCTTATGGCTGATCTGTGATTAGCCATTCTTAGTCGTGCATTGTCCGTCGTTTTTCCTACATAAAATTGGCCACAGCAGCAGCTCAAAAGGTAGATCACATGAGTAGTTGTGAAGGTGATATAGTGTCTTATTGTGTACTTCTGAGTCGTATGTGGATGTCTGAAAACTTTACATGGGATCATTCCACTGCATGTTGTGCATCCCAGGCACCTGTAACAGCCCTTCTTCTTTGTTTTGTGCCATTGTTGTTTTATGTAGCATTGTTGTGGGTCTGTGGACATGAGTAGATCCCTTAGGCTCCTTCCTCGTCTATACCCCATAATGGGGGGATCCATATGTTCAAACGGTAAACTTGAGTCTGTCACTAGGATCTCCCATCTCTTTCTGATGTCCTGGGCCATCCTATCCTTCCCTTTATTGTAGGTGGTGGTGAAAATCATCCTTTCTTTTTTGGTCTGCTCCAGACGATTGGGCTGATTTCCCTCCTGTGTGGTCACCTCATCTATAACACCTTGTATAAGTTCTATTTTATATCCTCTTTGTAGGAACTTTTCAGTCATCATTTGTAGTTGTGTTTCACGATTGCTGGTTTCCGTGTTATTCCTTAATACTCGGATCATCTGTGACTTTATGATCGCCTTTCTGGTGTGTGGAGGATGGTTGTGGATGACCAATATCGCGAGGAAATACTTCGCCAACTCGATGATCATCAGACTTATAAAAAAACTTACCCGAGATCCAACTAACGTTTTTAAAAGGAATATTGATATTGTATTATCTGAAGCACGACAGCTGAACTGGATGAGCATGGATGAATATAATTTCCTCAACATTGTGTACCCTATCCATCCAATTTTGTATACTCTACCCAAGATACATAAGGACCAAAAAAAAACCCCAGGGAGGCCAATCATGTCAGTTAGGGGGTCCCTGCTACAACCCCTAGCAATATTTGTTGACGCCCTCCTACAGCCACTAGTGAGATCAATGGACTCTTACATTAGGGACTCAGGTGACCTCATCACCATACTAAACACCATGGATAATATTGGCAACAATAACCTTTTGCTCACCATGGATGTGAGAAGTCTGTACACGGTCATCCCCCACACTGATGGACTTAAGGTGGTTACACTAGCCTTGACACGGTTCCCATATGTGGGACCTCCGATCTCCCTGATTCTTGATCTACTGGAAAAATGTTTAACCCTAAATTACTTTCGGTTTGAAAGTACATTTTACCAACAACTCATGGGGACAGCAATGGGGTCAAATATGGCCCCATCATATGCTAACTTGTACATGGAACACTACAAGCATGATATCATAGACGTGTACAATATTGATACAGAAAAGGTACATTGACGATGTTGTTTTAATATGGCAGGGCACAGAGGACTCCTTGAAGGATTGGGTAATACGACTAAACGCACTTGGGACCCAATCAAATTTGAGTTGAAGTATGATCTGAATAGCATTGACTTCCTGGACCTTAGAATTTACAAGAAACAAGGCACACTATTCACGACTCTCTCTATACCAAACCTAC
This sequence comes from Bombina bombina, assembly GCF_027579735.1. Taxonomy (NCBI): domain Eukaryota; kingdom Metazoa; phylum Chordata; class Amphibia; order Anura; family Bombinatoridae; genus Bombina; species Bombina bombina. The sequence continues at coordinate 253,859,595 of NC_069500.1, forward strand.
GGACTGGAATTCTATACTTGAAGCATCCAGCAACCATCCTCCACACACCAGAAAGGCGATCATAAAGTCACAGATGATCCGAGTATTAAGAAATAACACGGAAACCAGCAATCTTGAAACACAACTACAAATGATGACTGAAAAGTTCCTACAAAGAGGATATAAAATGGAACTTATACAAGGTGTTATAGATGAGGTGACCACCCAGGAGGGAAATCAGCCCAACCGTCTGGAGCAGACCAAAAAAGAGGATGAGTTTCACCACCACCTACAATAAAGGGAAGGATAGGATGGCCCAGGACATCGGAAAGAGATGGGAGATCCTAGCGACAGACTCAAGTTTACCGTTTGAACATATGGATCCCCCCATTATGGGGTATAGACGAGGAAGGAGCCTAAGGGATCTACTCATGTCCACAGACCCACAACAATGCTATATAAAACAACAATGGCACAAAACAAAGAAGAAGGGCTGTTACAGGTGCCTGGGATGCACAACATGCAGTGGAATGATTCCATGTAAAGTTTTCAGACGTCCACATACGATTCAGAAGTACACAATAAGACACTATATCACCTGCACAACTACTCATGTGATCTACCTGTTGAGCTGCTGCTGTGGCCAATTTTATGTAGGAAAAACGACGGACAATGCACGACTAAGGATGGCTAATCACAGATCAGATAAGGAGCGCCTTGGATAAAGGAGTATCGGACCAACCTGTGGCAAGACATTTTCTTATGGCCAAACCTAGAGTAACTGACTTAAGGTTCATCCTAATTGACCATGTTCCTGCCCTCAAACGTGGTGGAGACAGGGATAGAACCCTACTCAAGATGGAGTCTAGATGGATTCATAGACTTGGTACCCTATACCCCAAAGGCCTGAATATGTCTGACTGGCACTGCTTCCTCTGATACTAAGGTAGATTGACTACTTATCACTCCGCTCTTGTGATGAAGCACCTGGTGCGATTCACCCGCGATAGTGGGACACAAGTAAGGGATGGACTATTGATCAGCGGAGTAAATGTATTGCACACTGCTTTTGGCCCTGCTTTGACGTACTTTAGTTGGTTAACTAATCAGTGAGTTTCATATGCCCTAGTGTGATACACACTTGGTGGGACCTCCTTAAGAGTCTTTTATGGGCCTATATGGTGTCTGCGCACGGATGGAAGCAGTTCACAATAGTACGTGGCATATGGGTAACGATGGGGTACCTTGAATACTCTGGAACTGTCTGAAGGTCATACTTTGGACACTGGATGGATGTATAACAACCTAACAGGAACTGTTTGAGGGGATTGACACAGGTCCTCCTGGATCAAAAATAATAACATTACATTGGTAGCACATCTTTATTGATTTGCTAAGGACATCATGGTTAAACTTTGATTGCCATTTGTAACAGTGAACCAATTTATATATTTTGAGGTTCCACTGTATGGACAAGTGGGGGTCCAGGCACAAGGTCTTATGCTTTACTGTCATATATTTATATGTACATACACGATAAGGATCACTCTCTGTTTTGCCTAATTGTCATCACACGTACTTTAATCCTATGGCAGAAATATACTGTAGCCATCACAGAGAATAATATATAAGCATCCCTCTTCATTTCTAGCAATACCTATAGGACTGTGGATATCACATTGTTTTTAACATTGCAGGGTACAATTCTTCCTTATACACACCCTGCTTGCCTTAGGCATAAACACATTGTACACACTGTATGCACAATCCGGCTTTTATATGGAGTATAGTATGTATGACCCACCGTATATATATCTGTTCCATATATATCTGTTCCATACTTAGCCTACCTATGTTCAAACATATGCCCATGTAACAGAATGTTGTCTATATGTGATCTCCCTTTGAATCTTTGCTTTTAGCTAGCGTAATGGATAAAAGGCTGTTAGGATCGCACACTATTTGTTTTTTGGCTCGCAACAATGTTCCCATGAGGACGCGTGAACACACACGCGTACGTCATCAGGATATGCTAATTAGCCATGCGCTAGGCTAAGGAGCACTACGGGCGCCGGAGCTGTTTCTTTTGACGCCTGATATATTCTAAGGGCTAGATTTGCTAGTCCGATACGTTCCTCTCCACACAATATTTGGAGCCTGATCTGACATATAAATTGAACAGCACTTTGGATATGCTACACATTTGATTAGGTAGGTTGGATGATATTGATAAGAGATTGCTATGTACATGTTTCTTTCAAGTACGATCTGGCTTTAATAATCTGCAGAAACACCACCTTTATTAGGTTTTGAAGAGCTTGCATATCATATATTGTAGAATGGATTCATAATATAATGCGTTGGGACAATTGAGCAGTGTGGTTCTGATAGGATTTGATAGTCACTGTGTTCAGTTGCATGTTTGTTCTGGTCTGAGGAAGGGGTCTGTGAACTCCGAAACGTTACCTAATAAATAAGTATTTTGTGAAAACCCAGCGAGTGCAGTCCTATGTTGAAGATTACTATGAATATTATTGATCTTGCACCCTGGTTGGCGACTGTATGACATTGTGAGTGCAGATACACATGGAGGATATATATATATATATATATCTATATATATCTATATATATATCTATATCTATCTATCTATATATATATATATATATATCTCTAACAAAAATTATTTCCCCCCAAAGTACAGATTAAATAACATTTATGTTTATTTGCCCACTCGACCATAATGCAGGCAACCCTATTGACCTATACACTTATTCGGTAAAATTCCCCTCCAGGGCTGTTACCAGAAGCAGCTCGCTCAGCCGACCGGCATACAAGCTGGTCAGAGGAGCGTCTGCCTAGGCCCCAATGTAAAGACGCGCGAGACTCGGAGGTGGGAGGGGCGGTCCTTCCTGAGACCGTGAGTCAGCTGAAAATAGTGATGAGATCGGTAAAACTACAGCCGTCCGATCACTGCAGGAAGGACGCCACTGCCACCAATGAGATTCATACAATACCACTTAGAACAGGTAGAAAAGAAATAAAGATATACAAGGAAAAAGAAAGTAAGGTTCAGATTAAACGAATTATGCTACAAAAATAACGGAATATAAACAGAATTAGATTACCAATAACGGTAACTAAATATAAAGCATAAGTAGCTAAGTGTAATCAGGAATAAACTAAATAAACCAATATAATATAGATAATATACCAATGTAATTAGAGAGATATATAGGAGAAAAAAATTATACGTGACCTGCTGTCTGGGCGCAGCAAAGGAAAGAGGAAGTTAATATGATGTGTTGAGACTGTTATACTCTATCTCTGTGCTGATTGGTGCTGTACTGTTGCAACTTTTATGCAAATTTCTGTTCAATTTTCTATGCTGCTGTTTGGATTTCAGTAAAGATTTGATGCAAAATATGAAGCCTCCTGTCTTGCTGTAAAATTAAGATACATTTTAATGTACTTTTATTATAAAATTGCATAATTAACTAATAAACAAGTGCACAATAAAAAAAAGAAAATGCAATTACACTTACTCTGAATTTCAAATAAGCAGAAGATTATTTTCTGGCAAATTTTATTTTTTCCACGTTTGCCTGCCCCTTGTATCATGGGACAGACATCAGCCAATCACAGACTAGTATACGTATAACTGTGAATTTGTGCACATGCTCAGTAGAAGCTGGTGCCTCTGAGTGTGAATATAAAAAACTGTGCAAAATTCAATAATGAAGGTCAATTGGTAAGTCTCTTTAAACTGTGTGCTCTATCTGAATCATTAATGTTTAATTTTGACTTTATCGTTCCCAAAAGCAGCCATATTTAGTTGAGAATGTGTACTTTTGCAGTGCTACTTAGGTTTTCTTCCTAAAAAGCACAGTTCATCCCTGAAAAAAATACAAGGCAGTACCCCTCAAAACTAGACATGACATCTACGGATGGGTGAATGATTCAAAACATTAAACATTTTAAAAATGTTTGTAATATTCGTTAAATTCAAATTTCAAATGTTCATATAAACATTCTAACATTCTTTTATACAAAATATTTTCGCATTTTAAAGAACATTCAAAAATATTTTGTTCGAATAATTCAAATGTTTAGTTTTATGTATTTTACATCAAATTCAAAAATATTACTAATATTCGATTTTAAATTCGTTTTATGCAAATCAAATTTTTAATCTATTTCGAAATAATAGTCCTTTGCTAAATATTTTCAGATATGGCTCATTTGTAAAACAAAAGTAGCCTCATTATGGGCCTTATTCTACAAATGTTTGCACCATGGAGTAATATGATCACATTTCCCTTGCATGTGCCGACCATACACAATATTATTTATGAAGACCGTTGAACCTGGAACTCTCTCTCATAGCAAGAAGTGAAGCTTTCTGGATTGCAGAATCTAGATGGGCAGAGTAAATTTTAAAGGAGCACATGGTACTGATAACTTTTTTTTTTTTTTTTTAGTAAATACAAATCAAAGTAAATACAAATCAAATTGTGCCATTTTGCAGCTTATTTTACCTTGCATTAAAGGTGACATAAACCAAGTTGGGATAGAAACAAAATATAATATGTACTTTAATTACTTTTTGCAAATTTATATTGCAGTGCCTTAATATTAACCCTTTTTTTTTAAGTTTCCGAATTGTACAGCTCTAACTCCCCTCACACATTTCCTTCTCTGGCTGTATCTATATTTACTGTTGCTTTGGTAGAATGCAAAAGTGCACAGTGATTATCTGCAAGAGCATGCCTAGAAGCTGTCAACTCAGTTGAAATACAATGCCTGTGTCTAAACACTGATAAGGGGTTGGGAGCAGATTACTCCAGACAGCATGACTATGTAATTAATTTTGCTTGTTTTTGAAAATTAAATTAAAATACTTGCCAGCAATTTTTAAACAATTTTTTATGCAAACAATTTTTTACTTAATTAGCCCTTTTAGGATATGCACAGATCTCAACATGTTGTATGACATTTTAAACAAATCAGTGCAGTAATCACATTACATATTTGGAGACAAACTTAGTTTGCATTTGGTGAAATAAAAGAGCAAGATATGCAGGAGTAACATGTGACATTAAATGCTCATATAAACCTGTTCAATTATTTGTAAAAAAATTAGATGATGTATTTGCTTTTTACATTGCTGCAATTCTAATTTGTATTTCTGTTTTTTCTTTTAGAGCTGAGATACTGCAGTTAAGCTAACTTCAAATAGAAAAGCATTAATTTGCAAGAGATGAAGTCTGGAAATGAGGCTCCTGCGTTATCATACTTTCAAGAGGCTTGTCTACAAGGATATTTTTTCTCTCTGTGAAAAATATCTGCCCTGATGAAACCAGTATCGTGTAGCTTTTAAGGGAAACAGTACTATGTCTGTTAGTGCAACAGAGGGGGACATTCCCAGATTTTTTGTGGGTTGTGAGGAAGCCGATGATGTCTTAGAACAAAATAAAGCTGAAAACTTGAATAGGCTCTACGAAACTATTGATGATGATGAGGATGATGAATATGATTCTGTAAGTATAAACAATATTAATTCTATAGGTCCATCATTTTAAGTGCATTTATGTGAATAGGCTTATTAATATTTACTGTATTTTACTTTCTGTATTTGGGCTTTGTTAACCCCTTCACACTACCGGGACTTTCAGAGAAGAACTTGCCCAAAATACCGGAGAACTTTTAGCATTTTTGCTATCACTCCATTTAAACAGAAATAGATCCTTGTTTTTTTTTTTTTTTTTTTTTTTTGTGTTATTTACCTGTAAAAACTATATATTTAAGTAGACAACCCAATGTATTGATCTAGGCCCATTTTGGTATTTTTCATGCCACCATTTCACTGCCAAATGCGATTAAATAATAAAAAAAAAAGTTAACTTTTTCACAAACTTTGGGTTTCTCACTGAAATGTTTTACGTACTGCTTGAGTAATAGTGGCGCAAATGGTTGTACAAGCTTATCTGGGATCCCCTTTGTTCAGAAATATCAGTCATACATGGCTTTACCATTACTTTTTGGTAATTAAAATGCTGCTAATTGTAGCTGTGCACCACACTTCTATTATTACCGTCAGTGAAGGGGTTAATCAGGTAGCTTGTAAGGTTAATTTTATCTTTAGTGTAGAAATTACCCTCCCACCTGACACTTCCCACCCCCTGATCTCTCCCAAACAGCTATTTTCCCTTCCTCACCCCCCACTGGTCATCACCATCTTAGGTAATGGCAGATAGTAGTCTGCCAATATGAAGTTTTAAAGCTATTTTTTTTTATTTTCTGCAGTGTAGGATCCCTACCAAACAACTCTCTAACCCTCCACCCCTCTAACTAATGTCAGCAATCTTAGGTACTTAGGTTAGCTATTTTTTTATTTTTTTGTAGTGTAGTGGTTCCCCCCCTCCGGCGATCGTTGGGGACCCCTCACCCCACCTTTTTCTGTAAAATAGTGCCCCATCCCTCCCTTTATTTTATTTTTTCTGCAGTGTAGGGCCATCCCATTCCCTCCCCCCCCCCCCTCCGCTGCTAAACCAGCCACCCGCCTCGGAGATTCCCTCCCACACCTCCCGCCGGCACCAGCAGATGAACGTTACAGACTGCGACACACACAATGTAACCATTTGTAATGATTGGCATCTGCTAATCGGGCTCCGGTTCCATATACAGGCAGATGCCTGGAGCTCAGAAACTCCAGCTCTCGACTGTAACTTAAAGGGACAGCCTAGTTAAAATTAAACTTTCATAATTCAGATAGGGCATGCAATTTTAAACAATTTTCCAATTTACTCTTATCAAATTTGCTTTGTTCTCTTGGTGTTCTTAGTTGAAAGCTAAACCTTGGTAGGCTTATATGATAATTTCTAAGCCCTTGAAGGCCGTCTCTTATTTGAAGGAATTTGACAGTTTTTTACAGCTAGAGGGCTAGTTAATTTGTGCCATTAAAGATAACATTGTGCTCACACCGGTGGAGTTACTTATGAGAGGGCACTGATTAGATAAAATGCAAGTCTGTTAAAATAACTGAAATAAGGGGGCAGTGTGCAGAGGCTTAGCTAATAACAAAGGTAAAAAATATATTAATATAACTGTTTTGGTTATGCAAATCTGGCTAATGGGTAATAAAGGGTTATCTATCTTTTTAAACAATAAATATTCTAGAGTAGACTGTCCCTATATAAATATAAATATAAATATTTATATATATATATATATATATATACATATATATACATATACGCCGTTTGGTATGATAAGCAAAGTAATGCACATTGCGTATACATGTCATATTGACTAAGGGGTTAATATATAAAGAATTGCTAAGCGCCGTAGAATGGCATAATTAATAAATGCATAATAAATAAATGATGTAAAAGCACTTGGTTTGAATTTCACATGAATAGTAGATTTTTTTTCTGATTAATTTCAAAGTTAGCGTTATTTTCCTTCCCACTGCATCATGTGACAGCCATCAGCCAATCACAAGATACATATACGTATATTCTGATTTTGAAACACAAGTTTCAGTTTTAGAAACTATTTCGTTGAAGTTTAGTTGAATATCATTTTAAGTCAGGGGTAGACCAGACTAGTGAGCTACATAAATACATTTCTTTACAGGCTACTAAATATGTAATTATTCTGACAGTTTCATATACATTTGTCAATTCATGTTTTAAGCCAAACACTAATGTGTTGCATTTTACCATTTGTTTGCAGCCTCCTGAACGACAGATTGTGGTTGGAATCTGTGCAATGGCAAAAAAGTCTAAGTCCAAACCCATGAAAGAAATCTTAGAGCGGCTTTCCTTGTTTAAATATATCACTGTAGTGATTTTTGAAGAAGATGTCATTTTGAATGAACCAGTTGAAAATTGGCCTTTGTGTGACTGCCTTATCTCTTTTCATTCCAAAGGTAAATGCAAATTCATAATTACTGTAATGCCCCCCACCCCAATAAGTAATAGATTATTTCATTTTCACTAGAAATACACAGAAATATAAAGTTAATTCAACATGTTTTTGTCTGCCCCTTAAAGTGAAAAGTTTAATGAATAAGTGCCTGGATTTTAAAAATACTCTTAAAAACAGAGGTACTTTCAGTCATTAAACTTTACAATGACACTTTTTAAAAAAAATACTTACCTTTTCTTTATGGAATGCAGACTGGTGATACTCCCCCTACTCCTGCTGTAGTTAGCAGATTGATGACGAATCCGGCTTCCTCCAATTGTTGCGTGCCCCCTTTGGCGTCCAACTCGTGAGACACGCAACGATTGGAGGAAGCCGGATTCATCATTGATCTACTAATTACAGCAGAAACTGTGGGCGGAGGATCGCCGGTCTGCTTTCCATAAAGAAAAGGTAACTATTTTAAAAAAGAAGCGTCATTGTAAAGTGTAATGAATGAAAATGCCCCTGTTTTTAAGAGTATTTTTTAAAAGCCGGCACTTATTCATTAAACTTTACATTCACTTTAAAGGGAGAGTAAACACATTAAAATTAAAATTGTAAATTTTTGGGAGAAATCTCTATTTATGTGTTGTGATACTGGTACCCACACAATTAGGGCTATTGAGTAATGGTGTAGTAAGAGGAAAAAAAAATACAAATATAATGTTACTAAACACTTTTACATGTGCTCAAAAAATATAATTAGGAAAACTTATTGTCAGTCATGAATTATAAGTGATAATACAATTTATTAATGATAGTGAACTAATAATGAAGCAAATTGTATGAATATTAAATTTCAAATAGCAAAAATAATTGTGTTAATAAGTCAGTGGTCAGCTAGGTTATAATGCAACAAGTGTGATAATACCATAGGCTAACCTATTACCTAATTTAAGTCAATGCAACTGTGTTATATACTGTAACTTATGCAATGCAAAATATAGAGAAAATATTTGCCACGATTTTATTAAAATACCAAGCAAAACTGCACAAGTGTCTGCGTGAAGTAGTTTGGAGATAAGAATGGGTAATGAGAACACAATCTTGGCTAAGTGGAAATGTGTCTTGTTACGCTGTGCATGAGGCATTTTATAAATTTGTTAGGCTAAATGGCTGCAGTGTAAGCCATCTACAATAAATAGCAATATGAGGTTTAGGTAACTTTTGCACTATTTAGCTATGACAAGTTAAAGGGACACTGAACCCAAATTTTTTCTTTCGTGATTCAGATAGAGCATGACCTTTTAAGCAACTTTCTAATTTACTCCTATTATCAAATTTTCTTCTTTCTCTTGGTATCTTTATTTGAAATGCAAAAATGTAAGTTTAGATGTCGGCCCATTTTTTTAAACAACCTGGGTTGTCCTTGCTGATTGGTGGATAAATTCATCCACCAATAAAAAAAAAGGTGCTGTCCTGAGTACTGAACCCCCCCCAAAAAAAAAGCTTAGATGCCTTTTTCAAATAAAGATAGCAAGAGAACGAAGAAAAATTGATAATAGGAGTAAATTAGAAAGTTGCTTAAAATTTCATGCTCTATCTAAATCACGAAAGAAAAAAATTGGGTTCAGTGTCCCTTTTAAGTATATGATACTGATAAGAAAAATATTGCTTTGCTAGTACCTGGGCCCTTAGGGTGAGACATGTCTTTTTGGAAACAAAGTAATTAAAAATCACATTTCCTAAATAATAGTGAAGAAAGAAAAATAAGTAAAAGTATTTGTTATATTACAGTAATAGTCCTGTATTCGGATGCTATGTTTGGGGTGAGGGAATCATGCAGTAAAAAAGAATATATAGGTACTTGTTTTGTTGGTTTCTCTGTGTATTGTGTGTAACCCTCTTTTTGTAAAAAATCTCATATGTAAATGCTAAGACCACTGTATGACTGTAATTGGCCATCTGTAACCTGCATAATTACGTTAATTTATAGTAAACAAAAACATAATATATATTTTTTTCTGACCAACAATAATCCGTATCAAATAAAATACATACAAAAAATAGAAGAATTCACTACTATTTTAATTAGATGCCCTTAATTAGTGATAGGGTTCTTAAAGGGACAGAAAACCCAAATTTTTTCTTTCATGATTCAGGTAGAGTATACAATTTTTAAACAACTTTTCAATTTACTTCTATTTTGTAATTTGCTTTATTATTTAGGTAACCTTTGATGAAAAGGAATAGCTAGGTAGGCTCAGCACCTGGGTGCTGTTTGCCGATTGGTGGCTTCACATTTTATATATAGCTATGCTTTTCAACAAAGGATACCTAAATAATGAAGTAAATTGAAAAGTTGTTAGAATTGTATACTCTATCTAGTTCATGAAGGGAAAAAATGGGTTTCCTGTCCCTTAAAAGGGACATTCCATCCAAAATTGCAATCCACATCAGTGCATTTCAGTTTTGAATAGAAGCATTTTTGTAATATATATGTATGGGCAAAAATGCTTGTAATAAAAACTATAGCTGTTTCAAAAGTGTATTTAAGTATGCACCGTGCACCAGCATTTTAAACACATCACTTAGAGAGTGTAAGATGCTTGTACCATCTGGTAATGACTCAATTTGTTAATTGCTGACATGATACAAGTCCCACTGGTGCTCTGAGCAGCTGCACTGTTTAAAATGCTGGTGCACTGAGAATATTTAGCTATGCTTCACATGCACGTGCAGAGAAAAATGCTAACACTAAAACAGTGATAACTTTTACTAGAAGCATTTTTGTCAATACATGTATATTGCAAATATGTTTCTATTCAAAGATGTAATTCATCTATGTGCATTTAAATTTTGACTAAAATGTCCCTTTAAGCTAATTGGATTAAAGCAGTCAATTCCAGCTGTTGCATTTCTTCAACGAAAAGAACACATTTACCATCAACTTATTATGTTTAAGCTTTACTTTTTGTAATTGTGTGGCCATTCAGCAAGTTGTGGCATATTAAAATGTTTGTAATGATTAATCTTTGTAAAATAAAAAGATAATTTTCTGAAGATTTATGACCTGGGCTTTTGGCAGTGATGAACTCAGATGTTACAAAACAAGCAAGACTGCAAGAGCCATGTTTTCTATATTGCAGCTATTTCTGTAATGCAAATAACTAGCATATTTGTGTTTAGGTCAAGCATGGAGGTGAGAATGCTATAATAATGTGATCTTTTATGGTCTTATTTTTATAAATAAAATGTTTTATTTAAGGTTTTCCATTGGACAAAGCAGTTGCTTATTCAAAACTCAGGAATCCATTTGTAATTAATGACTTGAATCTACAATATCAAATTCAAGACCGGTAAGATATATATAAATATATATGTAATATCATTGTCGTATTAAAGCTAAATGTAATACTGCATAACTTCCAACATTGGTCTAATTCTGTAGTTAGTGAATTGTGCCCTTTTTTATTTAATTTAATTTAAATATGTAATTGACCATTTTGTGTTTATCTTGATTTAACTGTGCAGAATAGAAGTTTATAGGATTCTCAAGGATGAAGGGATTTTGCTTCCTCGATATGCTGTTCTTAATCGTGATCCAAATAAGCCTGAAGGTAAGTAAAGTAGGTCATAATTGAATTTAAATCTCTATGTGTATGTTGTACATGCATATGTGTATTAGTCTTGGATTAGCAAGAAATGTTGTTGGCTGACTATTATTATTATTATTTTCATTATCATTTTCATTATTATTATAATACTTTATTTATAAAGTGACAACTTATTCTGCAGTGCTGTCCATGGGTGCAATTTTTATAAGTAAAACAATGATAAAAAACTTGTAAGAGACCAAACAAAATGTAATAAACAAATACAGGAAGAATTGAGGGCCCTATTCCTGTGGGAACTTACAATGTAGGAGGGACTGCAAAGGTGAGAATGATGTGAATACAGAGTTAGATGAGGGCAATTATCAGGTAAGTGGAATTCTTTCTCTTATAAGGTGTATCCAGTCCACGGATCATCCATTACTTGTGGGATATTCTCATTCCCAACAGGAAGTTGCAAGAGGACACCCACAGCAGAGCTGTCTATATAGCTCCTCCCCCAACTGCCATATCCAGTCATTCTCTTGCAACTCTCAACAAACATGGAGGTAGTAAGAAAGAAGTGGTGAAATGTAGCTGTTATTTTGCTTCAATCAAAAGTTTATTATTTTTAAATGGTACCGGAGTTGTACTATTTTGTTCCAGGCAGAAAAATAGAAGAATCTGCCTGTGATTTATATGATCTTAGCAGGTTGTAACTAAGATCCATTGCTGTTCTCACACATGACTGAAGAGAGAGATAACTTCAGCGGGGGAATGGCGTGCAGGTTATCCTGCTATGAGGTATGTGCAGTTAAGATTTTTCTAGAAGATGTGAATGCTAGAAAATGGTGCTGATGCCAAATTTATGTAAGGTAAGCCTGAATACAGTGATTTAATAGCGACTGGTATCATGCTTACTTTCTGAGGTAATACTCTTTTATATTTACAATATAAAACGTTTGCTGGCATGTTTAAATGTTTTTATATATACGTTGGTGATAAAACTTTATTTGGGCCTAGTTTTTTTCACATGGCTGGCTTAAATTTGCCTAGAAACAGTTTCCTGAGGCTTTCCACTGTGTTACTATGAGTGGGAGGGGCCTAATTTAGCGCTTTTTTGCGCAGTAACTTTTACATCTCTAAAGGGCTCTTAGGCTTTCCAAAATCATTTGTTGGGGAAGGTAGGCCCACAGCAAGGCTGTCGCAGTTTGGTGTGACTGTTAAAAAACTATCGTTTTTTGATCCGTTTTTTGAACTAAGGGGTTAATCATCCATTTGCAAGTGGGTGCAATGCTCTGTTAGCTTATTATACACACTGTAAAAATTTCGTTTGATTTACTGCCTTTTTTCACTGTTTTTCAACTACTGACAAAATTTGTTTCTCTTAAAGGCACAGTACCGTTTCTTATATTTGCTTGTTAACTTGATTTAAAGTGTTTTCCAAGCTTACTAGTCTCATTGCTAGTCTGTACAAACATGTCTGACATAGAGGAAACTCCTTGTTCATTATGTTTAAAAGCCATGGTGGAACCCCCTCTTAGAATGTGTACCAAATGTACTGATTTCACTTTAAGCAATAAAGATCATATTCTGTCTTTAAAAAATTTATCACAAGAGGAATCTGACGAGGGGGAAGTTATGCCGACTAACTCTCCCCACGTGTCGGATCCTTTGACTCCCGCTCAAGGGACTCACGCTCAAATGGCACCAAATACATCTAGGACGCCCATAGCGTTTACTTTACAAGACATGGCGGCAGTCATGGATAATACACTGTCAGCGGTATTAGCCAGACTACCTGAATTTAGAGGAAAGTGAGATAGCTCTGGAGTTAGACCAAATACAGAGTATACTGACGCTTTAAGAGCTATGTCTGATACTGCCTCACAATATGCAGAAGCTGAAGAAGGAGAGCTTCTTTCTGTGGGTGATGTTTCTGACTCAGGGAAGATGATGCAACCTGATTCTGATATCTCTACATTTAAATTTAAGCTTGAACACCTCCGCGTGTTACTCAGGGAGGTTTTAGCTGCTCTGAATGACTGTGATACAATTGCAGTGCCAGAGAAATTGTGTAGACTGGATAAATACTATGCAGTGCCGGTGTGCACTGATGTTTTTCCAATACCTAAAAGGTTTACAGAAATTATTACTAAGGAATGGGATAGACCAGGTGTGCCGTTCTCTCCCCCTCCTATTTTTAGAAAAATGTTTCCAATAGACTCCACCACACGGGACTTATGGCAGACAGTTCCTAAGGTGGAGGGAGCAGTTTCTACTCTAGCAAAGCTTACTACTATCCCTGTCGAGGACAGTTGTGCTTTCTTAGATCCAATGGATAAAAAGTTAGGTTACCTTAAGAAAATGTTTATTCAACAAGGTTTTATCCTACAGCCCCTTGCATGCATTGCTCCTGTCACTGCTGCTGCGGCGTTCTGGTTTGAGTCTCTGGAAGAGGCTTTACAGGCAGCGACTCCATTGGATGACATACTTGACAAGCTTAGAGCACTTAAGCTAGCTAATTCTTTTGTTTCGGATGCCATTGTTCATTTGACTAAACTAACGGCTTAGAATTCTGGTTTTGCTATCCAGGCGCGCAGAGCGCTATGGCTCAAATCATGGTCAGCTGACGTTACTTCAAAGTCTAAGCTGCTTAACATTCCCTTCAAGGGGCAGAACCTATTCGGGCCTGGTTTGAAGGAGATTATTGCTGATATCACTGGAGGAAAAGGTCATGCCCTTCCTCAGGATAGGTCCAAGTCAAGGGCCAAACAATCTAATTTTCGTGCCTTTCGAAACTTCAAGGCAAATGCGGCATCAACTTCCTCTAATGCAAAACAAGAGGGAACTTTTGCTCAGTCCAAGACGGTCTGGAGACCTAACCAGACCTGGAACAAGGGTAAGCAGGCCAAAAAGCCTGCTGCTGCCTCTAAGACAGCATGAAGGAACGGCCCCCTATCCGGTAATGGATCTAGTAGGGGGCAGACTTTCACTCTTCGCCCAGGCGTGGGCAAGAGATGTCCAGGATCCCTGGGCGTTGGAAATTATATCCCAGTGATATCTTCTGGACTTAAAGGCTTCCCCCCCAAAAGGGAGATTTCACCTTTCACAATTATCTGCAAACCAGATAAAGAGAGAGGCATTCTTACACTGTGTACAAGACCTCCTAGTTATGGGAGTGATCCATCCAGTTCCAAAGGAGGAACAGGGACAGGGATTTTACTCATCATTCAAGATGGAGACTATTCGTACCATCCTACCTATGATCCAGGAGGGTCAATACATGACTACAGTGGATTTAAAGGATGCTTATCTTCACATTCCGATACACAAAGATCATCATCGGTTTCTCAGGTTTGCCTTCCTAGACAGGCATTACAAGTTTGTAGCTCTTCCCTTTGGGTTAGCTACAGCCCCAAGAACTTTTACGAAGGTTCTGGGATCGCTTCTGGCGGTCCTAAGGCCGCGGGGCATAGCAGTGGCCCCTTATTTAGATGACATCCTGATTCAAGCGTCAAACTTCCAAATTGCCAAGTCTCATACGGACATAGTGTTGGCATTTCTGAGGTCGCATGGGTGGAAGGTGAACGAGGAAAAGAGTTCTCTATCCCCCTCACAAGAGTTTCCTTCCTAGGGACTGATAGATTCTGTAGAAATGAAAATTTACCTGACGGAGTCCAGGTTATCAAAACTTCTAAATTTCTGCCGTGTTCTTTATTCCATTCCTCGCCCTTCGGTGGCTCAGTGCATGGAAGTAATCGGCTTAATGGTAGCGGCAATGGACATAGTGCCGTTTGCACGCCTACATGTCAGACCGCTGCAACTCTGCATGCTCAGTCAGTGGAATGGGGATTACACAGATTTGTCCCCTCTACTAAATCTGGATCAAGAGACCAGGGATTCTCTTCTCTGGTGGCTATCTCGGGTCCATCTGTCCAAAGGTATGACCTTTCGCAGGCCAGATTGGACAATTGTAACGACAGATGCCAGCCTTCTAGATTGGGGTGCAGTCTGGAACTCCCTGAAGGCTCAGGGATCGTGGACTCAGGAGGAGTCACTCCTTCCAATAAACATTCTGGAACTAAGAGCGATATTCAGTGCTCTTCAGGCTTGGCCTCAGCTAGCGACAATGAGGTTCATCAGATTTCAGTCGGACAACATCACGACTGTGGCTTACATCAACCATCAAGGGGGAACAAGGAGTTCCCTAGCAATGTTAGAAGTCTCAAAGATAATTCGCTGGGCAGAGATTCACTCTTGCCACCTATCAGCTATCCATATCCCAGGTGTAGAGAACTGGGAGGCGGATTTTCTAAGTCGACAGACTTTTCATCCGGGGGAGTGGGAGCTCCATCTGGAGGTGTTTAAACAATTGGTTCATCGTTGAGGCAAACCAGAACTGGATCTCATGGCGTCTCGCCAGAACGCCAAGCTTCCTTGTTACGGATACAGGTCCAGGGACCCCAAGGCAACGCTGATAGATGCTCTAGCAGCGCCTTGGTCCTTCAACCTGGCTTATGTGTTTCCACCGTTTCCTCTGCTCCCTCGTCTGATTGCCAAAATCAAGCAGGAGAGAGCATCAGTGATCTTGATAGCGCCTGTGTGGCCACGCAGGACTTGGTATGCAGATCTGTTGGACAAGTCATCTTTTCCACCATGGACTCTGCCGCTGAGACAGGACCTTCTACTTCAGGGTCCTTTCAACCATCCAAATTTAATTTCTCTGAGGCTGACTGCCTGAAGATTGAACGCTTGATTTTATCAAAGCGTGGTTTCTCCGAGTCAATCATTGATACCTTAATTCAGGCATGAAAGCCTGTCACCAGAAAAATCTATCATAAGATATGGCGTAAATATTTTTATTGGTGTGAATCCAAGGGCTACTCATGGAGTAAGGTCAGGATTTCCAGGATATTATCTTTTCTCCAAGAAGGATTAGAGAAAGAATTGTCAGCTAGTTCTTTAAAGGGACAGATTTCTGCGCTATCTATTCTTTTGCACAAGCGTCTGGCGGATGTCCCAGACGTTCAGGCATTTTGTCAGGCTTTAGTTAGAATCAAGCCTTTGTTTAAACCTGTTGCTCCACCTTGGAGCTTAAATTTGGTTCTTAAAGTTCTTTTTTTGGTAGCTATTTCCTCAGCTCGTAGAGTTTCCGAGTTATCTGCCTTACAATGTGATTCTCCTTATCTGATCTTCCATGCAGATAAGGTAGTTCTGCATACCAAACCTGGGTTTTTACCTAATAAGAATATCAATCAAGAGATTGTTGTTCCTTCTTTGTGTCCTAACCCTTCTTCAAAGAAGGAGCGTCTATTACACAATCTGGACGTGGTTCGTGCTTTAAAGTTTTACTTACAAGCTACTAAAGATTTTCGTCAAACATCTGCTTTGTTTGTTGTCTACTCTGGACAGAGGAGAGGTCAAAAGGCTTCGGCAACCTCTCTTTCTTTTTGGCTAAGAAGCATAATCCGCTTAGCCTATGAGACTGCTGGCCAGCAGCCTCCAGAAAGGATTACAGCTCATTCTACTAGAGCTGTGGCTTCCACATAGGCCTTTAAAAATGAGGCTTCTGTTGAACAGATTTGCAAGGCGGTGACTTGGTCTTCGCTTCATACTTTTTCAAAATTCTACAAATTTGATACTTTTGCTTCTTCGGAGTCTATTTTTGGGAGAAAGGTTTTACAGGCAGTGGTACCTTCCGTTTAAGTACCTGCCTTGTCACTCCCTTTATCCATGTACTTTAGATTTGGTATTGGTATCCCACAAGTAATGGATGGTCCGTGGACTTGGATACACCTTACAAGAGAAAACATAATTTATGCTTACCTGATAAATTTATTTCTCTTGTGGTGTATCCAGTCCACGGCCCGCCCTGTCATTTTAAGGCAGGTATTTTTTAATTTTAAACTGCAGTCACCACTGCACCCTATGGTTTCTCCTTTCTCTGCTTGTTTTCGGTCGAATGACTGGATATGGCAGTTGGGGGAGGAGCTATATAGACAGCTCTGCTGTGGGTGTCCTCTTGCAACTTCCTGTTGGGAATGAGAATATCCCACAAGTAATGGATGATCCGTGGACTGGATACACCACAAGAGAAATACATTTATCAGGTAAGCATAAATTATGTTTTTGTTACTGAGTTGGGTGTAAGAAAACAGGCTTTTCCTGTATTTGAAAGAGTGGACTTTTCCCACTAACTATTGAACTGCATTGATATTTTTTCATGTGTGATTTTTTTTTTAACCACTTAACATTACACAATGCACAACAAACCAATCTTTTATGTTTTTTTGTTTACAGCATTTACATCCATGCAATATTTTACACTTGTTGCATGATTCAGTCAGTGAGTGTATCAAACCGATTTGTCATTTGGATGTTATCAGTTTTCTTTTTTGTGTGTGTGTGCGCATGCTTACCTGTAAATAGAGAACATAATACATTTAAAGGGACAGTCAACAACAAAATCGTTATTGTTTAAAAAGATAGATAACGCTTTTACTACCCATTCCCCAGTTTTGCACAACCAACATTGTTATCTTAATATACTTTATAACCTTTAAACATCTAAATTTCTGCCTGTTTCCAAGCTACAACAGACAGCCTCTTATCACATGCTTTTTTATTAGCTTTTCACAACAGGGGAGTGCTAGTTCATGTAAGCCATATAGATAACATTGTACTCACGTTCGTGGGTTGTGGCTAACCATCGTTGTGCCATAAGGGAGGCAATAGAGAAGGGCACTGCAGACCAACCAGTGGCACATTGTTCAGGCTGGACACACAGCCACGAGCATACACTCAATGCTGATAGATTATATACCTCCATTAAAAAGAGGAGGGGATAGAAACAAGAAGTTGCTCCAAGCTGAGACCCAATGGATTTATTGTTTGGACACCGTAGCCCCAAAGGGACTTAACGCAATGCTAGACCTCAGTCTATTTTTATGAATTAACTGAGTGACTCTAGTGGAAATCGTGGCACAATGGTAATCCTGGACTTGATACTGTGCTATCCTTAACATTATCGTCATGATCATGTGATTGAACATGATTGGATATGCTAATTAGCCACGCGTGTCTGCTAGAGTTCAACACACTATGTGTGAGTGGATATGTTTGTTAGACCGTAATTTGCTGGATGTCAACCCATTGAGAAAGGTATCAGATAGGAACCGAAACGTTTGGGCTATGGAATTTTAACATTTGTTGAATAAAGCTGAATTTTATATGCTGAAAAAACGGTGAGTGATGCATTGTCTTTGTGACTCTTGACTATATATATATATATATATATATATATATATATATATATATATATATATATATATATATATATATATATATATATATATATATATATATATATATATACATACATACATACATACAGAGAGAAGTGCACTCACAGGAACGAACAACTGGCTCAATACCATTGTTAGCCTGTTCTACCACCTGGGTGCAGCTTTTTAGCACAGTGATGCTTTTCACAGAGCAGAACTTTCCTGTAGTATATCAATCTGATCCCGCCAATTACGGTCAGTCCAGCGTCGAAATACCAGGCAATTCTTCTCTGAACAAGGAACACAGCAACCCCAGACGATCGTTTCGGCCTTCATTGGGCCTTGTCAGTGAGGTGTAGCCATATTCCTCTAAGCACACTGAGCAAGGAGTCCACGTCTGGTTGCCCCTTTTTCCATAGGGAGACTAAATACATACAGAGAGAAGTGCACTCACAGGAACGAACAACTGGCTCAATACCATGGTTAGCCTGTTCTATGGGATCAGACTGATATACTACAGTTTACATTACTGGACTAAAAGAATCTGCACCCAGGTGGTAAATCGCCATAGATCAGGCTAACAATGGTATTGAGCCAGTTGTTCATTCCTGTGAGTGTGCTTCTCTCTGTGTGTATTTAGTCTCCCTATGGGAAAAAGGGGAATCCAGACGTGGACTCCTTTCTCAGTGTGCTTAGAGGAATATGGCTACACCTCACTGACGAGGCCCAATGAAGGCCGAAACGATCGTCTGGGGTTGCTATGTTCTTTGTTCAGAGTGAATTGCCTGGTATTTCGGAGCTGGATTGACTGTAATAGGTGGGATCAGACTGATATACTACAGGAAAGTTCTACTCTGTGAAAAGCATTACTGGGCTAAAAGAAGCTGCACTCAGGTGGTAAATCATCATAGAACAGGCTAACAATGGTATTGAGCCGGTTGTTCATTCCTGTGAGTGTGCTTCTCTGTGTGTGTATGTATGTGTGTATGTGTGTGTGTATGTATGTATATGTGTGTGTGTATATATATGTGTGTGTGTATGTATGTATGTATATGTGTGTGTGTGTGTATATATATATATATATATATATATATATATATATATATATATATATATATATATATATATATATATATATATATATATATATATATATATATATATATATATATATATATATAAAAACACGGAAGGGAATTGCACTCCAAGACCGGACCAGGTACACATCCTGTGACTCGGCAACATCCAGCCCTGGGTGCTAAATAGCACTCCAAAAAAGCTGTGATGTCACCAGAGCCACAGGCAGTTAACCCCAGTCCGGAATGGGTGCAAGAAACAAGGGGGATTACAAACAAAAAGAAATACAACACATAGAAACACCCAGCACTCACCAGCTAGCTCACAGCTAAGATAAAATCACAACTGGAAAGGTTAGTTACCGCATCTGGCCAAATGGCTAAAGCTAAGGCACCACGTCAAGGTCCTTTCCACTGCCTGAGTCCCTAACATAGCCACACCATGCGAGCTCACAAAGCCAAACAAACTGAGAACAAAGGAGGGGTGCACAGGTGGATGTAATCACCCAGAGAAATACAAAACACGGAAGGGAACTGCACTCCAAAACCGGACCAGGTACACATCCTGTGACTTGGCAACATCCAGCCCTGGGTGCTAAATAGCACTCCAAAAAAGTTATGATGTCACCAGAGCCACAGGCAGTTAACCCCAGTCCGGAATGGGTGCAAGAAACAAGGGGGATTACAAACAAAAAGTAATACAACACATAGAAACACCCAGCACTCACCAGCTAGCTCACAGCTAAGATAAAATCACAACTGGAAAGGTTAGTTACCGCATCTGGCCAAATGGGAAAAGCTCATATAATGTAGCCTTGGGACAGAATCTGTATGTTAATTGTTTTTCTCCTTTAAATAGATATATATATATATATATTTTTTATATTTATTAATTTTTATTATAATTATTTAACAGCATGTTACAAAAAGATGTCATTGTGGATACAAAAATTTAAACAGAAGAAAGAGGGAGAAACCATCAATCTCCAAAAAAAAGGAGAAAGTAATCCCATGTAGTGGAATGAGATAATTCTTGTTCAAGTAGAACTAGCCTGTCCATTTGAAAACAGTGGCTCCACTCCATGTGAGTGCATGGTGATTGACAATTTCACCAATGTACAAAACATAACTCAAACAACAACAACACTTTGCCGAAATTTCTTAATTTAAGATCACATTATAAACTTTTCTACACATCCAATGACATCCCTCGTCTTTGTATTTTTCTAATAACATTTGAGAGAAGTGCTAGTCTAAAGGATCATTATTAGGGTATCAGGCAGAGGTGGGACCGCATCAGTCATTCCATTTTAAGGTCTCACTAAGCTTATCATTCCTCCTAGGTCACTCCTGCAACTTGTGTAAAGCTCCCCCTTCTATCTTTAGATCGTTTTGGATTTCATCCCAGATGAATTTTAAATCATGGAAGAATCCTAACCTATTCGATTTAAAGAAACCGTATTCTTCCATTCTTAAGGTGTCCGTCATGTGAGTGTGCCAGTCTCTCAAGGTCGGGCAAATTTGCTAGATCGCTAGGCTAAGGAAATCACAGAGTTCAATGCCAGCTGGATTAGTCGTGTTCTTAATTTACATTTAGGTAACAGGTTCAGTAAGGCCGTTGTCAGGTCTAACTGATATGTGTGCCCCCCGCCCCATTATAACTTGTAGGATGTTCTGAATGCCTTCCCAAAAAGATGACAATTTGGGACATACCCACCAGATGTGTGTCATCGTCCCCCTTTCCCCACAACCCCTCCAACAAAGTTCAGACGAGGCAGGAAAAATGCATTTAAGTCTGGTAGGTGTCAGGTACCACCTAGTCAAGAGTTTGTAGTTTGTCTCTAAAAATCTAGCTGAGGAGGAAGATTTCCTTGTGTTATTAAACATTCTATCCCACTCTGCCTCTGTGAGAGTCCTATTCAATTCCCCATGCCAGCATTCTGTATAGTCAGGGAGTTTTGAGTTTTGTGTGTTAAAGGGACAGTATACACTCATTTTCATATAACTGCATGTAATAGACACTACTATAAAGAATACGATGCACAGATGCGTATATAAAAAACCAGTATAAAATGGTTTAAAAACTTAGAAGCTTTCAGTTTAGCTCTGTTGAAAAGGTAGTTGGAAAGCCCACTGCAAATGGGAAATAAGACACTCCCCCCCCCCTTCTTTTGCATATGAAAAGACCCTTTACACAAACAGGAGCAAGCTGGAGAAGGTAGCTGACGGTATTCAAATAAAACTTTGGGGCTTGGTTAGGAGTCTGAAAATCAGAGCAATGTTATTTAAAAATAAGCAAAATTATACATTTAAAAAAAACCCCAAAAAACTTTATGGGCTTTATAAATAGATCATCTACAAAACATTTATGCAAAGAAAAAATGAGTGTATAATGGCCCTTTAACTAGGAGTCTCCTAGCCCATGATAAGGTGTGATGTGCTGGAGTTGTCATAGCGCATGTCTGTTCAAAGGGTGTTAGATTTCTTGTAAGTGACTGTGTAAGTGGGTGGGTGTGGAGGAAACGGTGAACCTGGTTATATTTTAGCCACTTAACAAAGACTCCACCTAGGATGTCTGTAAGATCTGTTCTGTTTTTGAGTTTGCCATCACTGATCAAATTGAATAGGGGAACCTTATAACCCATCTCCCAATTATTCAGGTTATTCCTGTCACCCCTCCTAGTAGCTCAGCATTCGGGGAAATTGGGGACATGGGTGATCTGAGTGTTGATATTCCTGGGAATCTCTTTATCAAAATATCCCATAATTCAAACACATGGTGTAGAAGCGGATATGCTTTCAACCATGGGGGCCGATTCTGCCCTGCTATCCAACATAAAGCTCCCGGAGAGGGGGAATGAAGTATATGAGAGTCTATTGGAATCCAAGCCTTAGAGTCCCTATTTCTCCAACATAGGTGTGTCCGGTCCACGGCGTCATCCTTACTTGTGGGATATTCTCTTCCCCAACAGGAAATGGCAAAGAGCCCAGCAAAGCTGGTCACATGATCCCTCCTAGGCTCCGCCTACCCCAGTCATTCTCTTTGCCGTTGTACAGGCAACATCTCCACGGAGATGGCTTAGAGTTTTTTAGTGTTTAACTGTAGTTTTTATTATTCAATCAAGAGTTTGTTATTTTAAAATAGTGCTGGTATGTACTATTTACTCAGAAACAGAAAAGAGATGAAGATTTCTGTTTGTATGAGGAAAATGATTTTAGCAACCGTTACTAAAATCCATGGCTGTTCCACACAGGACTGTTGAGAGGAATTAACTTCAGTTGGGGGAACAGTGTGCAGTCTCTTGCTGCTTGAGGTATGACACATTCTAACAAGACGATGTAATGCTGGAAGCTGTCATTTTCCCTATGGGATCCGGTAAGCCATGTTTATTAAGATAGTAAATAAGGGCTTCACAAGGGCTTATTAAGACTGTAGACTTTTTCTGGGCTAAATCGATTCATTATTAACACATATTTAGCCTTGAGGAATCATTTAATCTGGGTATTTTGATAAGATTATATCGGCAGGCACTTTTTTAGACACCTTATTCTTTAGGGGCTTTCCCAAATCATAGGCAGAGCCTCATTTTCGCGCCGGTGTTGCGCACTTGTTTTTGAGAGGTATGACATGCAGTCGCATGTGTGAGGAGCTCTGATACATAGAAAAGACTTTCTGAAGGCGTCATTTGGTATCGTATTCCCCTTTGGGCTTGGTTGGGTCTCAGCAAAGCAGATACCAGGGACTGTAAAGGGGTTAAAGTTAAAAACGGCTCCGGTTCCGTTATTTTAAGGGTTAAAGCTTCCAAATTTGGTGTGCAATACTTTTAAGGCTTTAAGACACTGTGGTGAAATTTTGGTGAATTTTGAACAATTCCTTCATATTTTTTCGCAATTGCAGTAATAAAGTGTGTTCAGTTTAAAATTTAAAGGGACAGTAACGGTTTTATTTTAAAACGTTTTTTGTACTTTGTTATCAAGTTTATGCCTGTTTAACATGTCTGAACTACCAGATAGACTGTGTTCTGAATGTGGGGAAGCCAGAGTTCCTTCTCATTTAAATAAATGTGATTTATGTGACAATGACAATGATGCCCAAGATGATTCCTCAAGTGAGGGGAGTAAGCATGGTACTGCATCATTCCCTCCTTCGTCTACACGAGTCTTGCCCACTCAGGAGGCCCCTAGTACATCTAGCGCGCCAATACTCCTTACTATGCAACAATTAACGGCTGTAATGGATAATTCTGTCAAAAATATTTTAGCCAAAATGCACACTTATCAGCGTAAGCGCGACTGCTCTGTTTTAGATACTGAAGAGCATGACGACGCTGATAATAACGGTTCTGAAGGGCCCCTAAACCAGTCTGATGGGGCCAGGGAGGTTTTGTCTGAGGGAGAAATTACAGATTCAGGGAACATTTCTCAACAAGCTGAACCTGATGTGATTACGTTTAAATTTAAGTTGGAACATCTCCGCGCTCTGCTTAAGGAGGTATTATCCACTCTGGATGATTGTGACAATTTGGTCATCCCAGAGAAGCTATGTAAAATGGACAAGTTCCTAGAGGTCCCGGGGCTTCCAGAAGCTTTTCCTATACCCAAGCGGGTGGCGGACATTGTAAATAAAGAATGGGAAAGGCCCGGTATTCCTTTCGTCCCTCCCCCCATATTTAAAAAATTGTTTCCTATGGTCGACCCCAGAAAGGACTTATGGCAGACAGTCCCCAAGGTCGAGGGAGCGGTTTCCACTTTAAACAAACGCACCACTATACCCATAGAAGATAGTTGTGCTTTCAAAGATCCTATGGATAAAAAATTAGAAGGTTTACTTAAAAAGATGTTTGTTCAGCAGGGTTACCTTCTACAACCAATTTCATGCATTGTCCCTGTCGCTACAGCCGCATGTTTCTGGTTCGATGAGCTGGTAAAGGCGGTCGATAGTGATTCTCCTCCTTATGAGGAGATTATGGACAGAATCAATGCTCTCAAATTGGCTAATTCTTTCACCCTAGACGCCACTTTGCAATTGGCTAGGTTAGCGGCTAAGAATTCTGGGTTTGCTATTGTGGCGCGCAGAGCGCTTTGGTTGAAATCTTGGTCAGCTGATGCGTCTTCCAAGAACAAGCTACTTAACATTCCTTTCAAGGGGAAAACGCTGTTTGGCCCTGACTTGAAAGAGATTATCTCTGATATCACTGGGGGTAAGGGCCATGCCCTTCCTCAGGATCGGCCTTTCAAGGCCAAAAATAAACCTAATTTTCGTCCCTTTCGTAGAAACGGACCAGCCCCAAGTGCTACGTCCTCTAAGCAAGAGGGTAATACTTCTCAAGCCAAGCAAGCTTGGAGACCAAGGCAAGGCTGGAACAAGGGAAAGCAGGCCAAGAAACCTGCCACTGCTACCAAGACAGCATGAAATGTTGGCCCCCGATCCGGGACCGGATCTGGTGGGGGGCAGACTCTCTCTCTTCGCTCAGGCTTGGGCAAGAGATGTTCTGGATCCTTGGACACTAGAAATAGTCTCCCAAGGTTATCTTCTGGAATTCAAGGGGCTTCCCCCAAGGGGGAGGTTCCACAGGTCTCAGTTGTCTTCAGACCACATAAAAAGACAGGCATTCTTACATTGTGTAGAAGACCTGTTAACAATGGGAGTGATTCATCCTGTTCCATTAGGAGAACAAGGGATGGGGTTCTACTCCAATCTGTTCATAGTTCCCAAAAAAGAGGGAACGTTCAGACCAATCTTAGATCTCAAGATCTTAAACAAGTTTCTCAAGGTTCCATCGTTCAAGATGGAAACCATTCGAACAATTCTTCCTTCCATCCAGGAAGGTCAATTCATGACCACGGTGGATTTAAAGGATGCGTATCTACATATTCCTATCCACAAGGAACATCATCGGTTCCTAAGGTTCGCATTCCTGGACAAGCATTACCAGTTCGTGGCGCTTCCTTTCGGATTAGCCACTGCTCCAAGGATTTTCACAAAGGTACTAGGGTCCCTTCTAGCTGTGCTAAGACCAAGGGGCATTGCTGTAGTACCTTACTTGGACGACATTCTGATTCAAGCGTCGTCCCTTCCTCAAGCAAAGGCTCACACGGACATCGTCCTGGCCTTTCTCAGATCTCACGGATGGAAAGTGAACGTGGAAAAGAGTTCTCTATCTCCGTCGACAAGGGTTCCCTTCTTGGGAACAATAATAGACTCCTTAGAAATGAGGATTTTTCTGACAGAGGCCAGAAAAACAAGACTTCTAGACTCTTGTCAGATACTTCATTCCGTTCCTCTTCCTTCCATAGCGCAGTGCATGGAAGTGATAGGTTTGATGGTAGCGGCAATGGACATAGTTCCTTTTGCGCGCATTCATCTAAGACCATTACAACTGTGCATGCTCAGTCAGTGGAATGGGGACTATACAGACTTGTCTCCGAGGATACAAGTAAATCAGAGGACCAGAGACTCACTCCGTTGGTGGCTGTCCCTGGACAACCTGTCACAAGGGATGACCTTCCGCAGACCAGAGTGGGTCATTGTCACGACCGACGCCAGTCTGATGGGCTGGGGCGCGGTCTGGGGATCCCTGAAAGCTCAGGGTCTTTGGTCTCGGGAAGAATCTCTTCTACCGATAAATATTCTGGAACTGAGAGCGATATTCAATGCTCTCAAGGCTTGGCCTCAGCTAGCGAGGGCCAAGTTCATACGGTTTCAATCAGACAACATGACAACTGTTGCGTACATCAACCATCAGGGGGGAACAAGGAGTTCCCTGGCGATGGAAGAAGTGACCAAAATCATTCAATGGGCGGAGTCTCACTCCTGCCACCTGTCTGCAATCCACATCCCAGGAGTGGAAAATTGGGAAGCGGATTTTCTGAGTCGTCAGACATTGCATCCGGGGGAGTGGGAACTCCATCCGGAAATATTTGTCCAAATCACTCAACTGTGGGGCATTCCAGACATGGATCTGATGGCCTCTCGTCAGAACTTCAAAGTTCCTTGCTACGGGTCCAGATCCAGGGATCCCAAGGCGGCTCTAGTGGATGCACTAGTAGCACCTTGGACCTTCAAACTAGCTTATGTATTCCCGCCGTTTCCTCTCATCCCCAGGCTGGTAGCCAGGATCAATCAGGAGAGGGCGTCGGTGATCTTGATAGCTCCTGCGTGGCCACGCAGGACTTGGTATGCAGATCTGGTGAATATGTCATCGGCTCCACCATGGAAGCTACCTTTGAGACGAGACCTTCTTGTTCAAGGTCCGTTCGAACATCCGAATCTGGTCTCACTCCAGCTGACTGCTTGGAGATTGAACGCTTGATCTTATCGAAGCGAGGGTTCTCAGATTCTGTTATCGATACTCTTGTTCAGGCCAGAAAGCCTGTAACTAGAAAGATTTACCACAAAATTTGGAAAAAATATATCTGTTGGTGTGAATCTAAAGGATTCCCTTGGGACAAGGTTAAGATTCCTAAGATTCTATCCTTCCTTCAAGAAGGATTGGAAAAAGGATTATCTGCAAGTTCCCTGAAGGGACAGATTTCTGCCTTGTCTGTGTTACTTCACAAAAAGCTGGCAGCTGTGCCAGATGTTCAAGCCTTTGTTCAGGCTCTGGTTAGAATCAAGCCTGTTTACAAACCTTTGACTCCTCCTTGGAGTCTCAACTTAGTTCTTTCAGTTCTTCAGGGGGTTCCGTTTGAACCCTTACATTCCGTTGATATTAAGTTATTATCTTGGAAAGTTTTGTTTTTGGTTGCAATTTCTTCTGCTAGAAGAGTTTCAGAATTATCTGCTCTGCAGTGTTCTCCTCCTTATCTGGTGTTCCATGCAGATAAGGTGGTTTTACGTACTAAACCTGGTTTTCTTCCAAAAGTTGTTTCTAACAAAAACATTAACCAGGAGATTATCGTACCTTCTCTGTGCCCGAAACCAGTTTCAAAGAAGGAACGTTTGTTGCACAATTTGGATGTTGTTCGCGCTCTAAAATTCTATTTAGACGCTACAAAGGATTTTAGACAAACATCTTCCTTGTTTGTTGTTTATTCCGGTAAAAGGAGAGGTCAAAAAGCAACTTCTACCTCTCTCTCTTTTTGGATTAAAAGCATCATCAGATTGGCTTACGAGACTGCCGGACGGCAGCCTCCCGAAAGAATCACAGCTCATTCCACTAGGGCTGTGGCTTCCACATGGGCCTTCAAGAACGAGGCTTCTGTTGATCAGATATGTAGGGCAGCGACTTGGTCTTCACTGCACACTTTTACCAAATTTTACAAGTTTGATACTTTTGCTTCTTCTGAGGCTATTTTTGGGAGAAAGGTTTTGCAAGCCGTGGTGCCTTCCATCTAGGTGACCTGATTTGCTCCCTCCCATCATCCGTGTCCTAAAGCTTTGGTATTGGTTCCCACAAGTAAGGATGACGCCGTGGACCGGACACACCTATGTTGGAGAAAACAGAATTTATGTTTACCTGATAAATTACTTTCTCCAACGGTGTGTCCGGTCCACGGCCCGCCCTGGTTTTTTAATCAGGTCTGATAATTTATTTTCTTTAACTACAGTCACCACGGTATCATATGGTTTCTCCTATGCAAATATTCCTCCTTAACGTCGGTCGAATGACTGGGGTAGGCGGAGCCTAGGAGGGATCATGTGACCAGCTTTGCTGGGCTCTTTGCCATTTCCTGTTGGGGAAGAGAATATCCCACAAGTAAGGATGACGCCGTGGACCGGACACACCGTTGGAGAAAGTAATTTATCAGGTAAACATAAATTCTGTTTTCTGTGCCATTCTATGATTCTCTGTAAGCACATAGCCCGATAATGTTTCTATCTTAGGCAGTCCCAACCCTTCCTCTCTGGCTGACCTGTACATAGTTGCCTTCTTAACTCTAGGTTTTATGTTACCCCAAACGAAGGAATCTAAAGCTCTTTATATCTTAGTGAGGAGGCTCTGCGGTAGGGTGATTGGGACGGCTTGTATCGCGTACAGCAATCTAGGGAGTACATTTATTTTTAAAATTTGGAGTCTGCCCCACCATGAAAAGGGACGGTCCTTCCAAGTCTTTAAATC
Source organism: Bombina bombina (assembly GCF_027579735.1). Lineage (NCBI taxonomy): Eukaryota > Metazoa > Chordata > Amphibia > Anura > Bombinatoridae > Bombina > Bombina bombina. The sequence goes on from NC_069500.1 coordinate 253,888,502, forward strand.
TGTTGATATAGTGGTAAGTAAATGAGTGAAATTAAGCTCTAGGAGGGATTTCGTGTTTGGAGTAAGATACATCCCCAAGTATTTGATCGCTTGTGGTTGGTGTTTGAGAGTGCAGGACTGTAAAAGGGTTTGAAATTCTTGAGATGGGAGGGAGATATTTAAGATTTCTGATTTCTGTTCATTAATCCTGAAATTGGAAAAGTCGCCAAATTGTTTGAGGACTTTCAGGACTTCCGGGATAGTTGTCTGGGGTGATGATAGAGTGAACAGGACATCGTCTGCATATAGCGAGAGTTTACAGTCTAAAGGGCCTATTTTAATGCTGGAAACCAGTGGATTGTTTCTTATTTTCTGCGCTAAGACTTCCATGCTGATTATGAATAAGATAGGGGAGAGCGGCAATCCTGCCTTGTGCCATTATGGATAATGAAGGGATCGGACATCATGTTATTCACTCTAACCTTTGCCGATGGTGCATGATAAAGGCTCTGAATTCTACGAAGCATACCCTCTCCCAAACCCACCTCCCTAAGTGTGGCAAATAAAAAGTCCCAGTTTAGGCGATCAAAAGCTTTCTCAGCGTCGGTGGAAATAACAACCATGTCCGTATTTGTATGTTTAGCGTGGTCTATTAATTGAAGTGATCTGATGGTGTTATTCCTAGCCTCTTGGCCAGGCACAAAGCCAGCATGATCAGAGTGAATGATCTGGGGGAGTATTCTGTTCAACCTATTAGCCAATATTTTTGTAAAGATTTTTAAATCTGTGTTCAATAAAGAAATGGGCCTGTAATTACCGGGGTGCGTGGGGGATTTACCTGGTTTGGGAACGACTGAAATTTGGGCCTCTAAGTACTCCGGGGGGAGATGTTCTACCTTTTATTTTTATATATATATCTATATAACTCTAAAAGGTGTGGCGCTAAGATATCCTTATATGTTTTGTAATATTTGTTTGAAAACCCGTCTGGACCAGGACTTTTATGTGATGGAAGGTCATTAATAACTTTCAATATTTCATGCAGTTTGATCGGTTCGTCTAAACTCTCTTTGTCCTCTCTTTGAATCTTATTCAAATCTGTGCTTTGAATATTAGTGTCTAATAGTTCTGTTTGCTTTATATGCTCACTACAGGGGAGATTGTAAAGATTCCCATAATAGGTCTTAAACGAATTAGCTATCAAAGTTGAGTCCGATATTTCCGTACCGTCTTCTTCTGTTATATTAAGAATGTAGTTGTGTAATGTTTTACGATTTAAGACCCTAGCGAGCAGGGTTCCAGACTTGTTACCCCCATGGAAGTATATCTTCCTAAGATATAAAGCTTTTACGCATGCCTCTTTATGCAAGTAGTTTTGTAGTTGGGTTTGTGACGTGGATAGCGCCTGTCTCTGGGGATTGTTTTTATGTGAATTTTCGTTAGTTTGTACTTTCTGTAGTAATGTTTTGTATTGTGCTAACGAAGAACATTTTATGATAGCTTTCTGTTTCAGCAATGACCCCCTGAGAACAGCCTTATTTGCGAACCAAGTCATTGGAGTATACTTCGTGGGGTTACAGTTTAGCTGAAAGTATTCTATCAAGGCTTCCTGAGTTTGTTGTACTACAAGTGGGTCGTGTAGCATAGCCTCATCCAGTCTCCAGTGGAACGGGTGTATTGGTAACGAAGGCCAAGTCAGAGTTATCGATATTGAGGAATGGTCAGACCATGTTATTGGAGATATATCAGCATCTGAAACTAATGGCATATTACTATGGTTAATAAACCAGTAGTCTATGTGTGAGTATGACTTGGCTGGATTAGAATAAAATGAGTACTTGTGTGTGGTGGGGTGAAGTGTGCGCCAAGTATCCAAAAGGGTGAGGCCCCTTAGTGTGTTAATAATTAGATTCCTAGTTTTAGACGTAGTGATGCTGCGGCCTTGTGAACAGTCCAAAGTCGGGAACAACGCTACATTTAGGTCTCCCCCCAACAGGAGTGTGCCTTTTTGGATCTCTAGGAGTTTATTACTGACTGTCGTCAAAAAGTGAGATTGACCTGTGTTGGGTGCGTATACGTTAGCCAGGGTAATTGGTCTATTAAACAACATGCCTACTAGTATTTTATATAGCGACCTTCCTTATCCACCAGTTTCTCCAACAGTTGGCAGTGTGTATTTTTATGAAATAATAATCCCACCCCGTTCTTTTTCTCTGTGTTAGAATGAAGGTATGATATGGGGAAATCTCTAAATCTGAATGTAGGCTCCTTGTTGATGACAAAATGGGTTTCCTGAACAAAAATAATGTTAGCTTTTTCTTTCCTCCCCCAATTAAGTGCTATAGATCTTTTAGTTGGGGAATTTAGGCCCTTACAGTTTTGAGAGATTAGTTTAATTTCTTTATGGTGTGTACCTGTATCGGTATTGTGGAATATAGCTCATTACCTTACGTCGGTGAAGTTGCCTAGTCATGTAGTGTCTATACTCAAGAGTCGCGGTTCCAAAGAAAAAGGCACCACTGAAGTGCTGATCAGTCCCACCCGTGCCTGTAGTAAAATAGTGGATGGAAGTAACTCTCCTACATGTGGAGACAGAGACCTCTCTCAGTCCTGGATCAAAAGTAAGTAATACAAGAGTATCATTATTTCGGCATAAACAACAAAACAATAAAACCATACAATAAACCATAAAACAAAAAACATTTCACAACTAAAATTCTCTGTAAAACATACCCAAGTAATGTTGGGGTTCATAGGGGAATTAGTTCAACCTAACGAGGTTGAAAGGCACCTGTGAAGGAGAGAAACAGTGTTAAAGGGGAGAAAAAAACCACAGCATAAACAATCGGTCTCAAGTGCAAATGAAACAAAGCACCAAGGAAAGACCATGGCGATAATCTTGCGTAAGGAACAGCTCTGGAATGTCTCTCAGAGAAACCATATCAGCCGGCCAGGCATTTGTTGCCAGAGGAACTGTGTAAGGATTCTGTAGATCTCTTAACTGGGGTCCAGATCTGCTGACCCTTTCCGTTGTTTTGAGGCATCATCTCTAGATCTTTTCTTTGCCGGTTTCGTCCATTGAGGACGTTGAGGTTTTGTAGTGCTGAGTTTCTTTGTGAGTCAGAGATATCCGAGGGCTCCAATGAAGGAATAGTAGGTTTTGGAATGCCCAATGTTTGGCAAAAGTGGTCCAGATCTTCTAATGTCCTGTATGTTGCAAGTTTATTCCTCTTCAGAACTTTCAAACTGAAGGGGAACCCCCATCTGTAGGGTAAGCCATAATCTCTCAGATGAAGCGTGAGGAATCTTATTTCTTTGCGGTTTTGTAAAGTGATAGGGCTGAGGTCTGTGAAAAATTGAAGTGTGTCCCCATCCAGTGTGAAGGATTGCTGTTTTCTTGTAGCATTCAATATTGCTTCTTTATCTGTGTATCTGTGAAACCTCAGAATTATATCCCTTGGGGGCTCCCCATCCCGTGGCATGGGTCTTAAGGCTCTGTGCGCCCTATCAATCGCCACATCAGGAAGCTGCTGGTTATTCAGTAGTTGTTTGAAGATGTTTTGTAGATGTGAGGGGAGAATGTCGCTCGTGACTTTTTCAGAGACGCCTCGGATGCGCAGATTTTGTCTCCTACCCCTGTTGTCGAGGTCTTCAAGTTTGGATTGGAGATATTCAATTTGTGATTCTTGGGTCTCTATTTTCCTGTTGATTAAATCCATGTTGAATGTAGTCTCTTCCTCTAATTCTTCCAAATAGGCCACTCTGCCTCCCATATCTGCAACATCTTTCTTTATTTCTGTTAAGTCCTCTTTCAACATTTTACTGACCTTTTGAAAAAATGAGGAATAGGTCTGCTTTAGTCGGAAGGTCCTTAAGGTCAGCTTTAGTTATAGGTGTTTCTCTGTCAGGAGGAGTTGGATCTTGTTGCTCTTCTTGAGACATTTGTGAATTTTCATCCTCCTCCACAGTTGGTGAATGTATAGTTTTGAAGAAGGTGTTCATCTTTGAAGTAGAAGTAGTATGTGTCTTTGTGCCTTTGTCCACCCTGGGGACTCTCCTGGTTGCCATAGTGTGATGGATTTGAGAAATGTCTTTACCAGTTGTATTGAAAGGTCTGGAATCCATTCAGAACATATACATATTTGTGGTATTATGTTGTGGACTTTAAGTTGTAATAAGAAAAATGAAAAACGGTTAAGTCATTAACCCCCTATCGAATGAAAGTCTGTGTTGATAAGCAGATTCCTCCTGTTGCTGAGGTTATCTGTGCTGTATTCCTATTGGGGTTTCTGCTGCAATCATATAGGGCACAGTAGGTGTGCTTATTAAATTGCCGAATGTAGCGTACACAAAGCCTCTTAACACTTCTATTAGGGGCTCTTTTTATTACTCTTTGATCCTCTGTAGCTACGCAGAATTGCAGAGGCCTGAGGTTGTAAATTTAGAAAATAAATGTGTTCAGAGCGCCTCAAATGGGCTAGGTGTTGTACAATGTGTAGAGTGTGTATCTAGAAATATTTTAACTGTAAATCTAGTACATGCCACGGTGGGTTCAGTGGTAATAAATGACAATCAAAACAATAAGATGTGGATCCACTCTTGTACAAATTAAATATTGAATATATCTATATAAAAACACTGAATATAAAATGATACAGAGGCAATAATAATGGTAGCCCCAATAAAAATATGAGCGAGTTAAAATTCCAAACAATGTCTGAAAGAAATCAATCCAATGTGTGGATTAATAAAATGCAGTAAATCAAATGAATGGATTTCTGATATCGACTAGGAGGAGGATACTGGAAGAGATATTATGAACCAGTGTTGGTGGTCATAATGTGTATAAAAAGGGAGTGAAAAATTATCCTTAGTCTGAAAACAGACAGTATCAACTTGCTTATTCAAAAGTGAAAAAAAAATGATGTGAAAAATTGAAAAAATTACAAAGGAAAAAATGAAAAAATGCTGCTCAAAAAATGAAAAAAAGCAAACAAAGTCAGTGATCAAAAAAAAAAAAAAGAACAAAGTCAGTGATTGTAATCCAAGAAACAAAATCCTAAAACAGACTAAATGTGAAGATCCAAATAAAAGTCAAAAGTTAATAATGTGTAGAAAAGGAAACCTTATTTCTCCAACATAGGTGTGTCCGGTCCACGGCGTCATCCTTACTTGTGGGATATTCTCTTCCCCAACAGGAAATGGCAAAGAGCCCAGCAAAGCTGGTCACATGATCCCTCCTAGGCTCCGCCTACCCCAGTCATTCTCTTTGCCGTTGTACAGGCAACATCTCCACGGAGATGGCTTAGAGTTTTTTAGTGTTTAACTGTAGTTTTTATTATTCAATCAAGAGTTTGTTATTTTAAAATAGTGCTGGTATGTACTATTTACTCAGAAACAGAAAAGTGATGAAGATTTCTGTTTGTATGAGGAAAATGATTTTAGCACCGTAACTAAAATCCATGGCTGTTCCACACAGGACTGTTGAGAGCAATTAACTTCAGTTGGGGGAACAGTGTGCAGTCTCTTGCTGCTTGAGGTATGACACATTCTAACAAGACGATGTAATGCTGGAAGCTGTCATTTTTCCCTATGGGATCCGGTAAGCCATGTTTATTACGATGGTAAATAAGGGCTTCACAAGGGCTTATTAAGATTGTAGACTTTTCTGGGCTAAATCGATTCAGTTTTAAAACATATTTAGCTTTGAGGAATCATTTTATCTGGGTTTTATTGATATTATAATATCGGCAGGCACTGTATTAGACACCTTATTTCTCTGGGGCTTTCCCAAAGCATAAGCAGAGCCTCATTTTCGCGCCGGTGTGGCGCACTTGTTTTTGAGAGGCATGGCATGCAGTCGCATGTGAGAGGAGCTCTGATACTTAGAAAAGACTTTCTGAAGGCGTCATTTGGTATCGTATTCCCCTTTGGGCTTGGTTGGGTCTCAGCAAAGCAGATACCAGGGACTGTAAAGGGGTTAAAGTGTTAAAACGGCTCCGGTTCCGTTACTTTAAGGGTTAAAGCTTCCAAATTTGGTGTGCAATACTTTTAAGGCTTTAAGACACTGTGGTGAAAATTTGGTGAATTTTGTACAATTCCTTCATGTTTTTTCGCAATTGCAGTAATAAAGTGTGTTCAGTTTAAAATTTAAAGTGACAGTAACGGTTTTATTTTAAAACGTTTTTTGTACTTTATTATCAAGTTTATGCCTGTTTAACATGTCTGAACTACCAGATAGACTGTGTTCTGAATGTGGGGAAGCCAGAATTCCTGTTCATTTAAATAAATGTGATTTATGTGATAATGACAATGATGCCCAAGATGATTCCTCAAGTGAGGGGAGTAAGCATGGTACTGCATCATTCCCTCCTTCGTCTACACGAGTCTTGCCCACTCAGGAGGCCCCTAGTACATCTAGCGCGCCAATACTGCTTACTATGCAACAATTAACGGCTGTAATGGATAATTCTGTCAAAAACATTTTAGCCAAAATGAACCCTTGTCAGCGTAAGCGTGGCTGCTCTGTTTTAGTTACTGAAGAGCATGACGACGCTGATATTAATATCTCTGAAGGGCCCCTAACCCAATCTGAGGGGGCCAGGGAGGTTTTGTCTGAGGGAGAAATTACTGATTCAGGGAACATTTCTCAACAGGCTGAACCTGATGTAATTGCATTTAAATTTAAGTTGGAACATCTCCGCATTCTGCTTAAGGAGGTATTATCCACTCTGGATGATTGTGAAAAGTTGGTCATCCCAGAGAAACTATGTAAAATGGACAAGTTCCTAGAGGTGCCGGAGCTCCCAGAAGCTTTTCCTATACCCAAGCGGGTGGCGGACATTGTTAATAAAGAATGGGAAAGGCCCGGTATTCCTTTCGTCCCTCCCCCCATATTTAAAAAATTGTTTCCTATGGTCGACCCCAGAAAGGACTTATGGCAGACAGTCCCCAAGGTCGAGGGAGCGGTTTCTACTTTAAACAAACGCACCACTATACCCATAGAGGATAGTTGCGCTTTCAAAGATCCTATGGATAAAAAATTAGAAGGTTTGCTTAAAAAGATGTTTGTTCAGCAGGGTTACCTTCTACAACCAATTTCATGCATTGTCCCTGTCACTACAGCCGCATGTTTCTGGTTTGATGAACTGATAAAGGCGCTCGATAGTGATTCTCCTCCTTATGAGGAGATTATGGACAGAATCAATGCTCTCAAATTGGCTAATTCTTTCACCCTAGACGCCACTTTGCAATTGGCTAGGTTAGCGGCTAAGAATTCTGGGTTTGCTATTGTGGCGCGCAGAGCGCTTTGGTTGAAATCTTGGTCGGCTGACGCGTCTTCCAAGAACAAGCTACTAAACATTCCTTTCAAGGGGAAAACGCTGTTTGGCCCTGACTTGAAAGAGATTATCTCGGATATCACTGGGGGTAAGGGCCACGCCCTTCCTCAGGATCGGCCTTTCAAGGCGAAAAATAGACCCAATTTTCGTCCCTTTCGTAAAAACGGACCAGCCCAAAGTGCTACGTCCTCTAAGCAAGAGGGTAATACTTCTCAAGCCAAGCCAGCCTGGAGACCAATGCAAGGCTGGAACAAGGGAAAGCAGGCCAAGAAGCCTGCCACTGCTACCAAGACAGCATGAAATATTGGCCCCCGATCCGGGACCGGATCTGGTGGGGGGCAGACTCTCTCTCTTCGCTCAGGCTTGGGCAAGAGATGTTCTGGATCCCTGGGCGCTAGAAATAGTCTCCCAGGGTTATCTTCTGGAATTCAAGGGACTTCCCCCAAGGGGGAGGTTCCACAGGTCTCAGTTGTCTTCAGACCACATAAAAAGACAGGCGTTCTTACATTGTGTAGAAGACCTGTTAAAAATGGGAGTGATTCATCCTGTTCCACTAAGAGAACAAGGGATGGGGTTCTACTCCAATCTGTTCATAGTTCCCAAAAAAGAGGGAACGTTCAGACCAATCTTAGATCTCAAGATCTTAAACAAGTTTCTCAAGGTTCCATCTTTCAAGATGGAAACCATTCGAACTATTCTTCCTTCCATCCAGGAGGGTCAATTCATGACCACGGTGGATTTAAAGGATGCGTATCTACATATTCCTATCCACAAGGAACATCATCGGTTCCTAAGGTTTGCATTCCTGGACAAACATTACCAGTTCGTGGCGCTTCCTTTCGGATTAGCCACTGCTCCAAGGATTTTCACAAAGGTACTAGGCTCCCTTCTAGCGGTGCTAAGACCAAGGGGCATTGCAGTAGTACCTTACCTGGACGACATTCTGATCAAGCGTCGTCCCTTCCTCAAGCAAAGGCTCACACGGACATTGTCCTGGCCTTTCTCAGATCTCACGGCTGGAAAGTGAACGTGGAAAAGAGTTCTCTATCCCCGTCAACAAGGGTTCCCTTCTTGGGAACAATTATAGACTCTTTAGAAATGAGGATCTTTCTAACAGAGGCCAGAAAAACAAAACTTCTAGACTCTTGTCGGATACTTCATTCCGTTCCTCTTCCTTCCATAGCTCAGTGCATGGAAGTGATCGGGTTGATGGTAGCGGCGATGGACATAGTTCCTTTTGCGCGCATTCATCTAAGACCATTACAACTGTGCATGCTCAGTCAGTGGAATGGGGACTATACAGACTTGTCTCCGAAGATACAAGTAAATCAGAGGACCAGAGACTCACTCCGTTGGTGGCTGTCCCTGGACAATCTGTCTCAAGGGATGACGTTCCGCAGACCAGAGTGGGTCATTGTCACGACCGACGCCAGTCTGATGGGCTGGGGCGCGGTCTGGGGATCCCTGAAAGCTCAGGGTCTTTGGTCTCGGGAAGAATCTCTTCTACCGATAAATATTCTGGAACTGAGAGCGATATTCAATGCTCTCAAGGCCTGGCCTCGGCTAGCGAGGACCAAGTTCATACGGTTTCAATCAGACAACATGACAACTGTTGCGTACATCAACCATCAGGGGGGAACAAGGAGTTCCCTAGCGATGGAAGAAGTGACCAAAATCATTCTATGGGCGGAGTCTCACTCCTGCCACCTGTCTGCTATCCACATCCCAGGAGTGGAAAATTGGGAAGCGGATTTTCTGAGTCGTCAGACATTGCATCCGGGGGAGTGGGAACTCCATCCGGAAATCTTTGCCCAAGTCACTCACCTGTGGGGCATTCCAGACATGGATCTGATGGCCTCTCGTCAGAACTTCAAAGTTCCTTGCTACGGGGCCAGATCCAGGGATCCCAAGGCGGCTCTAGTGGATGCACTAGTAGCACCTTGGACCTTCAAACTAGCTTATGTGTTCCCGCCATTTCCTCTCATCCCCAGGCTGGTAGCCAGGATCAATCATGAGAGGGCGTCGGTGATCTTGATAGCTCCTGCGTGGCCACGCAGGACTTGGTATGCAGATCTGGTGAATATGTCATCGGCTCCACCTTGGAAGCTACCTTTGAGACGAGACCTTCTTGTTCAGGGTCCGTTCGAATATCCGAATCTGGTTTCACTCCAGCTGACTGCTTGGAGATTGAATGCTTGATTTTATCGAAGCGAGGATTCTCAGATTCTGTTATCGATACTCTTGTTCAGGCCAGAAAGCCTGTAACTAGAAAGATTTACCACAAAATTTGGAAAAAATATATCTGTTGGTGTGAATCTAAAGGATTCCCTTGGGACAAGGTTAAGATTCCTAGGATTCTATCCTTCCTTCAAGAAGGATTGGAAAAAGGATTATCTGCTAGTTCCCTGAAGGGACAGATTTCTGCCTTGTCGGTATTACTTCACAAAAAGCTGGCAGCTGTGCCAGATGTTCAAGCCTTTGTTCAGGCTCTGGTTAGAATCAAGCCTGTTTACAAACCTTTGACTCCTCCTTGGAGTCTCAATTTAGTTCTTTCAGTTCTTCAGGGGGTTCCGTTTGAACCCCTACATTCCGTTGATATTAAGTTATTATCTTGGAAAGTTTTGTTTTTAGTTGCGATTTCTTCTGCTAGAAGAGTCTCAGAATTATCTGCTCTGCAGTGTTCTCCTCCTTATCTGGTGTTCCATGCAGATAAGGTGGTTTTACGTACTAAACCTGGTTTTCTTCCAAAAGTTGTTTCTAACAAAAACATTAACCAGGAGATTATCGTACCTTCTCTGTGTCCAAAACCAGTTTCAAAGAAGGAACGTTTGTTGCACAATTTGGATGTTGTTCGCGCTCTAAAATTCTATTTAGATGCTACAAAGGATTTTAGACAAACATCTTCCTTGTTTGTTGTTTATTCAGGTAAAAGGAGAGGTCAAAAAGCAACTTCTACCTCTCTCTCTTTTTGGATTAAAAGCATCATCAGATTGGCTTACGAGACTGCCGGACGGCAGCCTCCCGAAAGAATCACAGCTCATTCCACTAGGGCTGTGGCTTCCACATGGGCCTTCAAGAACGAGGCTTCTGTTGATCAGATATGTAGGGCAGCGACTTGGTCTTCACTGCACACTTTTACCAAATTTTACAAGTTTGATACTTTTGCTTCTTCTGAGGCTATTTTTGGGAGAAAGGTTTTGCAAGCCGTGGTGCCTTCCATTTAGGTGACCTGATTTGCTCCCTCCCTTCATCCGTGTCCTAAAGCTTTGGTATTGGTTCCCACAAGTAAGGATGACGCCGTGGACCGGACACACCTATGTTGGAGAAAACAGAATTTATGTTTACCTGATAAATTTCTTTCTCCAACGGTGTGTCCGGTCCACGGCCCGCCCTGGTTTTTTAATCAGGTCTGATAATTTATTTTCTTTAACTACAGTCACCACGGTACCATATGGTTTCTCCTATGCAAATATTCCTCCTTAACGTCGGTCGAATGACTGGGGTAGGCGGAGCCTAGGAGGGATCATGTGACCAGCTTTGCTGGGCTCTTTGCCATTTCCTGTTGGGGAAGAGAATATCCCACAAGTAAGGATGACGCCGTGGACCGGACACACCGTTGGAGAAAGAAATTTATCAGGTAAACATAAATTCTGTTTTTCCTAGTGGTGAGAGTCCGTCTGAGGTTCCTGATGGTCAACAGTCTTTTAGGTCAAACCCAATTAATGGGCTAGTGTTCCTGTTCCTGATGGTGAGAACCTTTGGTGGTTGGGAGAAACTCCAATCCCAATTTTTTTTTTCTTTTTAAATCATAAATTAAACCTAAAAGCAAAAAAAAAACAATAGTGTAGATGGTACTAAAAACTTATATAAAATTAGAATAGTGCTTACCAGCTGTGGTCAACGCGTTTCGGCAACCTCTAGGCCTTTCTCAAGACTCCTGTCTTTGTCTCCTTTGTAATTTTTTTAATTTTTCACATCATTTTTTCACTTTTGAATAAGCAAGTTGATACTGTCTGTTTTCTTTATATTTGCAATCAATAAGGATAATTTTTCACTCCCTTTTTATACACATTATCACCACCAACACTGGTACATAATATCTCTTATGGTAGCCTCCTCCTAGTCGATATCAGCAATCCATTCATTTGATTTACTGCATTTTATTAATCCACACATTGGATTGATTTCTTTCAGACATTGTTTGGAATTTTAACTTTCTCATATTTTTATTGGGGCTACCATTATTATTGCCTCTGTATCATTTTATATTCAGTGTTTTTATATAGATATATTCAATATTTAATTTGTACAAGAGTGGATCCACATCTTATTGTTTTTATTGTCATTTATTACCACTGTACCCACCGTGGCATGTTTTATTCTTGTGTAAAGTACTAGATTTACAATTAAAATATTTCTAAATACACACTCTACACATTGTACAACACCTATCCCATTTGAGGCGCTCTGAACACATTTATTTTCTTAGTACATTTTCCAAGATAGCTACTTAGCCTACTGTTCAGAGCTATAGGTGCTCGTCTTTGGCGCTACACCCCATCGAAATCCATATTACCTCCACAACTAGCAGGGATATTAGCTGCCTAGACATATATTATTGTTGTAAATTTAGACAAGGCCTTAGTTTCCCTGGCCATTCAGCAGGGGCGCGTTTAAGGGGCTTTTATTTCAGCTCTTTTATCTATAAGTAACTATATTCATGCCCTCTGTCTACCTGTAGATGACCTCCGCTGGCTCTTCTGCCCCTCCGGTGTCCACTCTGATCCTTAGATGATCTGGCTAGTTGCGATGTTAATAATTGCTGATGCGGGGTTTCCAGGCAAAACACTAAGCTCTAACTCGCTTAAAACAGTTCCTCCCTGCATAAAGGATATGTGGTCTTGTTCCCCATTCTCTCCCCTCATTTCTGGGCCTGCGATAATCTCCCTCAATGCCAGGTCAAATGTGGAGCTTCAGCAGAAAACGTCCATGTCAGTTCATGGCTAGCTCCGCCCCTCCTCCTTTAAATATTTTGTATTTGGTGTGCAAAGTTCAGTTTGATTTTTTTAACGTGTGCTGGCCTTCGGGTCTGCACGCATCGGGGTGGCACACAGAATCCCTCAGGAGTGCACAAATAGTTCCCCCCCCCCCCCACGTCGGATGCTAAGGCGCATGGCGGGTTTTGCCACACTAATTCCCTTATATCCAGTTTAGTTTAGCGCCCGCCCTCCTTGTCAGATGAGTATTAACTGGTTTTAGATTTGGAGTCCAATTGTGTCCTGCTTAATTTTTCTGCTTAATGCGCTTTGGCCTAGTTTTACTAAGCCATTTAAAACAGGGGTACTTTTTTGTGTTATTTTTTTTAATATAATTTATGCTTTTCTACTTTTTAGTTTAAAGCCTTGAAGTTTTTTTCTGATTCTGTCCCCAAGTCTTCCTTAGAAGCTGGGTCCCCTGAACACCTCTTACTAATGATTTTGTTTATTGCAAAATGACAGAGGTATCTCCAGCATTTGTTTGTGTGGCCCATGTTTATCTAGGTTAATGCATTCAGATGTACATAAATGCTGCTTCTATGGATATTACTGCTTCTTCTGTTTGTTTCTTACAGGGGAGTTCAACAGACTTTGCTTCTGGAATAAATGATTCCTTCAAGTCTGCCATCTCTGAAATGATCAAAGGTCCGTTCAGATTTTACCTTTCTATTAGCCTCCTGAGGTTAACATTACTTTTGATAATCCTGTATATTCTTCAATAGGATAAGATTCCTCTGATATTCAGGATTCCTCTTCTGAGATTGAAACTTAATTGTTCACTTTTTTATTGTGAATAACGTAACGGTCAGTTCACTTATAGTTTCACTCAGTCTTTAATTTACTAAGGCTTATGTTACTGTTCCTGATTTATCCTCAGAAGAGAGGTTTTCTCTGATCTTGAACCAGTACCATCCTCCTTTCTTTAGTTGAACATATCAATTTTCTGTTAAAGGAGATTTTGTTCACTTTAGAGATTAAGATTTGAAAGTACAGGTAGCCCTCAGTTTACGCCGGGGTTAGGTTCCAGAAGGAATGGTTGTAAATTGAAACCGTTGTAAATTGAAACCCAGTTTATAATGTAAGTCAATGGGAAGTGAGGGAGTTAGGTTCCAGGCCCCTCTCAAAATTGTTATAAGTAACACCTAATACATTATTTTTAAAGCTTTGAAATGAAGACTTTAAATGGTAAACAGCATTATAAACCTAAAAATATACTGTAGATTGTATCATCATCAAACTAAGTTTTAATAAACAAAACATTTGCTAAACCGCACCTAATGAAATTATCAGACAAACACAGACTGTATCATCATTAATCTAAGTTTAATGAACAAAAACAAAATCACACAACAGACTGTATTTAATGTAGTTTAATGTAGAAAAATGTTTTTTTACTTGCATTTTTCTGCAGCTAAGGGAAGTGGCTGCTAGATCTGGTTCCTTTAAAAACGGCTCCATTGCTCAGGTCTGGTTATACACTGATTAGCCTGCCTGTGTTTAATCACACAACAGACTGCATCATCATCAAAACTAAGTTTAATGAACAAAAACGTTTTTTACTTGCCTTTTTCTGCAAACGGTTCTCTGCATTGAGTCTGCAGCTAAGGGAAGTGACTGCTAGATCTTGTTCCTTTGAAAGCTGATCCATTGATCATGTCTGGCTTGCTTTTCTTTGCATGTGTTCGCTGCAACACAAGCGGACAGCTCCACCTACTGGCTATTTTAATGTATGCATGTGCTAATAATTTTAATAGCAGTCAATGCTTTTCAATATCAAAAAAAGGGCGTCGTAAACCGAGGGCCACCTGTATGTGATAAATCAACTAATTGAACTAATTGTTTAGGTTCTTTTTTAGACCTATAGTTTAAACCTGTGTTTTTTTTTTTTTGTTGTTGTTTTTTTTATACTGTCTTTGAGAGAGTTTCTGAGGGATGGCCTAAGGATTAAGGATGTATGTCCCCTACCTGCTTCTTTTATTTTTTGTTCGGGGTTTGGTCCAAAGGTGGATAATGCTATGCTACTATGATTAAAGGGGCATAAGACCCTTTCATGGTTCAGATAGAGAATACAATTTTAAACAACTTTCTAATTTACTTCTATTATCAAATTTGTTTAATTCTCTTGGTATCATTTGTTGAAGGAGCAGCAATGCACTACTGGTATCTAACTGAACACATGGGTGAGCCAATGACAATCGGGGTGTGTGTGTGTGTGTGTGTGTGTGTGTATGTATGTATTAATCTTAAACAAAGCAGAAGAGGAACCGCTGTGTATAAAAAGTAGATTGTTTATTGAAAAATCCTTAAAATTGGGAGGCATCCCAAACATATAGACAAGCAACTGCCATGGTGGCCGTAGTCATAGCATGCAGTATAGTTACACAGGTGTGGTTTAAAACAGGTAAAAATCTACCTGATTGGTTGGACATAAAATAATGAAACGCCTATATGCAAATGTCATAGTACCCATTAACTCCTTGTGACCCTAGTCAATACGTAATGCACAATTTCAAAGAAATGGCATTAAAGCACACCAATAACCAGGGGCTGCAGTAAAGATAATATTGTACATAGGATTAATAAGAAATAGCGATATATACATTTATAAAAATGTACTGTATTACTTTGGGGTAATAGGGCTAATGAGTGTAACAGAAGCCAATATAAATAAACAAATTAATCTATAAATATTGAATGCTGCAATAATTTGACTCTATACATGCACGCATATACAAATATGCAGGAAGATTACTCCTGAAACTATCTTAAGACATGACATGTCTGTCTAAATAGATTGTTAATATATGAAATGAGGATAATCCAGCACCGGCTTCAAACCCCAAGATAGAGGGTACTCCTTTGGAGTGACTGCCACACTCCCAGCAATAGAGTATGAAAAAAGAAAAATAAGGGTAACTCCTCTTGTAAAAATCCCAAAATATTTTTATTAGACAGGATCAGACACAGAACACCACAACGTTTCGGGGTCAGTACCCCTTAGTCACATGACTAAGGGGTACTGACCCCGAAACGTTGTGGTGTTCTGTGTCTGATCCTGTCTAATAAAAATATTTTGGGATTTTTACAAGAGGAGTTACCCTTATTTTTCTTTTTTTTTTTTTTTTTTTTTTTTTTCCAAAAAGCTTTATTGAAAGGTATTCAAAAGGTTACAAGTTTTTCAAATTTTGCAAAGATGCATGTGAAAACATAGTTATGCGGTCAATACATTGCAAATAGCGATGTCTAACAATAACATGTGAGAACCATTCTTCCCCTAGCTCCCCTAAACATGATAAATTACTGGCCGCTCATAGAACATGTGGAGTTTTAGCTCCAAAGGGATCGGAACACAGGTCAGTGTGCACTTGTATGTTAAAAAGTCCAAAAGTCCAGCAGTGCACTTTTCCTGGTGTTTTACGGCCATTCCTACTAAGTTATACATACATAATCTAGGATCACCAGAGAGTGAGAAGCAGAGAGTAGAGGGAGAGAAAGAGGAGGGGGGGGATTGTGGGGTTCGTTTGTGCAAATCTCATGAAGATTAGGTGGGGGGGAAAGGTAAGTATGAGGGAGGAAAAGGAGGAAGGATGGGGGAGGGGGGGGTCAGTGGATGGATCAGAGGTCTGTGCAGTAGTCAAAGTTTCCCTACACTATCCGTTGTCTGTCCGTTGTCTGTGTGTCGCCCAGTTTTCCAACATCATCTCGTGTGTGTCCACAGTCCCATGTTGGATGTGGTGATATCTTTCTAGGTGTAGCAGCGTATCTACTTGTTCTTGCCATTCCTTAAATGTCGGAGTGGTGCTGGATTTCCAATGCCTTGGGATCAGCAATTTGGCTCCATTCAGCATAATCAGTAGTAGTGCTCTACTGGCTTTACTAGGCAATTTGGGCAATGAGAGGTATAGTAATGTTTTTGGGCTGTTCTGCAGTGGTTTCCCCAGGACTAGTTCCATGTGATTAAGGACGCCAACCCAATAATCATCTAGCTTGGGGCATTCCCACCATATGTGTGTTGGTGTGCCAGCTGCGCCACAGTCCCTCCAGCATTTGCCTGAGGCCTGTTTATAAATCTTCTGTAGCCTGCTGGGCGTGAGGTACCACCTTGCTAGGCATTTGAAACTGGATTCCTGCACTCTCATGGAGATTGAGGCTGACTTGGTCACTAAAAAGGCGTTCTGCCAGTCCCCATGGTCAATCTCAGTTTGCCATTCCTTTTCCCACATTTTCGTGTAGGAAGGGAGTGTCTGGGCGTCATCTGACAGTAGCAGTTTATAGAGTAGTGAGATTGCATGAGCAGTCGGTGAGTCCTTCAGGCACAAGGTCTCGAAGGTGGTGGGCGCTCTGGTTAAACAAGGTCTGTGTTTATGTGTCACAATGTAGTGGTTTAACCGCATGTGCGAGTACCAGCTCATCCCCAAAAGAGGATGATCCTTCAGGATGTCCGCTAATGTCTTGAGCTTGTGTCCGTCTGTCAGTGACTTGATGACGTAGTTATTTAAGGGTGTGTCAGCGGTGGCTCTATTATCAGGGTAATTCCATGGTAATGCAGCATTGTGATAAGTAGGGGTTAGTGGGGAATGTTTGGTTGTTATATGCGTTGTAGTGTTTATTATCTTGTCCCAGGTGGAATAGAAATCTGCCAGGAGGGGATACGTTTTTGTGGCTGTGTGCCTATCCTTTTCTAGTAGCCAGGCACCTAGGCCTGCATTGGTTGTGTCTAAAATATCGCAGTCCAGTCGTATCCATTCTTTGTTGGGGTCATTTGAGCACCAGTCCAGCAATCTACCCAGTGTGATTGCTTGTTTATATGTTAGTATGTTTGGGACCCCCAAGCCCCCCCTGTCCCTAGGTAAGTACAGAGTTCTCTTGGCTACCCTTGGTCTGATCCCTCCCCAGATATATTGTTCGATTAAATTTTGCATTTTTTGTAGAAAGTTCCTTGGAAGGGGAATTGGTGTTGTTTGGAGGATATAAAGCAGTCGGGGTAACACGTTCATTTTGACGACATTTATTCGTCCTAGCCAAGAGATGGATTTATTCTTCCATCTAGACAGATCTGCCATCAGCGTGGTTTCTAAGCTCTTGTAATTTTCTCGGAATACAGTCTGAGCATCCGGGGAGATGTATATCCCCAGATACTTCAGACTGTCTCGTTTGAGTCTCAGGGGGCAGGCACCTAATGTTGTAGTCAAGTCTTCTATGTTGTATGTGATGTTCAATATTTCTGATTTGGCTACGTTAAGGTGGAAGTTAGATAGTTGTCCGTACTCACTAAAGGTGTCTATTACCCTAGGGAGGGAAGTCTCTATGTCAGTAAGTGTCAATAGGACGTCGTCGGCGTATAGAGCCAACTTGTGTATGTTTGATTTAGTTTTAATTCCCGAGATCTGGGGGTCTTCTCTAATTTTCTGCGCCAATGCCTCAATTGAAATAGCAAAGAGAATCGGCGAAAGTGGGCATCCCTGCCTGGTCCCATTTCTAATATGAAATCTGTCTGATAGGAGGCCATTAACTTTTACCCTAGCGGAGGGATTTTCATAGAGAGTAAAAATCTGTTTAATGAAGGTATCACTAAACTTCATTCTAGCTAGTACCGCTTTTAGGAAGGACCAGTGTACCCGGTCGAACGCTTTTTCAGCGTCCGTCGAGACCAGTATAAGGGGTGTATGCTGATGCTGCGCGTGCGATACGAGCTGTAACACTTTCAGTGTGTTGTCGCGCGCCTCTCTCCCGGGTACGAAACCCACTTGGTCTGGGTGTATCAGCGTGGGCAAGATCCGATTGATTCTGTTAGCTAATACCTTTGCGTAGATTTTTACATCCACGTTAAGGAGCGAGATCGGGCGGAAGTTCTCTGGTCTATCCGGGGTCTTACCCTGTTTGGGGAGGACAGTGATGTTTGCCTCAAGCATCTGTTCTGTGAAGCCACCCTCTTTTAACAGTGAATTAAACAGGAGTGTGAGAGGGGTTAGTAAGTGATGTATGAAGTCTTTGTAGTATTTTACCCCCAGTCCGTCGGGCCCGGGGCTCTTTCCATTTGGCATGCTCTTGATGGCTAGTTTAACCTCGTCAGCTGTTATCGGTCTGTCAAGTTGCTCCGAGTCCTTATGAGAGAGTGTGGGAAGTTGTATGTCTCTTAGGTATGTGTCTATGTTTGATTGTGTGCTTTTGTTCGTGATGTTGTACAGTGTCTCATAATATCGTCGGAATGTCTCGGCTATTTTCTCACTCTCTTTTTGAATATGCCCCGATGCGTCTGTTAACGAGTATATGTGTGTGCTTAATTGTTTGCGCTTCAGCGCCTTAGCTAGAGAGGAGCCTATTCTGTCATTCATCTCAAAGTATTTTTGTTGAAGCATTGATGCCCTTCTCTGGTATTCTTTGATAAGGTGGTTATTCAAATCAGTCTTTACTGTGTTTAGGGATTTTAAGATGGTGGTAGATGAGGGGTTCTTTTTTAGTTCAGTTTCCCAATAACGTATCTGAGATAGGGACGAGTTTAAAAATTGTCTGTTTTGTTTGGTTTCTGTGGCTTTAAGCCTTATGAATTCGCCCCTCGCCACACATTTGTGTGCTTCCCAAGTCGTGGAAGTAGGTAGGGCGTCCAAAGGGTTTTCCTTAAAGTAGTGTCGTAGGGTTGTGTCAATTGCCAGTTTGTGCAAAGGATTATCTAACGTGTGTTCGTCGAGTCTCCACTTATATGGCTTTATGGGTACGTTTGGCCACTCAAATGTGCATTGCACGGGTGCATGATCTGACCAGGTGATTGGCAGTATATCAGCTTTGTTGACCAAAGAAAGGCCTAATTGGTCAGTAATGAGGTAGTCAATTCTGGTGTAGACATGATGTGGGTGGGAGAAGAAGGTGTAGTCTCTGGTGTCTGGGTGTAATGACCTCCATATGTCGTGTAGTTTTAGTGAGCGAAGTTGCGAATTGACAGTTTTGATTACTCTGTGTGGGATATTAGTTTTCCCTGATGAGGTGTCGTGGGAAGGGACCAATGGTTGGTTAAAGTCGCCTGCTAGAACTAGTATACCCCTTGTATGTTCCAATATTAATTGTGTCAGCTGTTTGAATGTGGTGTGCTGACCCTGGTTTGGTAGATAGACGTTGGCTATTGTGATGTAAGAGCCGAACAGTGTTCCCACCAGTATGCTCCGTTGGGGTCTTTAAGAACCTGGGTTGGTTGGAAAGGGATTGTATTCTTAACGAAAATGCCCACTCCGCCTTTCTTTGAGCAGCCCGAAGCGAGGTAAGAGGTGTTATATCTATGTGAGATGTATCTGGGTTCCCTCCCTTTTTTGAAATGTGTCTCTTGGATACAGATAATTTCCCCTCCAGCCCTATGTAACTGTGTGAAAGCAATTGATCTCTTTTCAGGGCTATTGAGCCCTTTTGCATTAATTGTTATGAATTTAATAGGGTGCGGCTGCATGTTGCTGAGTTATAATGGGTCTAATTGGGTAGTGTCAGGGCACAACAAGTATTTGCTATCTATCTGTTTATGTGCGGGTGTGCCGGGGGCTGGACAAAGTCTGGCTACTTTACGCGCCCTACTCTTTTGTAAGTCTGTGGGGTGTGTAGTTTCTAGGTCTCTCTGCTTTGATGTGCAATGGTAGGAGGAAGGTGGGTTGGAGATAGGAGTGGGGGAGGGTAGGAAGGGAGGAGGGGGGGTTTAGAAGGGATGGGGGAGAATAAAGTTGCAAACAGTTATAATATACTTACAATTCGGCTACTCTGCCGTGAGAGCTAATGTTAGATAGGTATATTTAACTCTAAAGGTCTATACAAACAGTGATCAATGACAATGAATAACTAGACAAGTAGGGTAATATCCCCGTCAATAAACCCAGCATTTGAAAAAGTAAACTTTAAGAGTAACATTACATTATATCACATACGACCTGTCGCCTGGATTCAGGAGCTGGTCCCTGACCTGGGCTGTAGGAGCGAGCAGTCCATTTGTTGATGTGGTTCTTCCACATCATCAGCAACAGTCACTAGCGAGGGGTGTTTTTGGGAGCCCCGCTCAACAGAGGTTGTGGGTGTAGATCTCATCCGGCTCCCCAAAGGAAGCCTCGAGGCTGTGCCATCTTTTGTTGAGGCATCTGTCTGGATGTGTATCTGCAGGGCCTCACAAAAGTGAGGTAAGTCATCTTGGGTTTTGTAGATAGCTGTGGTGTTGCCTTTGGTGGCGATGATGCTGACTGGGAATCCCCAGCGGTAGGCGATCTTCCTCTCTCTGAGCACTGATGTTATATGGTTCAGGTCCCTCCGTTTCTGGAGTGTTGTAGGGCTCAGATCTGTAAAGATCTGGATGCGGATGCCTGCATGTGTGAAGTCTGGTTTCTGTCTTGAGTGTTTTAGAATGTCTTCCTTGTCTTTGAAATGCAGTAGCTTTAGGATTACATCTCTGGGAGGTGCTTTAGGTGGTGGCTTTGCCCTGAGGGCTCTGTGTGCTCTTTCAATAGCTACCTCTGGAGCATTTTCATCACCTTTTAACGTGCGGAACAAAGCTTGTAGGCAACCCTCCAGGGCTCCTGGGTGAATAGATTCCGGAATTCCCCGCACTCTCAGGTTGTTCCTCCTGCCCCTGTTGTCAAGGTCTTCAACCTTCTCTAGCAGATTGTATATGGTTTCTTCTTGATCATAGAGGAGGCGGGACATATGAGTGATGTCATTACTGGTTGTATTGTGATTTTCTTCTAAATTGGTAACTCTCTGCGTCACCCTTGTTAAGTCCCTTTTGAGGTCACCATACCAGCCCTTTACTTCAGTGAGCATCTCTTTGAAATCATCTTTGGTGCATAAAGATTTTAGATCTTCTTTAGTGATTGATGAATTATTGGCAGGAGCAGGGTCAGGGTTAGCAACCTGGGCCCCAGGCTGGGGGTTGGGTGCGATCATGGTGCTGTCAGAGATGTGTTGAGCTTGTTTTGAAGTGGATTCAGGCTGTTTTAGGAACTGCTGCATAGTTCTAGGTTGTAAGACATTATCCAGCTTGGCTGTTTTTTTCCCTGGCATATTTATATGGGATGGTGGGGGTTGGTGCAGGTGATGAGAGTGTGCCCTTTTTGAGTTATTATGGGCTAGAGGTATAGGTAAAAGTTCAAATATGTTTAGGTTGAGGCTTGGACTGGTTCCCTCTATATACTGCCAAAAGTTGTAATCAAGTGATCTGCTCCTACAGCAGTGCAGCACTGAGACTTTCCAGGAGTTGTGGCTGTCTTGGGAGTGAAGGATGGTGCTGCTTATTGTGATAAGAAAATGTAACCCTAATGTGTGTGCAGCGTGAGAGCTTCACAGAGGTTGTTGTGAGTTGTGTGATGCAAGCCCCATATACTGATCTGGTTACTGGCGGTAGTTTTATGATGTGACTTTATAGTGCCTGCTGTCTCACAGCTTATCTGAATGTGGCGGGGTTGCCCTTTCTCCCGCTGCAGATGTTTAACTATGTATTCCCCTGGGAGGTGTCTGCTCGCCTAGCCCCCCTGTGTTGCGATGGGTGGCCAAGCAGCAGAGCGGCAAATAGCCTGGGATGTCAATTTTCGCGTCCCCCACTGTGGATTGTCTCACCTCGTGGCTATGAAGCGTGCACTGCGCCCTGAAGGCGCTCCAATCTTGTGAGGCGGTAAAAGACTGTGATCGCGGCAGCGATTGTAGAAGGCCGTTGGTGGGGAACAGCGGCTGCTAGGTCCGTGTGTAGCTTCTTATCTGATCGGGCCCGGCCCTGACGTTAATAAGGCCCGGGAGCGCGATGTCTTCTCCCTCAGGTCCGTGCGGCGCCTGATGATATGAGCGCGCACGGTCTGACTGTAAGGGGTTTGCAGCCGTTGTAGTGTTGCTCCAGGGTCAGGGGACCATCACCATTGCGGTTAAGGGTTCATAGAGGCTGAGGTCGTGGATGGCTGCTGGGTTTAGAGACTTAGGGCCTAGGAGCTATTTCTTCACGCAGCCATTTCCCAGAACGGCCAAGCTCCGCCCCCCTTATTTTTCTTTTTTAAATAGATTGTTAACCCTAGATTGTTTATCATTTTTCTTAGGCTTCCCCTTTAAGCTGATGCCAAAAATAGATGCCATAAATAGATGTACTTTATGGTGCTACTTGTAAATAAAGTAATGGGGATATACAGGTGTCAGACTAAATAATAGTACAAAAAATAATGATAATAAATAAACTAAGCCATTTGTCCTGTACATGCGTGTCAATATAGGACCCTGATGTATCTATACTATTGGATAGATGATGGTGAAAAATACCCTTCAAAACATAAACGCAATGTAATATATAATCATCCGTTCATGGTGCAGGAATAAATCAGGAGTAGGTTATGTGAGGTAGTGCATATATTGAAGATGGGCTATCCCATCGTGGGAGTGCTACCAAAGTGACCAAACAATTACAAAACAACAAAAAGTATTGGTGCACATCCAACCACTTAAGTCCACTCTTTCACGGCATATTTGTATATGCTTCTGTCTGCCAAATATACTTACATAGCTTCTAATAAGATTGGGATAAACATCTCGCAATAATATTGGCTTATATTTGAGCTGCAAAACCAAATATACTTCTATCTGCTAAATATACTTACATAGTTCAAATAAAATTGGGATTAACATCTTGCAACAATATTGACTTATATTTATGCTGCAAACATTTTTTTGCTGTAAAAAATGCCTTTAAATGAAATGGGATCTTAGTCACACAATATGATCATATTCTGCTAAGCCAGTCACCACTTACAAGGTGTCCCATATTAGACTGGTCCTAACACTTACCAGTTTCCACACTGCAGCAAGTCATGTCTACACAGTGTGAAGCTTTCTAGCTTATTGAGTATATTAATCTGGAACACACCTGGGCTGGGTGGCGTGCATTAACCAAAGGGGAGGGATTTGGTCATCTCCCTCTTTAAGAGATACAACAAAGGTTTTTTTTTGGTTAAGCACACCACAAAAGGACTGTTTAATCTTAACACACATATTGTGTGAGTGCTACCAAAGTGACCAAAACAATTACAAAACATATACAAAATATATATATATATACAGCCACCATTCAGCAGCTAGAACCTGAACCTATGTTCTTTTCTGCTTCTGAGCTTACCTAGATAAACCTTTCAGCAAAAGATAACAAGAGAAGGAAGCAAATTAAATAGAAGTAAATTAGAAAGTTGTTTAAAATTGTATTCTCTATCTGAATCATGAAAGAAAATTTTTGGGTTTCATGTCCCTTTAATCACTTTGTATCCCTTTAGAAACAGTACTTCTTTTACCGACCCTTTAGTTTGGAAGTTAGTTTCCTTTCATAGAGGGGCCTTTTGGAATCAGGTTATTTTGGTCAGCTATCTATAGTTCTGATGTTGCTGCTGCTTTTATCTGGTTTAATAGTCTCTCTGAACAGTTGTGCTAATGATACCGCTAGTGAAGAGTTTTGAATCTTTTGAGTTGGCTTTTATGAGTTTATTCTTTTGTGATGCTGTATTTGACATCATTTAGTTTATTGCCAAGACTGTCTTTGACCGTTCTTTTCATAAGTTCCTTATCTTTAAATTTTGGTCTTTTATTTGTATATATAGTTCTAGACTTTTATCTATTTTCTTTCCAAGGAATGAAGTTGTTTATTTTTATTGTTTATGGAGGTAAGAGAGCTTTTCTTCATCAGGACTAGAAGTCCTGAGGTCTATCTAAAGCTTCTAGGTGATTTTGTTACTTTCATCAGATCAAGGAACAGGAATCTGACTTCTCTTCTCATAAATAAGTTTACTCTGGCTCCGCTGGGAACTAAGTTCTAACTGGAGGATGCCTAATCTGGGCAAAGAATCTTTTCTTTATTCCAGTTTGCATTAAAGGGATAGAAAACCCCAAAATTGTATTTTATGATTTAGATAGAACATACAATTTTAAACAACTTTCCAATTTAATTCTATTATCAAATTTTCTTCATTTTTTTTGTTATCCATTGCTGAAGGGACAGCATTGCACTACTGACAGGAAGTTGAAACTATCTATTTAGCCAATCACAAGAGACAAATGTGTGCAGGCACCAATTAGCAGCAGCTCCCACTAGTGTATGATATGTGCATTTAAAAGCACATTTAAAAATAGAAGTGAATTTAAAAGTGTCTTAAAATGACATGCTCTATCTAAATCATGCAAGTTTAATTTTGACTTTCCTATCCTTTTAATGTATGGCTCCAAATCCAGGGGCACTGGTCGTGGCAGATTGTGCCTTTTTCAGGAAGCTTGGTTTGAGTCTGTTCCTGTTCCCCTGGGTTACAAATATAGTTTACAAGGGTTATTGATTCAGTTTTACCTCCCTGTTGAAGGTTTATTCTGTCCTATATGCCATAGTATCCTTTAAAGGGTCGTCTTTTTTTTTTTTTTTTTTTTCTTCTATCACTTTCGGTTCTAGAAGCTATGGGAGTGATTGTTCGTGTTCCATTATTGGAACAGGGAATGGAATGTTATTCATTCTCTTCATTGTTACTTAGAAGTGGGTAATTCAGATTAGTTTTAGATTTGAAAGCTCTGAATAAATTAGTCAGAGTTAATTCTTTCTGAATAGAGTCTATTCAGACTATTATGTCTTTTCTTTAGCAAAGTTAGTTTATGTCCACTGTAGTTTCTAAGGATGCTTGATTTCATGTTCCAATTTTCAGGGAACATTATCAGGCATTTTTTAGTTTTATGCACTAATATTTGGTCTGGCTGTAGCTCCAAGAACTTTCTCAAAGTTCTGGGTACCCTCCTGTCTGTATTCAGAACTCAAGATATAGCAGTGTTTTTCTCATCTGAATGATCATTTTGGTTGCAGTTTTATTTATTTATTTATTTATTTATTTATTTTATTAGCAGCAACTATTTAGACTGTTATTGTTTCTTCATCAACATGGTGGAAATTCATTTTGCCAAAGATTTATTTGCCTCCTTAGATAAAGATTTTTTTCTCCAACATAGGTGTGTCCGGTCCACGGCGTCATCCTTACTTGTGGGATATTCTCTTCCCCAACAGGAAATGGCAAAGAGCCCAGCAAAGCTGGTCACATGATCCCTCCTAGGCTCCGCCTTCCCCAGTCATTCTCTTTGCCGTTGTACAGGCAACATCTCCACGGAGATGGCTTAGAGTTTTTTGGTGTTTAAATGTAGTTTTTATTCTTCAATCAAGAGTTTGTTATTTTAAAATAGTGCTGGTATGTACTATTTACTCTGAAACAGGAAAGAGATGAAGATTTCTGTTTGTAAGAGGAAAATGATTTTAGCAACCGTTACTAAAATCGATGGCTGTTTCCACACAGGACTGTTGAGAGGAATTAACTTCAGTTGGGGGAAACAGTGAGCAGACTTTTGCTGCTTGAGGTATGACACATTTCTAACAAGACTCGGTAATGCTGGAAGCTGTCATTTTCCCTATGGGAACCGGTAAGCCATTTTCTTTGTTTAAGTAAAAGAATAAAGGGCTTCATTAGGGCTTAAAAAACTGGTAGACATTTTTCTGGGCTAAAACGATTACTTTACTAAGTATATTTGGCAGATTATTACTTTTAATAGTTGTTAAATCTTGGGGATTGTTTTAATAAAAACGGCAGGCACTGTATTGGACACCTTTTTCACTGGGGGCCTTTTCTAGTCATAGACAGAGCCTCATTTTCGCGCCTCTAATGCGCAGTTGTTTTTGGAAAGCATGGCATGCAGATGCATGTGTGAGGAGCTAAGAACCACTGAAAAAGCTTATAGAAGGCATCATTTGGTATCGTATTCCCCTCTGGGCTTGGTTGGGTCTCAGCAAAGCAGATACCTGGGACTGTATAGGGGTTAAATGTAAAAACGGCTCCGGTTCCGTTATTTTAAGGGTTAAAGCTTTCAAATTTGGTGTGCAATACTTTTAAGGCTTTAAGTTACTGTGGTGAAATTTTGGTGAAATTTGAACAATTCCTTCATACTTTTTCACATATTCAGTAATAAAGTGTGTTCAGTTTAAAATTTAAAGGGACAGTAACGGTTTTATTGTAAAACGTTTTTTGTGCTTTGTTAACAAGTTTAAGCCTGTTTAACATGTCTGAACCATCAGATAACGATGTTCTATATGTATGAAAGCCAATGTGTCTCCCCATTTAAATATATGTGATATATTTGTGTCATAATGTCCAAACAAAGTAGGGATAATAATGCCATAGATATGATATTGCCCAAGATGATTCCTCTAATGAGGGGAGTAAGCATGGTACTGCATCATCCCCTTCTGTGTCTACACCAGTTTTGCCCACACAAGAGGCCCCTAGTACATCTAGTGCGCCAATACTTATTACCATACAACAATTAATGGCTGTAATGGATAATTCTATTGCATGCATTTTTTTCCAAAATGCCTACTTATCAGAGAAAGCGTGATTGCTCTGTTTTAAACACTGAGGAGCAAGAGGACGCTGATGATATCTTTTCTGACATACCCTCACACCTATCTGAAGGGGCCAGGAGGGAGGTTTTGTCTGAGGGAGAAATTTCAGATTCAGGGAAAATTTCTCAACAAGCAGAACCTGATATTGTAACTTTTAAATTTAAATTTCAACATCTCCACGCACTACTTAAGGAGGTATTATCTACTCTGGATGATTGTGACAATTTGGTCATTCCAGAGAAATTAGGTAAGATGGACAAGTTCCTAGAGGTTCCGGTGCCCCCCGATGTTTTTCCTATACCCAAGCGGGTGGCGGACATAGTAAATAAGGAGTGGGAAAGGCCCGGCATACCCTTTGTCCTCCCCCTATATTTAAGAAATTAGTTTCCTATAGTCGACCCCAGAAAGGACTTATAGCATACAGTCCCCAATGTCGAGGGGGCGGTTTCTACTCTAAACAAACGCACTTCTATTCCTATAGAAGATAGTTGTGCTTTCAAGATCCTATGGATTAAAGGTTAGAGGGTTTGCTTAAAAAGATGTTTGTTCAGCAAGGTTACCTTCTACAACCAATTTCATGCATTGTTCCTGTCACTACAGCTGCGTGTTTCTGGTTCGAAGAACTAGAAAAGTCGCTTAATAAAGAATCTTCGTACGAGGAGGTTTTGGACAGAGTTCAAGCTCTTAAATTGGCTAACTCTTTTTTATTTTAGATGCCGCTTTGCAATTAGCTAGATTAGCGGCGAATAATTCAGGGTTTGCTATTGTGGCGCGCAGAGCGCTTTTGCTTAACATCCCTTTCAAGGGTAAAACACTGTTTGGCCCTGACTTGAAAGAGATTATTTCAGACATCACTGGGGGAAAGGGCCACGCCCTCCCACGGATAGGTCTTTTAAGGCTAAAAATAAGCCAAATTTTCGTCCCTTTCGCAGAAACGGACCAGCCTCAAATTCTACACCCTCTAAGCAAGAGGGTAATACTTCTCAAACCAAGCCAGCCTGGAGGCCGATGCAAGGCTGGAACAAGGGTAAGCAGGCCAAGTCACCTGCCACTGCTACCAAAACAGCATGAAGTGTTGGCCCCCGATCTGGGAAGGATCTGGTGGGGGGCAGACTTTCTCTCTTTGCTCAGGTTGGGGCAAGAGATGTTCAGGATCCTTGGGCGCTAGAAATAGTTTCTCAAGGTTATCTCCTGGAATTCAGGGAACTACTCCCAAGGGGAAGGTTCCACGGGTCTCAATTATCTTCGAACAGGCATTCTTACACTGTGTAGAAGACCTGTTAAGCATGGGAGTGATTCATCCTGTTCCATTAGGAGAACAAGGGATGGGTTTTTACTCCAACCTGTTCATAATTCCCAAATAAGAGGGAACATTCAGACCTATTTTAGATCTCAAGATTCTAAACAAGTTTCTAAGGGTTTCATCATTCAAAAGGGAAACCATTCGAACGATCCTTTCTACCATCCAGGAAGGTCAATTCATGACCACGGTTGACTTAAAGGATGCGTACCTACGTATTCCTATCCACAAGGAACATTTTCGGTTCCTAAGGTTCGCCTTTCTGGACAAGCATTACCTGTGGCACTTCCATTCGGATTAGCCACTGCTCCAAGGATTTTCACAAGGGTACTAGGGTCCCTTCTAGCGGTGCTAAGACCAAGGGGCATTGCAGTAGTACCTTACTTGGACGACATCCTGATTCAGGTGTCGTCTCTGTCAAAAGCAAGGGCTCATACGGACATTGTCCTAGCCTTTCTCAGATCTCACAGGTGGAAAGTGAACATAGAAAAAAGTTCTCTGTCCCCGTCAACAAGAGTTCCCTTCTTGGGAACAATAATAGTTTCCTTAGAAATGAAGGTTTTTCTGACAGAGGCCAGAAAATCTAAACTTCTAAGCTCTTGTCAGGTACTTCATTCTGTTCTTATTCCTTCCATTGCGCAGTCCATGGAAGTAATAGGGTTGATGGTTGCGGCAATGGACATAGTTCCTTTTGCACGAATTCATCTAAGACCATTGCACCTGGGCATGCTCAGACAGTGGAATGGGGATTATACAGTCTTGTCTCCGACGATACAAGTAGATCAAATAACCAGAGATTCACTCCGTTGGTGGCTGTCCCTGGACAACCTGTCACAGGGAATGAGCTTCCGCAGACCAGAATAGGTCATTGTCACGACCGACGCCAGTCTGGTGGGCTGGGGCGCGGTCTGGGAACCCCTGAAAACTCAGGGTCTATGGTTTCGGGAAGACTCTCTTCTCCCGATAAACATAATGGAACTGAGAGCGATATTCAATGCTCTCAAGGCTTGGCCTAGACTAGCAAAGGCCAAATTCATAAGGTTTCAATCAGTCATCATGACGACTGTTACATATATCAACCATCAGGGGGTAACAAGGAGTTCCCTGGCGATGGAGGAGCATCCGGGGGAGTGGGAACTCCATCTGGAAATCTTTGCCCAAATAACTCAATTATGGGGCATTCCAGACTTGGTTCTGATGGCCTCTCGTCAGAACTTCATGGTCCCTTGTTACGGGTCCAAATCCAGGGATCCCAAGGCGACTCTATTGGATACAATAGTAGCACCTTGGATCTTCAACCTAGCTTATGTATTCCCACCGTTTCCTCTCTTTCCCAGGCTGGTAGCCAGGATCAATCTGGAGAGGGCTTCGGTGACCTTGATAGTTCCTGTGTGGCCACGCAGGACTTGGTATGCAGACCTGGTGAATATGTCATCGGCTCCACCATGGAAGCTACCTTTGAGACAGGACCTTCTTATTCAGGGTCCATTTGAACATCCGAATCTGGTTTTCCTCCAACTGACTGCTTGGAGTTTGAATGCTTGATTTTATCAAAGCGTGGGTTTTCAGATTCTGTAGTAGATACTCTTATTCAGGCTAGAAAGCCTGTAACTAGAAAAATTTACCATAATATATGGAAAAAATATATCTGTTGGTGTGAATCTAAAGGATTCCCATGGAACAAGATAAAAATTCCTAAGATTCTTTCCTTTCTACAAGAAGGTTTGGAGAAAGGATTTTCTGCGAGTTCTCTGAAGGGACAGATCTCTGCTTTATCTGTTTTACTTCACAAAAGGCTGGCGTTTAACGTTTGTTCAGGCTCTGGTTAGAATCAAGCCTGTTTACAGACCTTTGACTCTTCCCTGGAGTCTTAATCTAGTTCTTTCAGTTCTTCAAGGGGTTCCGTTTGAACCCTTACATTCCATAGATATTAAGTTATTATCTTGGAAAGTTTTGTTTTAGGTTGCAATTTCTTCTGCTAGAAGAGTTTCTGAGTTATCTGCTCTGCAGTGTTCTCCGCCCTATCTGGTCCATGCAGATAAGGTGGTTTTTACGTACTGAGCCTGGTTTTCTTCCGAAGGTTGTTTCCAACAAAAATATTAACCAGGAGATAGTTGTACCTTCTTTGTGTCCGAATCCAGTTTCATAGAAGGAACGTTTGTTACACAATTTGGACGTTGTCCGTGCTCTAAAATTCTATTTAGATGCTACAAAGGATTTCAGACAAACATCTTCCTTGTTTGTTGTTTATTCTGGTAAAAGGAGAGGTCAAAAAGCAACTTCTACCTCTCTATCTTTTTGGCTTAAAAGCATCATCAGATTGGCTTATGAGACTGCCGGACGGCAGCCTCCTGAAAGAATCACAGCTCAATCACTAGGGCCGTGGCTTCCACATGGGCCTTTAAGAACGAGGCTTCTGTTGATCAGATATGTAAGGCAGCGACTTGGTCTTCACTGCACACTTTTACCAAATTTTACAAATTTGATACTTTTGCTTCTTCTGATGCTATTTTTGGGAGTAAGGTTTTGCAAACCGTGGTGCCTTCCATCTAGGTGACCTGATTTGCTCCCTCCCATCATCCGTGTCCTAAAGCTTTGGTATTGGTTCCCACAAGTAAGGATGACGCCGTGGACCGGACACACCTATGTTGGAGAAAACAGAATTTATGTTTACCTGATAAATTACTTTCTCCAACGGTGTGTCCGGTCCACGGCCCGCCCTGGTTTTTTAATCAGGTCTGATGATTTATTTTCTTTAACTACAGTCACCACGGTATCATATGATTTCTCCTATGCAAATATTCCTCCTTTACGTCGGTCGAATGACTGGGGAAGGCGGAGCCTAGGAGGGATCATGTGACCAGCTTTGCTGGGCTCTTTGCCATTTCCTGTTGGGGAAGAGAATATCCCACAAGTAAGGATGACGCCGTGGACCGGACACACCGTTGGAGAAAGTAATTTATCAGGTAAACATAAATTCTGTTTTTTTCCTTTTTTTTTATTTTTATATATAGACTTTTTCTTACAGGTCACAGAAGATAGGAGCTGGCTTTAGCTTCAGTCTTCTTCTCTTTTCTATAGTTTCACTTTGTATATAGATATTAGGTTTCTTGTTTGCTCATGAGATCTTTTCAGCTTTGTTTGCTAAACCATTGGGACATGGTTTTCACTTGGCTATCTCTAGAGTTTTTACATCTCAGAAAAAGTCAGTCCTTATCTTGTTGGCTGAATCGTTCGTTTTGTTTTTGTAGGTTGGAGGGCTCTCTGTTGGCACAAGGGGTTTGGGCTCCTTGTGAGGCAAGGTTGCCATTTTAATATTTTAGAACTATTCATTTGCCTCTGGTTGGTAAGGGAGTCTTATCTCTATTTTTTTCAATCAGATAATGCCACAGCTGTGGCCTATATCTGTCATCAAGGGTGAACTCTCAGTTCCTTAGCTATGCAGGAAGTGTCTCAACTTTTTTCGTGCAGAAGTGTTTTCTTCAGTTCTTACTTCAAGAGTGTACAACTGGGAAGCTATTTTTCTTAGTCATCAGTTTCTTATTTCAGTAAAATGGCCTTTTTTCTCCGCGGCTAATCCTCCTGTGTCTAGGTAAGCTTTTTTCATCAACACCTCTAATCTTGTTTGCATAGAGATTGACCGGTTAGTTCTAAGGCATAGCATCTTTTAAGAGTTTGTGGTCAAGACTCTGATTCAGGCTTGTAGCTTGTGACTAGGGAAATTTATCATAAGCATGGTGTTTTTATTATTTTTATTTTCTTGGCAATTCTTTTTAGAATTTTTATGATTTATCATTTATTTTTTTTGCGGGTTGGTTTGGTTAAGGGCCTGTCTGCCAGTTCTTTGAAAAGCAATATTCTGTTTTTTCAAGTTTTGTTCCTTAAAGAGATTGCTATCTTCCTTTATCGTCTAGTTTTTTTTGTGTTTTGACATGTTTTTAGCCTGTTATGCCAATTTCTCCTTGACCTGATTTTGGTCCAGAGGGTTCTGCAGGCTCCTCCTTTGATCCTATGCATTAGATGGATATTTAGCCTTTTCTCTTTTGCCTATCTTCTGCTAGAAGAGTTTCTGCATGATCTGCTCTTTGTCTCTTTTTGTTTTGGATAAGGCATTTTTGAGAACTCTTATTTTTGTTAGAATACTTCATAGAGGCTTCTTCACAATTTGGTTGCTCTCGCAAACTTTTAGTTTGTTTACTTTTCTGATTCTATTCTGCTATAGCCGTGTCTTTGGCTTCTTGGTCGAAGCTTTTGATTCATTCAGTTTGTTTGGAGATGAGCCAGTTTTCACCACAATGTTTCTGTCTCTTCTTGGATTTTTAAGAATGAGGTTTCTGTTGTCCAGTTTTGCTAGGCAGCTCTTTTTATTCCTTGTTTACTTTTTCTAGATGTTTTTTTGCTACCTCTGAGGCAACCTTTGGTAGGTAAATCCTTAAAGGCAGTTGGGTTTATTTCATTTTTTTGGGTTGTGGATAGTTCCTTTGTGAAAAAGATTTTTTTTATTATCTCACCCTTAGTTATCATTACTCATGGACTCCACAACTTGTGTATTAGTTCCCAGGAGTATGAAAGAAAACATAATTTATGCTTACCTGATAAATTAATTTATTATGTGGTGGTAAGAGTCCAAGAGACCCCACCCTGCTATTTTTTATTTATTTTTGCACATCTTTTTTTCCTAACAATTTTTTCCTTGTTTTTTTTCCTACCTTACTTACTTGGCTATATGTGAGAATGACCTGTAAGTTGCGAGGAGTTTTATAGAGCTTTAGAGGTTTGGGAATCTTTGCCTCCTCCTAATTGTCAGGAAGATTAATTCCCAGGAGTAATGGATCATGGACTTTTACCACCATGAAAGAAATGAATTTATCCGAAGCATAAATTATGGTTTTTAGCATTGGTGCTGATGAACTTTAACTTGTTTCCTATTGTGTTTGCTTTAGTGTATGAAAGAACACAGTTATTAAAAAGGAAGTTCAAACGTACTTTTGAATAGAAACTGCAAATAGAAACTTAATCATTCTTCTTCTTTTCGCCAAACATGATTCGGCGTGGAGTAAGTAGCTATTTTATTCTCTGGTTCACAGGAATCTACAGCACAAGTAAAATCAATTTAGTTTTAAATTCTGCTATGGCTGTCTCCCTTCATTATACTGGTGACTCCCATTTAGGTTTTAGGGAAACATTATATTAAATGTTGGCTATGTGTAATAGTTTTAATAAAGCAGAATAAGCAGAAGATCTATTTAAAACAAATATTCATAACTACTTTAGCCATTGAATAGTAACTTTATTGAAAAAATAAAATAAAAACTTGAAAGCTAATCAAATGATGATTGTTCAAACATGATCTATGACTTTCTCTCTTATTGTGAACCAAAGAGCTATCTTCTTTAATATATTGGTAATATATGCTCCATAAAAAACACATTGAGCAGGAGTGCTCAAGCAATTCTCTTATATACTTAAAATCACGTATATAATTGTTCTTTCGACCACGGTATGTACCTGATCTTTTCCTAAGCCTGGAGTTGGCAAAGTTATAACAAACAAAAGGTCTGCCAAGAATATTGAAGAGCTGAACACATGTTCACACTAGGTGCAATCTCATGTGGGCAAACCAAGTTCTAGGCACATGTTATGTCATAACATGTGAGGTCCATAACACCTAAGGCTCACTCTATTAAAATAAACCATTTTTTATCCAAGATGTAGGACATTAACAGCCGTAAGACCCACTTACTGATGAGGATAGTTCCCTTTTCAAGCTGGACAAGCAGCCACTGGTACATGCAGGGTAGAAACTTAACAGTTGTTTTTACTACATCTTTCTATCCTGAAGATGCTTTTGCATTGAAACCTGCATAATAATAAAATAAAATGTAACAAAAATTTTGAAATGTAAATTGTTTGGTTTATTGAGCACTTGAAATGGACATTCTAGTGTAGAAATCAGATGCTGTTAGTGCTTTATTTTTAAAGGGACATTAAACTGCTTGGCACAACTACCCTAGAATGGTTACTGCTCACTGTGTTATTGCATCTCATTCTGTTCCTGCAGCTCTTTTCAAATCTCTTCTCCTGTTTTAATATCTAAAATGTGCCAGATACTCTGAAGCTCTGCCTCTTTGTACTGGGTGCCGCCATCTTGGAGCTCAAGTATTCTTACAGCCTGTGACATAAACAGTGCACACTCACAAATCAGTAATATTGCCTATTTCTTTTGCAAGATGTACCGAGTCCATGGTTTCATCCTTACTTGTGGGATATTATCCTTCCTAACAGGAACTGGCAAAGAGAGCACCTGCAGCAGAGCTGTCTATATAGCTCCCCCCTTAACTCCACCCCCAGTCATTCTTTTTGCCGGCTCTTAGCAGAAAGGGTAAAGTGAAAGAGGTGATAAGCAGTTAGTTTTTATTTTTCTTCAAGCAAAAGAGTTCACTCTCACAAGAGTTCCATTTATGGGAACTCTGATAGTTTCGGTGGACATGAAAATTTTTCTGACAGAGATCAGGAAATCAAAGATTTTATCCATCTGCCGAGCTCTTCGTTCCTCGGCCGTCAGTGGCTTAGTGTATGGAGGTAATCGGTTTAATGGTAGCGGCACTGGACATAGTTCCGTTTGCTCGCTTGCATCTCAGACCACTGCAACTTTGCATGCTCAAACAGTGGAATGGGGATTATGCAGATTTATCCTTTCGGATAAATCTGGACCAAGAGACTAGAGAGTCTCTTCTTTGGTGGTTGTCACAGGATCATCTGTCCAAGGGAATGTGTTTCCGCAGGCCAGCATGGATCATAGACGACGGGCGCCAGCCTGTTGGGCTGGGGTGCAGTCTGGAATTCCCTAAAAGCACAGGGATTGTGGACTCAGGAGGAGGTTCTCCTCCTGATAAATATTCTAGAAATATTCAACGCGCTTCAGGCGTGGCCTCAGTTGGCGTCGGCCAGATTCCTAAGATTTCAGTCGGACAATATCACAACTGTAGCATATATCAATCATCAAGGGGGAACAAAGAGTTCTCTAGCGATGATAGAGGTTTCCAAAATAATTCAATGGGCAGAGACTCACTCTTGCCATCTATCGGCAATCTATATCCCAGGAGTGGAGAACTGGGAAGCGGATTTTCTAAGTCGTCAGACTTTTCATCCGGTGGGGTGGGAACTCCATCCGGAGGTGTTGCACAATTTATTCAGCAATGGGGCACGCCAGAATTGGATCTGATGGCTTCTCGTCAGAATGCCAAACTTCCTTGATACGGGTCCAGGTCAAGGGATCCTCAGGCAGTACTGATAGATGCTCTAGCAGTACCCTGGTCGTTCAACCTGGCTTATGTGTTTCCACCATTTCCTCTCCTTCCTCGTTTGATTGCCAGAATCAAACAGGAGAGAGCTTCTGTGATTTTGATAGCACCTGCGTGGCTAGGCAGGACTTGGTATGCAGACCTGGTGGACATGTCATCTCTTCCACCATGGACTCTGCCACTGAGACAGGACCTTCTGATTCAAGGTCCGTTTTAGCATCCAAATCTAGTTTCTCTGTGACTGACTGCTTGGAGATTGAAAGCTTGATCTTTTCCAAGCGGGGGTTCTCTGAGTCGGTCATAGATACCTTGATTCAGGCTCGAAAGCCTGTCACTAGGAAAATTTATCATAAGATATGGTGTAAATTTATCATAAGATATGCGAATCCAAAGGCTACTCATGGAGTAAGATCAGGATTCCTAGGATTTTGTCCTTTTTCCAAGAAGGATTGGAGAAGGGATTTTCAGCTAGTTCCTTAAAAGGATAGATATCTGCTTTGTCTATTCTATTGCACAAGCGTCTGGCAGATGTCCCAGACGTTCAGGCGTTCTGTCAGGCCTTAGTTAGAATCAAGCCTGTGTTTAAACCTGTGGCTCCGCCATGGAGTTTGAATTTAGTTCTAAAAGTTCTGTTTCTAGTTGCTATCTCTTCAGCTCGAAGAGTTTCTGAACTATCTGCATTACAATGCGACTCGCCTTATCTTGTTTTCCATGCTGATAAGGTGGTTTTGCATACCAAACCTGGGTTCCTCCCTAAGGTTGTTTCTAACAGGAATATCAATCAGGAAATTGTTGTTCCTTCTCTGTGTCCTAATCCTTCTTCTAAGAAGGAACGTCTGTTGCACAACTTGGACATGGCTCATGCTTTGAAGTTTTATTTGCAGGCAACCAAAGATTTTCGTCAAACATCTTCTTTGTTTGTTGTCTATTCTGGAAAGCGTAGAGGTCAAAAGGCTACGGCTACCTCTCTTTCCTTTTGGCTGAAAAGCATCATCCGTTTGGCTTATGAGACTGCTGGACAGCAGCCTCCTGAAAGAATTACAGCTCACTCTACTAGAGCGGTGGCTTCCACATGGGCTTTTAAAAATGATGCTTCTGTTGAACAAATTTGTAAGGCTGCGACTTGGTCTTCGCTTCATACCTTTTCCAAATTTTACAAATTTGATACTTTTGCTTCTTCTGAGGCAATTTTTGGGAGAAAAGTTTTGCAAGCAGTGGTGCCTTCCGTTTAGGTTCCTGTCTTGTCC
Source organism: Bombina bombina (assembly GCF_027579735.1). Taxonomy (NCBI): domain Eukaryota; kingdom Metazoa; phylum Chordata; class Amphibia; order Anura; family Bombinatoridae; genus Bombina; species Bombina bombina. The sequence goes on from NC_069500.1 coordinate 253,925,109, forward strand.
CTCCCTTCATCCGTGTCCTAAAGCTTTGGTATTGGTATCCCACAAGTAAGGATGAAACCGTGGTACATCTTGCAAAAGAAAACAAAATTTATGCTTACCTGATAAATTTCTTTCTTTTGCGATGTACCGAGTCCACGACCCGCCCTCTCCAAGACAGATAGTATTTTTTATTGAAAACTTCAGTCACCTCTGCACCTTATAGTTTCTCCTTTTTCTTCCTTGGCCTTCGGTCGAATGACTGGGGGGTGGAGTTAAGGGGGGAGCTATATAGACAGGATGAAACCGTGGACTCGGTACATTGCAAAAGAAAGAAATTTGTGGAAAAGGATTTCCTAGGCGCCAAACTTATGAAGGCTAAGGTAATACAATGGTTTATTAAAACATAGGGTACAGTAGTTAAATAAAATACAATGTTAAAAATACAATGTTAAAAATAGCATGGATCCACGCTTGTATAATTTGTATAAAAAGTAAAAAATAAGTAAATAAGCAACTGTTACAGCTTGCACAGTTATAATCAGGAGTCACAACATTACTATTGGGTGTGCTGCAAAATGAAATAATACAATCCTTGGAATGTGCGAGAATTAATAAAACTAATGACAAAAATAGCAATCAAACTTTGTCCAAACGTGTGGATAATATCCAATTGTGTTCAAGTTAAAAACCAAAAAAAGTCTGGAAATAGAATAATCCAAAAAAATCACAACATGAAATCCAAGAGGAATCTGTTGAGGTGCTCCTAAAGATGTGCGTCCAAAAAGTGATAGTGTTGTTGCAGATGTTTGCGCTAGTGTCCAATAGAAAAAATAATAAAAAATAAAAATAAATGGATGTTGGAAGTATCCAATGGAAAAAATAATTAGTTATGAAGTGTCCCTTGGTAATAGTTATACCAGCCTGGGTAGGCAGAAGTGTTAAAGAAAAAGTGCAAATGAGAAAAAATACAGTGCAGCAAAAAAGATAATAAAAACTGTGAGAAGCAAAAACCTGTGAAAAAAAAGATAAAATACAATGTGTAGAAAGTTTACAATTTGTTCCTCCAACTGAAATAAGGCTTACCAGTGCTGTCTACGCGTTTCGGCCCTCTCTAGGCCTTTATCAAGACTCAGTCATTTGTTTTATTAATTCTCGCACATTCCAAGGATTGTATTATTTCATTTTGCAGCACACCCAATAGTAATGTTGTGACTCCTGATTATAACTGTGCAAGCTGTAACAGTTGCTTATTTACTTATTTTTTACTTTTTATACAAATTATACAAGCGTGGATCCATGCTATTTTTAACATTGTATTTTTAACATTGTATTTTATTTAACTACTGTACCCTATGTTTTAATAAACCTTTGTATTACCTTAGCCTTCATAAGTTTGGCGCCTAGGAAATCCTTTTCCACTTATCTCTGTATCTAGGTGATAGCTAGGTATCACCCCCCTGGGCAAATAAGGTATAGTGGGCGCTGGGATTATCTTTGTACTAAAAGAAAGAAATTTATCAGGTAAGCATAAATTTTGTTTTTTTACAGCTGTATAATATGCATAGGGTGCATGATACAGGAGCTGTAACATTTTTTCAGTGGCTGCATTGCTTTCTATTATTGCTGTCATTTTTTGTAAAAATGTAAAGCTCACATCATGTATCATGCACACTAACCTGAAGCACATTATACAGCTGTAGAAAAATGAACATTATTACTGATCTGTCAGTGTGCACAGCTTATTTCACAGACACTGAGAATACCTGAGCTCCAAGATGGCAGCCCCCGGTACATATAGGCGGAGCTTTACTGTCTGACATCTTTTAAGCTATTAAAATAGGAGAACTGGTTTGTAAAGAGCTGCAGGAACAGGGTGAAATGCAATAACATGGTGAGTAGTTACAATTCTTTTGTAGCTGTGCACAGCAGTTTAGTTTCCCTTTAAGAAAATTCCCTTTTCTTTCCGTGGACTCTATTTTAATTAATCAGAATTCCCTTGAAAAGTGCATCTCATAGTGTTTCATAAGGTTTTGAAAACTCCTGTTATAACCTTTTTTATGTCAAGGCTGTCAAATGCCTTTGAATTGTATAAAAAAAGTCCTGCTATAGATTACATGGGAACAATTTGACATTCCCCTATTGATGTCAATGGATCTCATATTCTCAAGTGCGCTAACATGACATGAAATATGAATATTTCACATTCCAATGTTTTTCACATAGCAGAATGTTCTTTTTATTCATAAATACATATTGCTACATATATATGATGGTATTTTGGTACAATATATATCTATACCTATATATCACCTGGTGCACGAAACATGTCTGCATGGGGATCAGCTCACTTGCCTGATTGTTAGAGTCACTGCTGGCTCTGTATAGGACATCCTGGTTTTGTCCTTTTTAACATATGGAATAAAGTTCTTCTTTTTACATACCCTGCTGCCTGGAACTCGACATTATTTGCTCTTTTGAGTACAGTGCTTTTTATAGCACTTTCAGCATCATATTCCTTTCTACCTGAGCGCCTTCTCTACTTTTGCATTCTATACCTATATATACACATGATTATATTTAGGTATAGATATTTACACCCCTCACCTTTTTGTAAATATTTTGTTATATATTTTCATGTGACAACACTGAAGAAATTACACTTTGCTACAATGTAAAGTAATGAGTGTACAGCCTGTATAACAGTGTAAATTTTGCTGTCTCCACACTGCCATAAATGTCTAAACCGTTGGCAACAAAAGTGAGTACACCTCTGAGTGGAAGTGTCCAAATTGGGCCCAAAGTGTCAATATTTTGTGTGGCCACCATTCTTTTCCATCACTGCCTTTTAACCCTCTTGGGCATGGAGTTCACCAGAGCTTCACAGGTTGCCACTTGAGTCCTCTTCCACTCCTCCATAACGACATCATGGAGCTAGTGGATTTTAGAGACCTTGCGCTCCCCCACCTTCTGTTTGAGGTTGCCCCACAGATGCTCAATAGGGTTTCGGTCTGGAAACATGCTTGGCCAGTCCATCACCTTTTACCCTCATCTTCTTTAGCAAGGCAGTGGTCGTCTTGGAGGTGTGTTTGGAGTCATTATCATGTTGGAATTCTGCCCTGCGACCCAGTCTTTGAAGAGAGGGGATCATGCTCTGCTTCAGTATGTCACAGTACATGTTGGCATTTATGGATCCCTCAATGAGCTGTAGCTTCCCAGTGCCGGCAGCACTCATGCAGGCCCAGACCTTTACACTACCACCAACATGCTTGACTGTAGGCAAGACACACTTGTCTTTGTACTCCTCACCTGGTTGCCACCACACACGCTTGGTCTCATCGGACCTCAGCAAACTGTTTGCGGGCTTTCTTGTGCATCATCTTTAGAAGAGGCTTTCTTCTGGGACGACAGCCATGCAGACTATTTTGATACAGTATGTGGCGTATGGTCTGAGCACTGACAGGCTGACCCCCCACCCCTTTAACCTCTGCAGCAATGCTGGCAGCATTCATACGTCTTTCCCAAAGACAACCTCTGGATATGACACTGAGCATGTGCACTCAACTTCTTTGGTCTACCATGGCGAGACCTGTTCTGAGTGGAACCTGTCCTGTGAAACCGCTGTATGGTCTTGCCCACCGTGCTGCAGCTCAGTTTCAATCTTCTTATAGTCTAAGCCATCTTTATGTAGAGCAACAATTCTTTTTTTCAGATCCTCAGAGTTTTATTTGCATGAGGAGCCATGTTGAACTTCCAGTGACTATTATGAGAGAGAGAACCCCAAATTTAACACACCTGCTGCCTATTCACACCTGAGACCTTGTAGCACTAATGAATCACATGACACCGGGGAAAGAAAATGGCTAATTGGGCCCAATTTTTACATTTCCACTTAGGGATATGCTTACTTTTGTTGCCAACGGTTTAGACATTAATGGCTGTGTGTTGAGTTATTTTAAGGGGACAGCAAATTTACACTGTTATACAGGCTGTACACTCACTACTTCACATGAAAAGATATAATAAAATATTTACAAAAATGTGAGGGGTGTACTCACTTTTGTGAGATACTGTATGTATGTACATGTGGTGTATGTGTGTGTGTGTGTGTGTGTGTGTGTGTGTATATATATATATATATATATATATATATATATATATATATATATATACTGTAGTTATTAAAAAAACGTAGAACATCCTGCTATGTGCAGAACATTGGAATATGAACTTTTTAAAGTATAACACTTTATTAGATATGAATATAGCATAAATATGATTTTACATGTTTTCATGTACTTAACTGCAAAGGCCTCGATCGGTTGCAGGCTTGCTCATTTGAGCCTGATATTTAAACTGATATTTATGGAGCAGCCGTTTTAAAATCGCTGCTTCATAAACTCTCTGCCAAACTGGGGTTGGCAGATGAAAATCACCCCAGATGATTGACAAGCCCTACTCTCACTCTACTGGCTGCATGTGGGTAGGGGGGCGGCATTGCGCAATTGTTTCCTCGTGCAATAATAAATATGGGGAGCACATCTACCCCAAGTGCTCGCAAATGGATAAATCTTGACCTATATATAATAGTAGTTACTTATTAGAGAAGGGTTTGGCTCATAACATGTCTATGAATGTTCTTGCACTATGGCAAGTTTTCATGTTTTTTGGGTTTGTGACATTTTTACCATCCCTTAGAAAAATGTTGCTTTATGTGTGGAACAAATGCACTCATGGAAAATCAAGTTCATGGAATAGATCAGATTCTCATTGCACGAGATACTGTTGCCAGCTGTTTAACATTCCTAGTTAAGTGGAGCTGCACAGGCTAAAATAACGAGATAGCAGATACAAGTCAATTTAGGCTTAAATAGGAGACCTTGTACTGGGACAGGGTTGTCATCGCTGCTGCACTGGGACTGAAATGGCTCATGGGATTCTAAGGGAGAGAGATAAGGACATGTGGGGGCTCAGCAGAGTACATTTCACAGATCTGTCCTGATGATGAGTTTGACAGCTGAAGAAATAATTTCACAAACAAATAAGGTTCTGTCACACGTAAATTTTTATGTTCTAAACAGAATCTAAAAAAAAAATTATTACAGTAACATTTCTGTTATTTCCAGGTTTTTATCAGAAGGATAGTTTTTAAAATCTATATATTTTTGTTTATATGAAAATTATCTTTGCTAACTTTCATTTCACCTAAGACTTAAAGGGACATTTAAGTCATGTTTTATATATGCATCAGAAACTGATCACAAAATATTTGAATGCAAAATGAATGTTTTTAATGCATTTGAAACTGTAATTTTAGCAAAATGTGCGCAATCCAGGGACACACCCCTTTAAAAAGCCTCTTGAGTGCTGTTTATCTTATCTAATTTGCTATAGCCAATGAGAAGCAGATTTAAATGTACTCCTGCACTATTGTTTGCATGTAACTGTGTTAAACCCCTGTAAAAATAGTTAAACACACAGGTAAAGTTAGCTTCAGAGCAGCAATGCTTTACTAGGACCTAGATGAACATCCAGTGAGCCAATAACAAGAGGCATATCTGTGTAGCTACCAATCACCAGCTAGTGCCCAGTTGTGCTTTGCTGCTTGTGACCCTTCATAAGTATTTCTTTCAACAAAGGATATCCATAAAATTAAATAAATTTGATAGTAGAATTAATTGAAAAATCTTTCAAAATTGTGTGCTCGCTCTGAACCATAAGTTTTAGTTTTTACTTTCATGTCCTTTTTAGACTTTTTAATGAGTAATTTAAGGTGACCAGATTTTTAAAATGTAATCCGCAGAAATTTTTGTTTTTGTTTATTTGCAAATGGTAAAAAACTATTGTATTAGCATGTTTTCCACAAATTATAGATGCAGTGTATTTTGGTATGTGTTTTATTGGGTGATTGTATGATATATACGTTATTTTTCACATAGAAAAGGGGAAAGAGAGAGAGACAGCGGGGGAGAGACGCGAATCAGCAGAGGTGCCATGTTTAGCGGGGGAGGGGGGTAAAATAGGGAGAAACAATACCTGTTTTTTTACATAAATAAAGATATAATATATATTCAGCCCACACAAACAAACAACACAATAAACATACAAGAACCAAGCGTGGCTGCAGAATCCCCTGAGAAAACATAAATACTGTACAACCTAGGGCCTCAGGTGGTGGCAGTTAAGTAGCTTTGTTGTACTGTAGGGTAAAGCAAAAGCAGGTGGCTTCTATTAGACGATTGCTACGATCTCAGCCAGAAACACTGGGTGCTATTTGCCCTAGCTGCGTTGTTGCCCCTCTGCAGTCGGCCGCCGGCACTGCCTGCTGTCTGCCATTAGTGAGTGAGACGAACAATACGGCGGTACATACAGGGGGCACCCATTTAAAATTATATATTTAATGGGGTATTATTTATGGAACAAACAAATAGCCCTTCTGACCCATACTATAAACGTGTAGCCAGCAAACTAACCGTGCTGGGCATTGGTCATGCAGTAATTAACACACCTAAACATGAGCCAGAAACTAATAAAATCGGAGAAATCAACATGTTATTAATACACCCGATAGCGGGCTTCACACAAACAGAGGGATTATCAAAACACAAACTTTGAGGTGATAGAAATTACCAGTGTTCTTCCCATATTAGTGTACCTAGCATAAGAAAACACTCTTCTACCACAAAACATAGAGGCAAATTGAGACCACACATCCACAAAACTATGCTTCCACTGCAGCCCAACTATCCTGTCCAGTCCCGTGGCGGGAGGGGAACAGCCAGCTAGCATAGCAAGCGGGAGAAGGCGAGGGATGAGTAGACTGTAGCTCCACCCCCTGCCTAGCTTTGATTATCTGATGGGGCTGAATATTAGGTAAAGTAGATGTTAGTAATTGGTGAAAGTAAATTTTACTCACTAGTACATTCGCCTGTTACCCAGAGACATTTCCGGGGACATAATTTGTCTGGGGACTGTCCCCGGAAATCAGGGAATGTCTGGTCACCCTAGAGTAATTGCATTTTGAATTTAATGTCCCTTTTAAGGTTATTCTGCTTTCTTTAATGACACTTTCATTGGTCCTGATATGGTATCTTGTGTGGGGTTAGCAAAGGAGAGTTGAATGATGTTCTGCAGTTTTGCCTTTTTTGTTTAACCACTTGAGGATTTTTATGCTGTAAAACGGAGTAGTAAAAGGGATTTTAAATACTAAGGACCAGATTACAAGTGGAGCGGTATTTAACGCTCCCATGCTAACTCCGCTAGAAGTAAGCTTTTTGCATGCGTGTGCGTTAACGTATTCCCCCATAGAAGTCAATGGAGCAAAAAAAGTGGAATAAGAACCTGATTATGTATATGTGTGTGTGTATACAACTATTTATAAATACATAGAACATATTCTGCTATCTGCAGGACATTGCAATATGACATTTTACAGTAAATATGAATATTGCATAAATATGATATTACACGTTTTCATCTACTTCACTGCAAAGGCACTTCTATTTGTCTATATATGTATACATATGTATTTAAGTGTTTATTTGTGTATCTATGTGTGTAAATACATATACAAATATAAATACATATGTACACATATAAACATATACTGTGTATCTATACGCATACATATCCATATTCAGATATGTATATGTACGTATCTCTATGTTACAACTCTTTGCAGCCTTTTTTGTTTTCTTACACATGAAACCATTTATCTTTTGAACCCTTGTAATTTTTTGGTGCAGTTTTTTTTAAAACATTTTGATTAGTGTTACTATGAGTGTAATTGTACGTTTACATTTTTTATGTGTTTTGTGGCTCTTTTTTTGTTTTTCAAAACAGTTAACCAGTGCTCTGAGGACGCGGTATCCCGACGAGCGTTAAAGGGACATAAAACAAGTTGGGATAAAGACAAAATAATATAATCAGTACTTTAATTACTTTACCTGCAAATTTATACTGCAGTGCCTCGCCATTAACCCTTTCTTTTTAGTTTCTGAATTGTAAAACTCTAACTCCCCTCACACAATTCCTGTTATGGCTGTATCTATGTTTATTGTTCTTTTGGTAGAATGCAAAAGTGAATAGGGATTATCTGCTGGAGCATGCCTAGAAGCTGTGAACTCAGTTGAAATACAAAGCCTGTGTCTAAACACTGATAATAGGGGTGGAGTTAGCTGCTCCAGGCAGCTTAGCTATGTAAATAATTTTGCTTATTTTTGAAAATTATTTTAAAATACTTGCCAATAATTTTTAAACAAATTTTTTTTATGCAAACTATTTTAAATTAATTAGCCCTTTTAGGATATGCACAGATCTCAACCTGTTTTATGGCACTTTAACTTTAATTGCGCTCAAGCGTTCGCGTTTACTTTCAACTTGTTATAAGCTTGTTACACCCGACTTGTGCAAACAGACACGATAAACCTCTTTCTGCTTGCTCAGAACTATTAGCGCGCCATTCATAATCTGGCCCTAAATAAATACTAGATATGTTTATTCAAAGCAAAGATTAGCCTGATAAGCAGATGTAGTTTTCAAATTATATTAATTGTAAAAAAAGTGTAAAGTTTTAGTCTTCTTAAAACATTGTGTGTCGCCATGTTGTAACCTAGGTGTCCTTCTCCGCTGAGGCCTGTTAGGGACTGTGTACAATGTATACTTGTTATGTCTGGAGTAGGTTCTTACACTTTTAACGGAAACTTAAAAGGCTAAAATTTTCATAATTAAATTAGAAAAGGGGCAAAATAAATAACGAGTTTTCCCCCCACTACATATAATTAAACCTTTTTTATTACAATCTAAAAGTGTTAAATAGCAATGATTGTGTTCTGACATATGATATTTATTATGGAGGATAAAGTGCACAGTTCTTTTTTGTTTTCCGTCTGTTTTGCTGATAAGTCAGTGTTGGAGACAAAGTATTTACATCTTTTATTTTCCCTGAGAGTAGTGCGTGTTTTGGTAATCATTGTTACTCACAGGATGCCAGGAAATATTAGTTTAGACCAGAAAGACTATTTCGATAACTGTTGTTGTTTTGTGTATGTGTTTTAAAGGCCTTGAAATGTTCCAATGGCAATGGGAGGAATTCTAACAGAGGTGTATGTAAGACACTATGGTCTCCATATACCAAAGATCGGGAGGGCATGATTCTCCAACGCGAACATGTCAGCCAGACCTCACTGCAAGGGGGGCAGCATACTCTGCCTGCATTTAACATTGCACAAACAGTTACTTGTGCAATGCTGCCCCCTACTCACTGGCAGCCGATTGGCCTGCCTTACTCATATTCCCATACACCCATTCATTTACTATCACACTCTTACACTCACTAATATTCACACTTTCATGTTCAACATTCTTTTATTGTCTCTTTCTCGCACTTTCCTTCCTCACATTCTATTTCCACTGTCATACGTCATTTTATTATTTCTCACTACTAATCAATCACTGCTGCATTCATATAGAGCAGTGGCCTCAAAATACTGGCCCTGGGGCCATAGGTGGCCCTCAACATAGTTTTAATCTGGCCCTCCCTTGTTTGTTCGGTTAACTATTAATTTGGCCCCATCAATTATTTTTTTAGGGTTCTAAGTAGTGTAACAAGTTGATCTATATAGGCACTCACAAGATAAATATACAGACAAGCATGTATTGTCCAGTGTAGACTCCTGTTATGCACTGCTTAGATAAATGTCACTTTTCTCCAACATAGGTGTGTCCGGTCCACGGCGTCATCCTTACTTGTGGGATATTCTCCTCCCCAACAGGAAATGGCAAAGAGCCCAGCAAAGCTGGCCATATAGTCCCTCCCAGGCTCCGCCTACCCCAGTCATTCTCTTTGCCGTTGCACAGGCAACATCTCCACGGAGATGGCTAAGAGTTTTTTTGGTGTTTAAATGTAGTTTTATTCTTCAATCAAAAGTTTGTTATTTTAAAATAGTGCTGGTATGTACTATTTACTCTGAAACAGAAAAGAGATGAAGATTTCTGTTTGTAAGAGGAAAATGATTTTAGCAACCGTTACTAAAATCGATGGCTGTTTCCACACAGGACTGTTGAGATGAATTAACTTCAGTTGGGGGAAACAGTGAGCAGACTTTTGCTGCTTGAGGTATGACACATTTCTAACAAGACTTGGTAATGCTGGAAGCTGTCATTTTCCCTATGGGAACCGGTAAGCCATTTTCTTAGTTTAGTATAAGAATAAAGGGCTTCATTAGGGCTTAAAAAACTGGTAGACATTTTTCTGGGCTAAAACGATTACTTTACTAAGCATATTTGGCAGATTATAACTATTAATAGTTATTATAATCTTGGGGTTTGTTTTAAAAAAACGGCAGGCACTGTATTGGACACCTTTTTCACTGGGGGCCTTTTCTAGTCATAGGCAGAGCCTCATTTTCGCGCCACTAATGCGCAGTTGTTTTTGGAGAGCAAGGCATGCAGATGCATGTGTGAGGAGCTAAGAACCACTGAAAAAGCTTATAGAAGGCATCATTTGGTATCGTATTCCCCTCTGGGCTTGGTTGGGTCTCAGCAAAGCAGATACCTGGGACTGTATAGGGGTTAAATGTAAAAACGGCTCCGGTTCCGTTATTTTAAGGGTTAAAGCTTTCAAATTTGGTGTGCAATACTTTTAAGTCTTTAAGATACTGTGGTGAAATTTTGGTGAATTTTGAACAATTCCTTCATACTTTTTCACATATTCAGTAATAAAGTGTGTTCAGTTTAAAATTTAAAGTGACAGTAACGGTTTTATTGTAAAACGTTTTTTGTGCTTTGTTGACAAGTTTAAGCCTGTTTAACATGTCTGAACCATCAGATAACGATGTTCTATATGTATGAAAGCCAAGGTTTCTCCCCATTTAAATATATGTGATAATTGTGTCATAGTGTCCAAACAAAGTAGGGACAATAATGCCATAGATAATGATATTGCCCATGATGATTCCTCAAATGAGGGGAGTAAGCATGGTACTGCATCGTCCCCTTCTGTGTCTACACCAGTTTTGCCCACACAAGAGGCCCCTAGTACTTCTAGTGCGCCAATACTTATTACCATGCAACAATTAACGGCTGTAATGGATAATTCTATTGCAAACATTTTATCCAAAATGCCTACTTATCAGAGAAAGCGCGATTGCTCGGTTTTAAACACTGAAGAGCAAGAGGACGCTGATGATAACTGTTCTGACATGCCCTCACACCAATCTGAAGGGGCCAGGAGGGAGGTTTTGTCTGAGGGAGAAATTTCAGATTCAGGGAAAATTTCTCAACAAGCTGAACCTGATGTTGTAACATTTAAATTTAAATTAGAACATCTCCACGCACTACTTAAGGAGGTATTATCTACTCTGGATGATTGTGACAATTTGGTCATTCCAAAGAAATTATGTAAGATGGACATCCTAGAGGTTCCGGTGTCCCCTGATGCTTTTCCTATACCCAAGCGGGTGGCAGACATAGTAAATAAGGAGTGGGAAAGGCCCGGCATACCTTTTGTTCCTCCCCCTATATTTAAGAAATTATTTCCTATAGTCGACCCCAGAAAGGACTTATGGCAGACAGTCCCCAAGGTCGAGGGGGCGGTTTCTACTCTAAACAAACGCACTACTATTCCTATAGAAGATAGTTGTGTTTTCAAGATCCTATGGATAAAAAGTTAGAGGGTTTGCTTAAAAAGATGTTTGTTCAGCAAGGTTACCTTCTACAACCAATTTCATGCATTGTTCCTGTCACTACAGCTGCGTGTTTCTGGTTCAAAGAACTAGAAAAGTCGCTCAATAAAGAATCTTCGTATGAGGAGGTTATGGACAGAGTTCAAGCACTTAAATTGGCTAACTCTTTTATTTTAGATGCCGCTTAGCAATTAGCTAGATTAGCGGCGAATAATTCAGGGTTTGCTATCGTGGCGCGCAGAGCGCTTTGGCTAAAGTCTTGGTCAGCGGATGTGTCCTCCAAGACCAAATTGCTTAACATCCCTTTCAAGGGTAAAACACTGTTTGGCCCTGACTTGGAAGAGATTATTTCAGACATCACTGGGGGAAAGGGCCACGCCCTTCCTCAGGATAGGTCTTTTAAGGCTAAAAATAAGCCAAATTTTCGTCCCTTTCGCAGAAACGGACCAGCCTCAAATTCTACACCCTCTAAGTAAGAGGGTAATACTTCTTAAACCAAGCCAGCCTGGAGACCGATGCAAGGCTGGAACAAGGGTAAGCAGGCCAAGAAACCTGCCACTGCTACCAAAACAGCATGAAGTGTTGGCCCCCGATCCGGGACCGGATCTGGTGGGGGGCAGACTTTCTCTCTTTGCTCAGGCTTGGGCAAGAGATATTCAGGATCCTTGGGCGCTAGAAATAGTTTCTCAAGGTTATCTCCTGGAATTCAGGGAACTACCCCCAAGGGGAAGGTTCCACAGGTCTCAATTATCTTTGAACCAAATAAAAAGACAGGCATTCTTACATTGTGTAGAAGACCTGTCAGGAATGGGAGTGATTCATCCTGTTCCATTAGGAGAACAAGGGATGGGGTTTTACTCCAACCTGTTCATAGTTCCCAAAAAAGAGGGAACATTCAGACCAATTTTATATCTCAAGATTCTAAACAAGTTTCTAAGGGTTTCATCGTTCAAAATGGAAACCATTCGAACGATCCTTCCTACCATCCAGGAAGGTCAATTCATGACCACGGTGGATTTAAAGGATGCGTACCTACATATTCCTATCCACAAGGAACATCTTCGGTTCCTAAGGTTCGCCTTTCTGGACAAGCGTTACCAGTTTGTGGCACTTCCATTCGGATTAGCCACTGCTCCAAGGATTTTCACAAAGGTTCTAGGGTCCCTTCTAGAGGTGCTAAGACCAAGGGGCATTGCAGTAGTACCTTACTTGGACGACATCCTGATTCAAGTGTCGTCTCTGTCAAAAGCAAGGGCTCATACGGACATTGTCCTAGCCTTTCTCAGATCTCACAGGTGGAAAGTGAACATAGAAAAAAGTTCTCTGTCCCCGTCAACAAGAGTTCCCTTCTTGGGAACAATAATAGTTTCCTTAGAAATGAAGATTTTTCTGACAGAGGCCAGAAAATCAAACTTCTAAGCTCTTTTCAGGTACTTCATTCTGTTCTTCTTCCTTCCATAGTGCAGTGCATGGAAGTAATAGGTTTGATGGTTGCGGCAATGGACATAGTTCCTTTTGCACGAATTCATCTAAGACCATTACAACTGTGCATGCTCAGACAGTGGAATGGGGATTATACAGACTTGTCTCCGACGATCCAAGTAGATCAAAGGACCAGAGATTCACTCCGTTGGTGGCTGACCCTGGACAACCTGTCACAGGGAATGAGCTTCCGCAGAGTGGGTCATTGTCACGACCGACGCCAGTCTGGTGGGCTGGGGCGCGGTCTGGGAACCCCTGAAAGCTCAGGGTCTATGGTCTCGGGAAGACTCTCTTCTCCCGATAAACATTCTGGAACTGAGAGCGATATTCAATGCTCTCAAGGCTTGGCCTCGACTAGCAAAGGCCAAATTCATAAGGTGTCAATCAGACAACATGACGACTGTTGCATATATCAACCATCAGGGGGGAACAAGGAGTTCCCTGGTGATGGAGGAGCATCCGGGGGAGTGGGAACTCCATCCGGAAATCTTTGCCCAAATAACTCAATTATGGGGCATTCCAGACATGGATCTGATGGCCTCTCGTCAGAACTTCAAGGTCCCTTGTTACGGGTCGAAATCCAGGGATCCCAAGGCGACTCTAGTGGATACAATAGTAGCACCTTGGATCTTCAACCTAGCTTATGTATTCCCACCGTTTCCTCTCAATCCCAGGCTGGTAGCCAGGATCAATCAGGAGAGGGCTTCGGTGATCTTGATAGTTCCTGCGTGGCCACGCAGGACTTGGTATGCAGACCTGGTGAATATGTCATCGGCTCCACCATGGAAGCTACCTTTGAGACAGGACCTTCTTGTTCAGGGTCCATTCGAACATCCGAATCTGATTTCCCTCCAACTGACTGCTTGGAAATTGAACGCTTGATTCTTTCAAAGCGTGGGTTTTCAGATTCTGTAATAGATACTCTTATTCAGGCTAGAAAGCCTGTAACTAGAAAAATTTACCATAAAATATGGAAAATATATATCTGTTGGTGTGAATCTAAAGGATTCCCATGGAACAAGATAAAAATTCCTAAGATTCTTTCCTTTCTACTAAAAGGTTTGGAGAAAGGATTTTCTGCTTTATCTGTTTTACTTCACAAAAGGCTGGCAGCTGTGCCAGACGTTCAAGCGTTTGTTCAGGCTCTGGTTAGAATCAAGCCTGTTTACAGACCTTTGACTCCTCCCTGGAGTCTTAATCTAGTTCTTTCAGTTCTTCAAGGGGTTCCGTTTGAACCCTTACATTCCGTAGATATTAAGTTATTATCGTGGAAAGTTTTGTTTTTAGTTGCAATTTCTTCTGCTAGAAGAGTTTCTGAGTTATCTGCTCTGCAGTGTTCTCCGCCCTATCTGGTCCATGCAGATAAGGTGGTTTTGCGTACTGAGCCTGGTTTTCTTCCGAAGGTTGTTTCCAACAAAAATAGTAACCAGGGGATAGTTGTACCTTCTTTATGACCGAATCCAGTTTCAAAGAAGGAACGTTTGTTACACAATTTGGACGTAGTCCGTGCTCTAAAATTCTATTTAGAGGCTACAAAAGATTTCAGACAAACATCTTCCTTTTTTGTTGTTTATTCTGGTAAAAGGAGAGGTAAAAAAGCAACTTCTACCTCTCTTTCCTTTTGGCTTAAAAGCATTATCAGATTGGCTTTTGAGACTGCCGGACGGCAGCCTCCTGAAAGTATCACAGCTCACTCCACTAGGGCTGTGGCTTCCACATGGGCCTTCAAGAACGAGGCTCCTGTTGACCAGATATGTAAGGCAGCGACTTGGTCTTCACTGCACTCTTTTGCCAAATTTTACAAATTTTATACTTTTGCTTCTTCGGAGGCTATTTTTGGGAGAAAGGTTTTGCAAGCCGTGGTGCCTTCCGTTTAGGTGACCTGATTTGCTCCCTCCCTTCATCGATGTCCTAAAGCTTTGGTATTGGTTCCCACAAGTAAGGATGACGCCGTGGACCGGACACACCTATGTTGGAGAAAACAGAATTTATGCTTACCTGATAAATTACTTTCTCCAACGGTGTGTCCGGTCCACGGCCCGCCCTGGTTTTTTAATCAGGTCTGAGGAATTATTTTCTCTAACTACAGTCACCACGTTACCATATGGTTTCTCCTATATATATTTCCTCCTGTCCGTCGGTCGAATGACTGGGGTAGGCGGAGCCTGGGAGGGACTATATGGCCAGCTTTGCTGGGCTCTTTGCCATTTCCTGTTGGGGAGGAGAATATCCCACAAGTAAGGATGACGCCGTGGACCGGACACACCGTTGGAGAAAGTAATTTATCAGGTAAGCATAAATTCTGTTTTTATTCAGTTCCAGAATGATCACTTCACTTGGTACTCACAAGATAAATATACACTGTGTATGTCTATTGTGGACTACATCTGCTACCATGCACTACTACTTGGGTAAAATGTCGCTTCCAGTTTCTAGTATATCCAGTTCCAGAGCACTCTGGGAGAAGAACAATTGGCCAGTGGCCCCTGGATATAATGAGCTTGATATTGAGAATAAATAATAATTAAAATTAGTATACATTCATGATTGTCTGTTTGGAATGGTTTCAGTTACTATCTAAGATCTGTTAATGGTCATTACTGTGCCTTGATTAGGTGCTTATTATGAAGTAGACGCATAACCCCACTTATCTTCAGGGAAAGAGACCACATCTAGAAGGGAAGCTGAATTATTGTTGTGACTATTAATGTGCAGTGAATCAAGTGCAAACTGCCAAATACACCCTCAAGCACATCCATTGATATATGTTTGACACTTTGTTGCCCGGTCTGATTGACATCAAATTGTCTTCATTCTTCCTAGAATGTAATTTAATTGAGGGAGAAGATCATGTGGAGGTAAATGGTGAAATTTTCCAAAAACCATTTGTGGAGAAGCCAGTGTGCGCTGAGGATCATAATGTTTATATTTATTACCCAACCTCAGCAGGAGGAGGTAGCCAGAGACTATTTCGGAAGGTGAGTGCCCTTTATAGGTTATTGAAAAGCAGTAGCCAGATTAATCACAGTAGAGAATAATTTAACTTCTCTAATAGGGTATTCAACTTTTTTATTAAGAGACAGAAACCAAATACACTGTAATATATTGTGTGTGCTGAATAATCTAAGTTTAATTTAAAGGGACAGCCAACCCCAAAATGTTTGTTTAAAATGATAGATTATCCCTTTATTACCCATTCCCCAGTTTTGCA